>NC_044503.1:13238456-13555956 GCF_902362185.1 Chanos chanos | reverse complement strand
CAATACACCTTAGTTTCAGAGAGAAATAAAGTTAATTTTGTTTGGAGAGCTGAGAGAATTTTGCATTGCTTTATCAAAACAAAACCAATTAAACATTCCAAATGAGAGGCTTCTGCTGAGAGAGACTCAGTTTTTTTGGAGCATGATCAATTTGACTGTGAAAAGACCTTGTTTAAACAACCCAAATTCCTCCAAACATCGACTCTAGAGGTGAGCCTTGTAAAGTTCTTGTTACTGGCCTTTTAATAGTGGAAAAAATATTTGTAAATTCACTCAGAACAAAATAAATTGAAACAACTGAAAAAAAAGGAAAAGCATGATGTAGAAGATAACTGAGAAGATACCATTCAATTTTAATAGCCACATCCAAAAAAGACCAAAACATCTTATGATATCACTTTGGACCAATACTAATGTATTTGTTTGTTTGATTTCAAGCTGCAAATAAATAAATAAATAAATAAAATAAAATAAAAAAAAGATAGAAGATATAAAACATTGTTTGCTAAGGGTGAAGTGGAACAGTGCAGATATTTATACTTTCCAGTGACTCGCAAAGAATTCTACATCTCACAGAAATTGTGTGTGTGTGTGTGTGGTGTGTGTGTGTGTGTGTGTGTGTGTGTGTGTGTGTGTGGGTGTGTGAGAGAGAGAGAGAGAGAGAGAAGTTGCAGGAAATATAGATATTTATGATCCTATTTTCTACCCTCTGCTATTTCAGCCTTTCACTGAGCGACGATGTGGGAAAAAATGTTCGACAGTAATGCCGAACTGCTCCTCACTAAACCAGGATTCCCAACAAGAGAGAGAGAGAGAGGGGGAGGGAGAGATGCCATCTCCTCACATATTTTTGAATTCTTAACATATTCAACGGCCTGCTTCGCGAGGAAAAGACTTTCAGTGTTACAGGCAATCCCACCATTGCTGATGTTTGGAGATATGGGATAAAGGGGGAAAGGTCTCAGGAGCTTTGACCAGTACCTGCAGCTCAATTTCATTTTGAAATGGACTAAATGCAGCTATTTGTTGTTTTTCTCCAAAGAATAAACGATTTACAGTATCCTCAGCTCCGGGTAAAACATAGCAGAGCCTTAAACATCTTTTATTACTCTCACATATAATTTGGTCTGATGTATTGGCTTGAAGATTGGTTATGATACCCAAAGGATTCCTATCGAAATCTACACACTTTCAATTCCCTTCAATCCGTAATTTAAATCCCAGCACTGCCTCATTTTCCTCTCCTTATTGCTATATTATACGCTATCAGTCTCCTATGGATGTGCAGACTGCATTGGGGAAAGAATGCTTCATATAGCTTATAGAGCTCAGAGTGCAAAAGCAGGCGACAGCTACCTTCATATGTTTCGAATGAAGTGGTGTAAGCTTTTGCCCACCCATACTGAAGCTGCTGATGTATTCAGAGTGTAAGACCAGCTTATGCGCAAGTGTAATTTATCATTCCAAATTGGGAGAAAATAGGGAACCCAACAAAGAGCTTTGGGTCTCACCATGAACAATATGCCTTTTTAATGTAGTAATTATTTCAAAAGGTTCACTGAAAACAGGGACGATCATTTAGGACACTAACGACCAGCATTTGAAGCACATATTTTTCTACTGCATCTTTTTTTTTTTCATTTGAACAAAGCACATCTTATGAATCTCCAATGATCTTCTTTGAAGTTACACAGCAGTACAGGTACTCAGGGAAGGTAAGTCTTGTTGAACAGAGTTACAGAATACTTTGCATAAATTTCTCTTTATAAACTATTCTTCTTCCCATCTTGTTGTCTTTGTCACATACAGGCCTGTCTTCCGAGGACTGTTTGGACAGGTGTCTAAAGCCCAGTGGGTCAGAGGAGATCTCCAAGGCTCAAAGAGAATCGCGGGCTCGTCCAACACTTTGATGCCGACTTCAGAGGCAACAGTGGCTATTGAACTGGGGGAGAGAAGGGCCAAGAACCTCAGGGGCTCCTTATCAACCATAAAGAAATGCCCAGCTGCCCTCATATCGAAGCAACTACTCCACCAAGAGATGCTGTTCCTGCTCCTGGTCCCACTCCTTCAAATGAAGAAAGCCTTGTTCCTCTCATTACGCACCATTTCTCATATACAGAGAGTGCACTGAGAATAGAACTGAAAAATGTACTTGATGCTGTCATTGAGAGAGCCGTCTTTGACAGAGCACTATTAAACATCTTCACGAGCCAAATCTTTTGTCCTTGCACAAATCTCGATAGCTGACCTTCATGTGGCGCAGTGAAAATATTTTGAGGACTAGTGTTAGGATCCTCTAAGAGGATGAATGACAATGAGAATATTAAATACTTTGAATCTCCATACACAGCTCATATGTTACTCAAAAAAACTGGAGTAAGCCATTTTACATACACTAACTCAATGGTGTGGAAAAGGGGTTATGGCTGTGTTTCATTAGGAGCTTTGAATATGAACTTAATCATGTGCAATAAAAAAGATGATAAAACGTGATGTGAATGAATGTTGTCGTCATAGTGACAAAGTGTTACGCAGCTCCGGATTCAGGTCCAGATTCATTATAACAAAATTCTATAGTAAGTGTATAGATTTCTTCATATTATCCTGACATATGGTTCAATCATGATAAAAGAGTCCTGTGCAAGACTCATCTTAGCATATTCAAAGCTTCCCATCCAGAAATCTGAGAACTATTGGTAGAAAAAAAAATCCACACCGCTGACCATAGGCCCATAAATTGTATCTGACACATGTCAGGCTGCTATAATTAAGTCAAGTATTTTTACTTTCATTTTAATAAAACTCAGTTATTCTCTTGCAAGGTTTGCAGAAAATGAATCTCATAAGGACTGAAACTCAAAACAGGAAATTAAGAGGAAATCATATGATATACAGCCCACTTACCCTGCAGTTTCCAAGTTCTTCGGCAGTTAGAATGATAGTGCCACATTTCTTCCCAGGAATGCCACTAAAATCAAACAGACATAACTCATTAATGAAATCTAGTCACCCTATGCCAATTACTGTAAATACACACATAAATACAGGAGCAATTTGTGTCAATCTGAAACACTGTCAGTAATTGAGTACTTATCATGTAATAGCCAGTGTTGGGGGTAATGAGTTACAAAGCAATGGGTTACTGTAATTATATTACTTTCCTCTGTAATGCAGTAAAGTATAGCATTATAGTTCAAATTTCAGTAATCACATTATAGTCACTAGATTATTAAGATGTTATCTCCTGTGTTACACGCCTTTTCAAAACAATGTTTTTCGTGCTGAAAACTTAAATTTAACTTATAAAACAGATAGTTCTGGTCCTGGGTGCTAACCGGTCAATAAAATGTTCCAGCGATGTTAAAATGCATGATTATAGAAGCAGCTATGACGCAACACACACCTGTTGTGTATCTATAATATGCCTACCCACTGTCACTAAGGAGACAGTGGGTCCTTGACAGTAGCTCCCATTAAATGGGACAAGACTGACAACTGGTTAGTTAGCTAGCTAGCAAGGCCTGCTACATTTGAGAAAACCCAAAAATACGGTGTAGCCAACTAGGACAATAATATGGAGAGCTTTAATGTTACTTTTAATTGCAAAATACAGATAACACAGCTGTCAGCTGATGACAATACCAGAATGTATTACTAGCTACCTCAGAAACTACCGGTAGTTAACCACTATATCTAATGTATTATTTTTACTGTGTAGGCTATTCCACCAGTACTGGCTACGCTGTTTTCTAATAAAGGCTGATTAGGTATGCCTTTAACTGTGCTCACACTTTGCACTAGGCTGTTGCATTGAAAATTAAGTAATGAAAGGACTATGATGTTTGTCCTTGTATTTTTATGTGGTTAGTTGGTGAATTTGTGGTTTTGAAGAGTAACTCAAAAGTAAAGTAATGAGTAGTGTAATTACTTTTCAAAAGGAGTAATAAGTAATCGGTAAACTAATTGGTACTTGAGAAACAATCCCAACACTGGTAATAGCCTTTATTTGGCTTTAACTGTAAATCATACAATTAAAGCTAAATTTACAGTAGTTTTCACTATCAGCTTGTTATAATACATTGATCTATTGTATAAATTCTCTGTGCTAAAATGAGCTGTAGCAGTTCCACTGGAAATGTGATTGGGTACAATGTGGAACCTTCAATGAAATTGGACAGATTCCAGAATTGAGATTATTTCAAATGATCCAAGGCACACATATGTGATGGACACACTAAAATGCCACCCAAGGATGGCTATGCTGCTCACTGCTTGCTGCCACAAGTGTACAAATGATGTAATGTTTTTAATCTGAGGATGTCTAGTCTAAAATATGATTATTTTATTTTGTTTTGTTTTAATTATATTTTTTTCCTGCACATTAAGTAGACATGCAGGTACATGAAATGAAACAAGGTGCATTGGCAAGTATATAACATGGGGTGAGCTTGACTTCTGTAACCTGTGTGTGTGTGTGTGTGTGGGCCCTATATAAGCAAAACAGAGTGAAGTTTATATTGGAATATGAAAGAAGGATGGGGCCATGTTTGTGCCATTTTTTGTGGGTTTTCTTTTTCTTTCTTTTTTTTTTTTACAACTCAGTGAAGAGGTTTGCATCCCAAACTGTGTCAGTAACATCCTTTTACTTGGATGGTTAGTTGTGTCCTCATGTTGGCTGTGTCCTCACCATCTGGTAGAATCTTTCAGATGTTACACTGTCAGCAGTAGAAAATGACCAGGAGCGTTCATTAAAAATGAGGGAAATAATTATCTTTTTCAACTTTTTAGGCAAAACTGTCTTCTTGTAGCTATATTATGAGTAAGTGAACTAATGTAAAAAAAAAAAAAACATTCTTTAGTAAACTCTTATACTTTGTCTACAAACTCTTGCCCCCAAAATCCTCCTTTGCAATTCTGTTTGAGTACAGATATTGACATCCCCATGGGTAGAAACACATCATTAGAAGGTCAAAACTGTGCAAAACCCTCAGCGCTTTGCATAATCGCAGCAAATCGATTTGTATGACATTTCACTCCAGGCTTGGATCTGAACCTCGGATGCTGACCTCAGCAGAAAAGAGGGGGTCTATCTGAATATATGCTCTGAAATAACACCAGGAGACAACTTTGGCCCACATACTGGTGTGTGAAAGCATCATCCTTTGACTTTTTTATAAGTCCACCATTATACACATATTATGGTTAGTTAATAATTTAGTGCTGTGATAGGATTCAGCGAGCTTCTCCATTAACTTTCAAAATTTCCTCGTCTCTGGGGTTAGCAGGAGTCTTCTTTAATTCTCTCTACATTATCTCTGGGTTTTGGTCCCAGAAGCTTATCATTTCCTATTTACTTTATTTTTTTGGAGCAGCATCTGGGTATTGGTATTGACTTGCCAGATTTATGTCACTGGCTTTCCAGCTCTCTTCAGTATCAACTCAGTTTGAGAACTGTATTGTCTCTTGTGCAGCATTTCCAACTGAATTAATTGTCCTTGAATTATTGATAGGATGATACGAGTCACGGTCAAGAGGATTCAATCAGTCTTATGTTGGGCTGTAAACCAAAGCAAGCATTGAGGTTAACCAGCTCTCAGTGAAGGTCAAATTGTTTTTTTTTTTCCAAGGTCAAACAAAGGGGCTAAAAGAGGAAGAATATTGGGTTTAGCAATTCTAGTGCTAGCGCCGTGCTCTGTCTAAGTTAACATAGACCCGCATATGCATAATACTTTATGACTGAGATACTTACAAAGAATCTGCACTAATGTTTAAACTGAACCAACTCACCCCAAAATCAAATCCATCCACTAAATGTGTTGTCCTGACTGTTGCACACTTTTTAAAAAGGTGTTTGTAACAAAATTAAAATCAAAGAGTGTTCTAAAGTCACACATTAATGGGAGAGAATGGGTAACACAAACCTCAGATGATGAAACCACTTGAAATGCTCTGTCCAATTTCCTATAACAATAATATAGCTCCCCGAGTGCATCCCAGTTTGTTCATTATAAATGAGCCTTTTATTGCTCTCAGAGTCCAGTGCTCTGTGGCAAAGCAGGGCACTATCAATCAAATCCAAACTGTCCATGAACCATTTAAAACTGATTAACTTTCCATCAAACATTCGAATGTTAAACTGTTTTCAGCTGACATTGGCTTGACCTTTTTTTTGTTTGTTTGTCTGTTTGTTTGTTTGTTTGTTTGTTGACTAGTAAATGCTAGCTCGTTGCCGGCTAACACAGCTTCACCAAACTTCAGAAGAAATTTCAACAAGTGAAGGACTTGAAAGTATCCTCCCCGACTGAATCAATATGGTGCGTGGCATCTAGCCAAACAAATTTGATAGGTTAAAATTTGCATGGGCTCAAATTGAAGTGCAGCTCTTTCACTGTGTCAGATGTGGTGTGCAATCTGAGGAGACAGGCATGGGTCAATGAAATGTAATGAAATTTGCCTCAACTTGAGAAATATAGAAATGGAGGTACACTACACACAAACAGACGCACGCACACACACACACACACACACACACACACAGGCACGGACACAAATGGGCACACAAACCTACCTGCTTGTCAGATTCCACATAAAACAGGATAAAGCAAAAAATAGGGTCAAGTTCCATCTCTTCCATTCATACTTAAGATAGCTCTGAAATATTTCAAATGAAATGCACAGACTTTTATTACATCTCAAAATAATAAGTTACAAATGTAACAAAGGAGAGGGATCCAGTGCGCAGGTTTTACAGATGCTTAGAAACTACAGAAGAGCTAAATAAACAACAAGCCTAAAGACACAGCGAGCCTCAGCATAACCCATATAGTTGCACAGACTGCTCTAGGTTAACAAGCCCTTGTAAACCAGTTTCATAGCCCGGCCAGCAGAGGCCATCAGACACATCAGGATGTCAGTCACTGATTCAGTTCCAGTCAGTCACCGATTCGGTTCCAAAGCCAGATTAACGGTCATTCGCTAGGAAAGGGAAGCTAGCTCGTGTTTCGCTCGCCTGAATAAAAACCTCCTGGTGATCAAACAAGGCTTTAACAAAGCATGCAAACAAAAAGAGAAAAGCCATAATGAACGGTGGAATATTTTTACATACTGATTGCACATGAAAAGGACAGGGACGTGGGAGAGGATCTATCTCGTGTTAGAGCCCTAATGTCAACCTACCCAACAAATTATGTTACGAAGGGGAGCAGGGGTTGTTTTTTATCTTTTTTTTTTTTTTTTGCCTTTACACACAGTATCACAGTCCATTCTTCAATGCATAAGAGTCAGGGCCAGACCTAAAAGCCATAGGTTTGCTTCCTGCACCCTTCCATAGCATATGCATTAATTCAGAACATCATTCTTTAGGTTGTGTGTGTGTGTGTGTGTGTGTGTGTATGTGTGTGTGTACCATGAATGTTAGACCAACATAAAACATTACATGTAATGTGCATACAGTTCCCCTGGCTTACGGAAGTCACATAATCCCCCAAACGAACAAATGCATTATCCCTTCTATTCCCACAGCTGTAACATAATGTGATGCAGCAGCTGCAGCTGACAGTATTGTGTGAAACAGCAGGAAGTAAGGCATTAGGGGAGGTAGGTGCGCACGTTCGGTCATTAGGATGAAAAATGAGGTTGGTATTTAAGCAGGTAGCAGGCTGTCAGGTGGCTGTGGAGGGAGAGCGGCTCAAGATGTGCTGGAACACCGCATCGAGAATCATCAGGACTCGCAATTCACTGAACCCGACAGAGATTTTAATTCTGTCTTGTCACCTGTGTGCGTGTGTGTGTGTGTGTGTGTGTGTGTGTATGTGTGTGTGTGTGTGTGTGTGTGTGTGTGTGTGTGCATGTGTGTGTGTGTGTGCTGGAGGGGGGGGTGTTTTAATGTGTGTGAGAGAGAGTGTGTGTCTGTATGTGTAACCAGGAAAAAGTAGCATATTTTAAAGTGAACTTGCTGACATGCCAAGGAAAAAAGAAGAGGAGTATTGCTTTTCCAAGACCTGCACCTTCTGCTACAGTGGAATAAACAACATTGTTTCAGCAAGATAAGCTAGACTTGTTCAGATTACTGAGCCAGAAATGCTGTAACATTATCCTTAGTTACAATGGGATTAAAAGAGTGAGAAAATGTGGAACTAAAACAAACACAGCTTGTGAGGGGTAAAATAGACTGGGACCCAACCAATTACAAATACAGAGCACTGGACCGTTCCACAGTGCATCTGCTGTGTGGAAGGAATCGCAAATCTGCAGGGGTTGGAATGAGATTATAATGGTAATCCCTCCGATTTTCACACTCGGATGGGCATCCATAATCCTTAAACACGCCCGGATTTGAATTAAGATAAACCAGTGGTTCTGCCCCTGGGGTTATAACTCAGCTGTAATTTCAGTAACTAGACCGAGTCTCCAGACAGCAACTACGGGAAATCTCGGTTGCCTAAGCAACAGAGAACAACGCGATCTGACCGCACTGATTACAGAAATGAAGCATAACAATCTTAAACATCTCCATTGCATTTGTGAATTTACTGGCAATGTCCAATTACAGCCACATAATGCAGTTTTATTATTTATAGTGCAAATCCACAATGCATTTAGACCACTACAGAAGACATCAATTCCCTGATTTATTGAGGAATCATTTTCTAGACAACTTAAGGCTTATTTCAGTTAAATGAGGCTTGATTTGATCTGCTGTTATGTCTTAGGCTAAAAAATACTGTTAAAAAACAAGTGCACTGCCACTGACTAAAAGTCACACCTTTCCTCAAACACGTCTGTCCAACAATGTCCACTCTCTGCTCGCAGCACCGTAAAAAACCAAATGCCCCATCAGACACCAGTCAGCTGTGCCCTTCGGACATGTACATTCCATTCTTACTGGGTGAGGGGGTAAAAACAACAATTTGCGATATGACTCAGTGACTTTGACACAGGATGAGGTGAAATGTTGGGCCATAAAAATGGTCAGTGGGGAAAAAGAAAATTCCAGAGCTTCTAGACATTTCATATCAATGAATAATGCTGAAATGTTTTGCCTCTGATTTCCAATCTTACTACCTGAATCTTAAGCCACAGAAATGGTGTAGTGAGAGATGGCATTCATATTTGTAATTACATTACATTTTCCTTTCTTTGCTGTGGGCTACATTTTTTCCTCTTCTTCTTCTTCTTTTCTCCCATGTGCCGAGGGAAATGAATAGCATCTGTTAGAACTGTACAGCACTAGCATGTCAGAGGTCTACTTGCCTCAGGAGTGCTCTCCTAGAAAAATTACAAAAGAAAAAGGAAATCTCCTCTCCAAAAAACGAAAGCATATTGAGAGTCGATTTCCATTTGAGGTCACTGAAAGAAAGCATGGCTGGCTGCGGCAGTAAAAATGAACTGGTCATAAAAAAACACGATGACTACCGAAAAACATCAGAGTCAGCTTCGCATGACTGTCTCCACTTTTTATTGTACCTATAAACAAAAAAAAAAACATATGTATGTATATATATATATATCTATATATATATATATATATATATATGAAAGTGTTCTTGTTCTTAGCAGACAAGCCTGAGGAGGTTTGCAGATCGAAAGGAACACAAACAGCCACAGCTAAATGTCAACCTGTGAAGGACATTCTCAAAAGAGTTGAGGCACCAGGATGAGGCTTTCAGTGGTTTCTGCATCTGTGTAATATGGAACCACATTGGCAAACCACTCTAGCTCTCGCAGTGAATACCAAACAGACTGCACTCATCACTGGAGCAATGGTTTATGTCTCAGTTAATATGTGTCTTTGTGTCTTCCTTAACTCCAAAGCACAAGCATTTTAACATACTTCTAACATACTTACTCTAAGTGCACTAAATTTTTTATAGTTATCAGATGGGCATACACAGACCCATAAATATGTAAAATACTTGCTGCTGCTTCTCCACTACATTTGACAGTTATTCTCTGTTTGATGTTTAGCATCATGTAGCAGACTCGACACTAGAGTCAGAAATACTACTCTTGTGATGACTCCATTAAGACTGGGTATTTGGAGGTTGGAATTCTACTTTATAAGGATACAAACACTGACCAAAAAAACCTACAGAAAACCTCACCTCTTCAGTCTCTCTTGCCACTGAACTTTTTAAAGCTTTGAGAGAATTTTTCCAGTCATAATTTGAATGTGTGAAAAGCCTTCCTCTTAACTGAAAAGAACTCCAATAGCCCACAGCAAAGAACAAACTTCTCCCCAACTGTAGTCTCTGAAGTCTCTGAAACTCAGATAAGACAAATGTCTATCACACACTGCCCTAGTTCTCTCTGAACGAGTTCCCTAACAACCAACATTCAAAGCCAAACCTGTTCCAGTTAGTTCAAATAACTGATGTGCCATCAGTCAATGTGATAATTAATAGGTGGATTTCAAGACAAATGTGGAGTGATTTTGACTGAGTCTCCAACTTTAAAAAAGAATTTGGCTCTGCTGTAGCTCAAAGACACATTTTCTCATTAATGGCATTCACAGGCATGCAGTAAGGCTGGAAGCACTGAGGGTGGTCATTGGCCTTTTTTCCAGCTAAATGCTGAATCAATATAATTCACCATTAATGGAGATAGATGCTCTAAAAGCTTAGACAGATGGCAGGGGCAGCCGATTATGTACAATTAAGAGTCTGATTGGTTTAAAATATAAAGTAAATTAAACCAGTATGATGGAACCTAAACTTCTCATGCACTCAAATCTCTCCTCCAAATTGTCACATTATTTTTTAAATATCCTGGTATGCCATTCACCATCCACATCCTGTTACCACCTTCTCCATGTATACTGCTCTGTTCTGTTTTGTACCTCAAAATAGAGCCAGATAATTCACATAACCCCGGGAACATTCACAGATACATTGAGATGCACACAAAACCACAACTATGGAAGATGCTTTGATAGAAAATTGATATGCTGAATTATTGCATTTTGAGAGTTTGTGCGTATGAGAAGGAGAAGGAGAATGAGAGAGAGAGAGGGAGAGAGAGAGAGAGAGAGAGAGAGGGAGAGGGAGAGGGAGAGGGAGAGGAAGAGGGAGGGAGTGAGAGAAGGACAGGGGGATTTCTGCTAGACTAGAGTAGCTGATAGGATGTTTTAAAGCAGGTAATTTCGTGCACCACAGCAGTGGATAGTGTGTGTGTGTGTGTGTGTGTGTGTGTGTGTGTGTGTGATTGTGTCTGTGTGTGTGTGTGTGTGTGTGTGTGTGATTGTGTTTGTGTTTGTGTGTGTGAGAGGAAGGGTGTAAAAATGGATGGAGGGCGACGAGAGGAGCCACATTTAACTACCCATACAAACAGATTTCCCCAGGCCTTGGAGAGTTTGCTCCACAGTCACACACATACTGCAGCTGAGAGACCTCAGTGATGATGAAAGAATCTCTGATAGAGGACATACGAGAATGAGCTGCAGAAATCCCATCTAAAGCTCTTTAACTGAAACCCCGCAACCTTTTCACTGTACAGGGTAGCCAACAGCACTGCTCATCACTGGAAAACACTATGTTTCTCCTCTGAGAGCTCTATCCTCAATAACTTACTTTAGTGGATGAAAGGATTTTCCAGTTTTCAATCAATCCAACCAGGATATAGCCTGTCCTGGAGGATCACTAGAGACCACTGCAACAATGCTGTTCTTCTCACATGTTCCTAAATATAAAACTAGCCAGTAACACATGAAAACCCCTAAAATGAAATAACACCACTACTACAACAGTAAACATGATTGATTTACAGGTGTTGTGCAATGGACGGATCCATTTTGTTCAGGCGGTACATCACAGATGGACTCCCAGTTGGTTTGTGAGCTTTTTCGTAGTTCCATTATAAACTCCTTTTCAGCAGAGATAAGTGAACTACTTCTGAACCTTCTGTCCAAATAATTCCTGCGGTTCCATCTCTTTGCTACAAACTGGGTGAGACAAATGTACTCCACATCCTCTGAGTCTTCGCTTTAAGTGCTTACAGCCTGTAGTGGTATGTTCCGCTGGCGTTACGGAACAGACTCTGCACAGTTCTGATGTACGGTTGTTTCGGAGCACGCTGCCGTCCTAATGGCGGTAATTGCGGAAAGGAAGCCACTGGTTGTGTTTCAATTAACAGAACCCATCAACGCTGACTAGACTCATCTGCCGAGTTAATGTCGGCTGCAGATGGCGAAACATCGGCGCGCATATCCATCATCATCATCACACAACCGTAACGTATGAAACCGAAAACACTGGGCCACATTCCATTTTCGGCGAATTCTGCATCTAAAAAAAAATTAAAGGCTGGGGGGGGGGGGGGGCGGCAGGGGGTATGGAAAATTGATTGAGGGCAGTTTACAAGGAGCAAAAGGCTTGGACCAAATGTGCAGACAGTAATGGGCCCTGATGAAGGTGAAGGCTATGGCAGCCCTGCTCATCTGAATCGTCTCTCGTCTCCCTAGCGACAGGTGTTTATTTATAAAACACTTACATGGGAGCTCAGAAACTATGAACTGTTTTGTACGCTAACAGCAGCATTCAGTCCTGATTACCTGAACTGACAGTACAAAACTGGCCCAGGCATCATTTTGTGGGCATTTTCACATATCTAGAAACAAATATCTCACAGGCTTAAATATCCAATAAAAATGACTTATAGGTAGCCAAACAAAACCAGGCACTGGTACATTACAAACATGCTCTTGAAATAGCATGTCACCATTTCCAGTTCCATTAGTTGTTATTTTACCCAAACAACCTTTGGGCATACCGGCTTTACAATACAGTTATTCCAGGTCTGGGTAACATTAATGTTGGTTCAGTCTGTACCACTGTGAGCGGTGCTCATTGTAAAGTGCATTAGCTCCTTACCCCAGAGGCTTTTCCAGACGACTGCCCGGCGAACCAACAATCTCACCAAGAGTGCAGAAGGCCTGACCCAAGAAATCCTGGAGAAGGATGGCGATGAAGAGGGAAAAAAAAGCCCAGTGGGAAAGATCGGAGTTCAGAGGGATAGGATGAAGGAAGAGGCAAGAGCAAGTGAGTCAGAGCAGAGAACGGCATAGAAACAGTGTTGTACAGTAAGAAAGTCTAGGAAGGCAGACAACGTACGTTTAATTCGGGGGACTTCCAGGAAGAAGGGCAGGCAGCAGCATAAACATACAACAGCAACAACAACAGAGCAAATCATGTAACAGAAAGGACCAGAACCACAATACGAGCAGTAAAAATCCAATGCAAGAAGTTGTGGAGAGAGAGAGAGAGCGAGAGAGAGAGGGAGAGAGAGAGAGAGAGAGAGAGAGTGAGAGAGAGCAAAAGAGAGAGAGAGATGTTGAAGGACCAAGGAGTTATGCCAACCACTGTGAAACTCTGATAAAGGAACACTAATGTGAATATGAAAAAGAAATTATAATCATAAATCATAACCAGATAAAAAAATTAAGAATCCAAAAGAAGATTTTGGTAATATGCAAACCATTGAATGTAGTTAAATGTACATATATGTATACATATATAAACTTCTAATGGATGTGAGGGGAAATGGTAACATATCAAAGCTTTCACAGCTGTTCACCAAAAGAGTAATTGAATGCACATATTGTATCTTTTTTTTTTTAGAAAATGTCTTCATTTTGGCCTCATTTTAGCTTTCAGCTCGTCTTTTTTTAACTTCAAAGCTTTGATAATGGCATGAAATACAGCAAAACTTCATTTCCAATTGAAATGAACTGGCACACTATGTCCTCACACAGATTACATAAACTGACTGCAATTTCCAGACGAATTAGCACAAAAATATGTTTGTAATAATTTAATACACACAAACAGATGGTATTTCAATAGACAAAATGGCCAGACAAGTCTTAGTGAATGAAATGGCATTATCATTGTTCAAAAATACCTCCAACCATGTGGATGACTAATTTAGATTTGCATAAAACCAAACTAGGGAATGCATGCAATACCGTGTAGATAAATAAATAAATAAAGACATAAATTGATAAATACATAGAAATGCACAGTCAACGATACTATTAAATGCATTCAGAAATGGTAGGCGTTCCCAAACTCACGTGCTTGGACAGATCAGGGCTTTTGGAGTCTATGTCATATCTGAAATCAAACAAAAACAGACATACACAAGTTCACAGACTGCTAACAATGACACTGTAACTTCTGTGCTTCCATAAACACCATGAAGAGACCACCACACATTAAAAACTGAACTTTGTTTATGCTCCAGATGAGTGCACAGCAATCATCTCCAAACTGGGGCAACTGGGGATAATGGACTTTTGACTTATCAATTTGTGTATTCGCATTTAACTTGGCCAACAGATAGCCCCCAACAGTGAGTACAAAGACCACATTAACCCTCTGATACAAGTTTTACAAGACAAAGAGCCAGCGGTTAACTCTTACAGCAACTCTTGGTGCTCTGATTTACTGATGTCACTCAAAGATTCCCAGTGCTACAAAATCGAAAGATCAAAACCTATAAGATATCGTTTACATCTCATTGCATTTACTTCATTTATTCGTTTGGCAGGTACTTTTATCCAAATCAACTCACACTGTGAATGAATACAACACATGCATCACTACACTGATGTGAGACTACAGACAAGTAAATGTTGTAGTTGTCTGAGTGCGGTTACACAGTTCTCAGTACCATGGAACAAGGTAGAGAACTTAACAACCAGAAAAAAAACTGAGATGGACAAAATGTGCAGATTGCAACATCATCCCAGACCACACAACTATCGAACTGTCACATAATTAAGTCCTTATTATGTCCTGTTGTAACCTGTCAAAGCGCTGATATACAAGGACAGAAAATATGCCTAGTTTAATCATGGTTAATCAACACTATTAGCCCTTGTACAATATGGAGGCTAAAAAAACTGCGACTGAAACACACATGTAAGGCAGTTACAGGTGGAACAGGTGAGTCTTCATGTGTTTGCTTTATGTGGTTCAAACAACAGTCAGCCATGGCTCATATAGATTTAACAAAACCTACAGAGTTCCATGGCATATATACTATTCATGTACCTGTTTAACGGAACTACCTATTCAACACATCAACCCTTACATAAAATCTCTTTAATAAAGTCATTATGTCAGTAGGTAAGTCTTTAGAGACTCTCCTCAAGACCTGGGTTATATTAATTAAAGTCGTGGCAGGCTTGCTCCCACCGGTGGGACCTAAACCTGAACTGAATGTTACTGGTGTGTGGATACGGCCAGAATTTGCCTTGTTAAAAGTGCAGAGCAATAATAGAAGTGGAAAAGTAATCAGTGTCAGTGCCCAGAGATTTGAAATGAAGTGTCCCAACTGCGGCCTCCGCACTGCACCATCCTCTTTCAAGTGTGGAAGGAGAGCTCTATTCAGGGCAGGCGTAAGAGGGGTGGGAATGAGGAGATAGGCAGGGGGAATGGGGGGGGGGGGGGTGGGGGGGGGGGGGGGGGGGGGGGCTGCCCGTGTAATTCATCTGGGATGGAGCTTCAGACATTTGCTTTGAGCAACAGCGTAAAGATTGAAGATAAAAACTCCATCTGAAATATTTAGCATCCTTTTACAAATCCTATTCCCTACACTTGACAATCAAGATGACTATGTTGTTAATAATTACAGCGTAGAGGAAAGACGAAGGGAGAGAGAGAGAGAGAGAGAGAGAGAGAGAGAGAGAAAGAGAGAGAGTCAGTTTTCGTTCCTCAGTCCCTTCATCAAAGGGAATAACTTACATGTCAAAGCGAAGATTCTGCTTCTCCTCAAAGAAGTAGTCCAGGATGTACTTCCTGACAAAGTCTGGGTTTAGCGTGTTGTCAATCACTTCTGTTCTCCCAAACTAAAGATGGAAAACACATAGATGGGGGGACAACAGGGGTGTGTTATCATCTGTTACGCAGCCATTGAAACCTGGCAGAAATGTTTCATTCATTGTTTTCTGTTTCAGTGCATACTGCAGCAGCAGCAGCAGCAGCAGGAGCAAGCAGATGCTAAACTGATTAGTGGATGTGAAAGTTAGCATGTTGTTTAGTGGTGTGGTAGAGGATTTGACGCCTTGTGAGATTTAGAGAGACGCAGAGAGGAAGAGAGAAAGAAAGAGGAAGAGGGAGGAAGAGAGAGGCAGAGAGAAAGAGAGAGGAAGAGAGAAAGAGAGGAAGGGAGAGGCAGAGAGAAAGAAAGAGGAAGAGAGGGCATGTATTGAACTCTCTCTGAGAGAGGAGGGGGAAACCAGTATGTGTGTATGTGTAGGTGTATGTATGTCTCTGCTGGCATTATTTACATTGTTAATCAGATGTACATGAGGTAAACATTGGTGAATATTCTTGATGCGGCTCTTCTCACAGCTTTGCTCTGTGAAACTTCCAGAATAACTAACTGCAGTGCTACACTGTTACATCATGTATTTGTGGCACCATGGTAGTCATACAGATAACATGCTTTGGTTGTTCAGGTATAAATTACCAGGCCCTGTTTCAGGTCTGAATAATTAGCACAGCATGCTATGCTTTAGATGGATACCCTCTGTTTCATGAGAAGAATATAATGACTGAAAAGACAAGTCATGGTCCATTGAAACCGTTCCTAATTAGCTTTCTTTCTGATAAACGAGATGAATATTCTTTACAATTCTACTATTGCACTCCAATGCATTATGAAGAGGATGCAAAACATTTCACATTTGGTTTTAAACCGTGAACACTCATGGAAATTACCAAAGTTACACACTTTTTCTGAACAGGAAGCATCTACGAAAAACTTTGTCTACAAACGAAAGTCTCTCCATCTGTATTAATAAAGACATTTTGGTTGTTTCCTTTACGTAACAGACACACTAACCCACGAAGAGATCTTCCTCTTTATGTCTGTACTGTCTCTTCTTCCCCCCCCCCCAGCACTATCTCAGCAAAGACACTGCGGTTTGTTCCCACAGCTAATTGTGTTGCTGATGAATAATTCAACATCAGAGGCCAATTTTTGAGGTGCATAAATAAAATATTCCAGGAGAGAAAAAAAAAAGGAAAAGGAAAGAGAGAGGTGGGGGGGGGGGGTTGTTAGCATAAACTGATGGTGATGGTGTGAATGAATAATTACAGAGCTATCTCGTAAGAAAGTAAAGGATGTACTCTGCACGTCTTAGACTGGGGTCAGGTGTCACTGACACAGCAAAAAAAGCCAATCTACAGATTTCAACTGCCATGTTGAGGCAGAAACTGGAAAGATAGTGGGCTTGTGACCTTCTTTACTGTGTTAACCACAATATACTTACGGCATGTCTGATTTTTGCACAGGTCTCTTCAAATATATCAAACTAAAAGCAAATAAATAAAATAAAGCTGCATGAGTAAAAAGTGAATTTATAACATTTGTTGGCTCTGTGGTACTGTGTTATACTTTTTACATATATTTTTAAACAGTTATTTCATGATACTGTTGCAGGTAGAGGTAGAGATAGTAAAAGTGCATATTTTACATCTGTGCGTAAACATGTCACAGTGTTGCAGATAGTGGTAGGGTAGTAACCATTACCGGCATCTGGTAGGTCTCTAAATCTAATAGGTCTCCATCTTACCACCCCCCCCCCCATCTCTCTCTCTCTCTCTCACTCCCCCTCTCGCCCTCACCCCCTCTGAGTTTGCTGAAGTAAGTGGAACTCCTTTATAATGGAGAACAATTCATATTTCAAGGGCACAGACAGGAGCTGGTGGCAGGAGGCCAGGGCTAGCTATAGAAAGAAGACCCAACCTTGCCCCAGTCTTCCCCAGAGGAGAGGCACCCACTTATCGGTGTCAGCGTATAAAGACGTTTTGACTCACTGCTTGACATGAAAGCAGAGATAAAGCTAGACACCCAGCTGGCAGGCCTTCCCCGTCTTCCATTAAACAGCTCAACACTCAGGGAAAATAAAATTAAGGAGCAGAGATTGATGTCATTCAGGAAACCACAAAGCCTTTCATGAAAGTCAAAAGAATGGCCAATTATGTTTCAACATAACTGACACTTTGACTTCCTGAGAAGTGAGTACTTCCAGAAGAATCTTAGAACAGCCTTTCCTTTCACGTGTATTTCCAGTGCAGCACTGTATAGGCTACTGTCTACTTGCTACACACTTCCTACAGTATTGTAGCTACAGACAAGAATCTGTTGAAGTCATAAAGTCGTCACAGACAGTTGTTAGAAGATGTTGTTTATAATGGTTAATGGAGGTATTGATTTTGCCATTACTATCGTGTGAGAAAACATATTATCAGTGACCCTCAGAATGAAAAGTTGTTTGTGTGTGTGTGTGTGTGTGTGTGTGTTGTTTTTTTTTATGGTAGGTTCAAAGGTTAAGGTTGCACAGTATAGATGAGCAACAGTGTGTATGGTTTTCTGCACTCCTTCAATGGCAGTGAATGGGGAAAGAGGCTAAAAGAGGAGTTTCATGGCCAGCATACTGCAGACACATCTGTTCATTGAGTCTCTCTCTCTCTCTTTCTCTCTCTCGCTCCCGCTCTCTCATTCTGTTGGAATAATTGGATTACAGGGTATCTGAGACTCAATAAGAAGTGTGCTGACCATATCTACACAGTAGAAAAACAAAACCATATTCAGCCAGTGAGAAAGGGGCCATTGAAAACCCCTTCTGGCCTTATCAACCACTCACAGCTTGACTGTTTTTATTTTTACACAGCCGTACCTATCGCGCCACAGACAAGAAAATCTCTTTTACCGCAGAGACAGGGACTAAATGTCTACACACCTAAGCCGAGGTGGTGATCAGCGTGGTACATTCTTAGCTGCTTTCCCAGTGATATAATAATAGAGAATGAAGAAGTATGTGAATCCCTGCTCTGACAAAAGCTCAACAATACATCTTCTGCCCTATACGACTCTTGAGGGTAAGCTATCCTTGTCATCTTATTCATTGATTGAATCGACTGAAAAAAAAAAAAAGAGCTGGTTCTAACCTGATGTCAGTGACTTGCCAAGTCCAATACCAAAGTATCTAACTGCTTGCACTTCAGTGTGAAAAAAGTCAGCACCAGTGAGAGCAAAGCACCATTTAAAATGCATGGGCAGGGAAGCAAAGACTGACTTTAATGCTAATCATCATCGGATAAATGTAGAATCGTCTTAACAGCCAATCAGTCGCAGCACAAGTGAGTCAGCACATGAATATTCAGCATGGCAATCAATGGACAGTGCTGGTCACCTGAGGGTTGGGCTGAGGAGGGGGTAGAATGTGCTGATGGAGAGGGAGAGTGAGTGGAAGAAACTGATTAGGGAAAATGCAGGGGCTCAAGGCTTCCCTGATTATAGGGCTTGTTCTCACAATCTCTTACCTCTCGCCACTGCTTCGACTCCACTCCTTGGGTGTAAAGGATACACACTGGGAACAAGAGAAAGAAAAATGATAGAGAGAGAGAGAGAGAGAGAGAGAGAGGAGGGAGGGAGGGAGCACACGTAATAGTCTGGTAAGATTTAGGAACACAATTACAAACATATGGTACAAATGGTGCCCTTTGAAAAAAAAAAAAAAGAGATATAGTTATCTAGTTTATTTACAGGTGACAGGGGACAGTTTAATGAATGATCCACATTCAAAATTGTATTCCTAACCTTTCAGTCAAGCAAATATTACAAAAAGAGGGAAAGCACAAACAAATAAATTGCTTCATTCTCGTCATCATAAAATATAGCAAAATATAATAAAGGAGATGTTGTGCTAAATGTCTACAAAATAAATTATTGTTACTGGCATAAGTTCTTCATTTTAAGTGCCCCTCATTTTAATCTGACAAGCCCATAAAGTTCTTTGATTAGCTGATGTATGTGGCCAAAGCACAGCAATAACGACCTTATATATAATCAGCTGTAGAAGCTGAAAAGTACCAATTCCTAAAACTGCCATTATAGTCTTCAGCTCAGTTCAGAGTCGATGGGCCTTGCGCATGCATGCAGAATTTATTGTAAAGTATGTTCAGGGACAAGTTAATAAACATCCTCATACTCATCAACAATTATGGAATACTCTACGCTCCCTTGCCTTCTAACACTTTAGAGTAATTATAGATGGAAACTGTTGTACGAACCCCTGTATCAGAAATATTTTTTGAGGATTCGTGATATTACATCAGCTGGTCTCTGAAAGGTGGTAAACCCTCAAGTTGTTCATGACGTCATTTGTTGACTGCTGTCAGTCCTGTGCAAATTCCTGTGCTGTTCCCACATCTGATTCACTCAAGTAACAAGTTACACAATGCAAAACAAACACGGACTCCTCACACAGTGTCAGAGGCCTAACTCCCAAAGAAAGTATTAATATTCAGAGGGCCGGGTTCACACCTAGGCACGCGTTATGTCACTTTCTATTGACACTGAGCAAAACCTGTCATATTAACATGCAAATCAGATGAGGTTGTTGAGGGAACACTTTGAATAGAGTAGGATAAATGTAATCACAATTAAGCTCACTACAGCCTGAAAAAAACAGTTTGGCTGTGTGAGAAAAAAAGAAATGCAAAACAAGGTATGATAGATGGAGGACAGTAACTAGAAAAAAATGAGAAAAGAAAGCAAAATGGGAAGCCATTTCATTTCTTTCGATGTTTTTAATGTATGTGCTATTATTGGACATAATGTAATGTGATAGACCCCAATGCTGCCATTCTGTGTGACAATATATAAAGTGGTGGTCAAAAATATTGGCCCCCTAGCATTTTTCCCAATTTTTCCTAAAATGTCAGTAACACTGTACTGGTACAATGATGCAGTGTTGGAATATCTGTGGTGCAGTACCTTTAACTACAAATTATAGGCCAACATTTAACCTGACTATATTTTCTTCAAGATGCCTTTGTGGTCTACAGTAGGTTCATTCTATTATTACTTTCAAGCACCCTCTCAGAGTAGACCCAGGTCATAATATACTATGTAAAATTGCAGGATTTGCACACTAAAATCGCAGGATTTTTCAATGACACCTCCACACCCAATGTTGTCTACATCTGTACTGAAAAGATGTTATATTCCTGCATGATTATAATGTAGGACATTATATGGATTATGTAGTTCCACAATATGACATCACAGCTTATTCACTTTGGCTTCCCCTGTCTCTCCATTTCCATGGTATTCTATCCTGCTAAATGTTAAACCAAACAGGTGACTGCTAAAATAAAGGAAACACCAACATAAATAACAGTAATTCAGTGAACCACCACAAGTCAAGAAAGCAGCCTTGATGCACTCTAGGATCATTTCTACAAAGGTCTGGAAAACTAATGGAGGTGTGTTACATCGCTGTTCCGAGACTAATTTCATCATTTGGTGTTTTGCTGATGGTTCTTGAAAACACTGTCTGAGAAATGGATCTAGCATCTCCCGTAATTGTTCAAGTTGGTTTAGATCTGATAGAGCATGGCAACTGATTCAAATCATTTTCGTGTTCATCAAAACACCATCATCACTGGCCACCTGTGCCTAATGAGCGGAGCGATTGTTTCATGATGTCCCGTTATTGATTGTTAAATTGTGTTATTACTATTTTCTCAGTAAATGTTTTACCTATTTTCACCTGTCTGTCTTAATATCCCTCACATACTGAATGAAGACTATTTACAGTATTTGACAGCTCTGAACTTTTCTTGCATTGAATCATTAATGCAATTATTTTTGATTACCAATTTCAGCCGATCATGTAGTCGTATGTAGACAGCCATTATCCCTCACTTACATGAAGGCTTTGAGAAGAATCACAGAGCAGCACACTCCTGAGATGGCATTTGAACAAAGAAAAACAGACACCAAGACCTCCACAATACACAGATACCCCAGTCTGCAGTCAGTAACTAGGCTATTACAAGACTAAAGGGGCAAGTAAAGCTGGACTTACGTGGATCCGACTTGGAGAATGTGTCTCGATCTAACAGGTCTCTGAAAAAGAAGAAACCAAACACAATAAATCGCTACAGGAACAGTAAGAACGTGGAAAATAAAATTATGGTCTAAGAAATTCATTGACATCAAAGTAAAGTTTAATTAAGTTTAAGTTTTATCAACTGTTCCATTGCTGGATTGTTAAAAGACGCCAGATGGTCTTTGCAAATAAACATTCAGTATGTAATTATTTTGGAATGACTGCTATTGAAGGTTCTAGACTAAACTAAAATTAAATAAATAATTTTTTTTAAAAAAGTAAATAAATATTTATTTTAACATTCCTGTTCACAGTTGCAAATATTTCTGGCTCCACTCTTGAGGTTTCCAAATACTGCCTTTCAAGCACACACCAGAGGTTTCCAACCCAGAGCTTACAAGTGAGTAGCTGGCCAAGAAATTCTACGACTTAAGAAAGTGATTTGGAATTTGGAAGTTACACTATCACCTTTAAGCAATCATGAGATAATCTTATATCTCTCTCCCAGTTCCTCCTTTCCAAGTGACCTTCCCCACCTTCAGTTATGAGACCGAAAGAAAGTAACTCCACAAAAAATATCAGTCATATTTGGTTCCAGTGCACAGACATTATCAAATTCGACTGACAAGATTTCAAAGACATGCAACTGACTGATCATTACCACTCAGCTACCGATCCCTGGCAGTCAAAGGTGAAGTGAATGTCTAACAGCCAGGGTTGAAGTGGTCATCTGGAATGGATCCCACATTGTGTGAAATGTGATACAGCAATGTGTGAATAAGGAGTATCTACATTGAGTAGAGGCAACAAGGGTAAGAGAGGGAGAGAGAGAGAGAGAGAGATGCATTTCTTGATGCATGTCTCTCAATAGTCCGATCCAATATGTCTTTTCAAATCAGACTAGGCAAAATGAGTCACACTCGCAATTTCAGACAACATGAAGAGATCATTAAACCTATATGACTGAAACAGCACAATTATGAAGATGAATGGATCAGCTGATTTTATTTAAACAATAAAGCAAAGAAAATTGCATTAAACATATTTTGCTTGAGTTGGCTGGAAAGATTTATTACAGGCCAAACAGAGGTCATTGCTTTTCTAGCTGAGTGGAAAATGGTGATCCTGCTGTAGCAAGAACCAAATGAAGTCCAAAGAACTGGCTGTTATTGGTATATAGCATACAGCACTGTGTCAAGCCTGTCATCAAAGACAAAGAATAAAGTTTAAAGACTCCTGATGCACACAATAAGCCCTCTTTGTAAATCACCCACTTTATTATCTCAGCCTTGCAAATATATTTTTGCACTGCATCACCATTAAGATACATAAAAGCATTCAATATTCTGCTTCAGTTCTCCAGTTATCACACCAGACGATTATGAGATCTCCAGCAGAACCACATGAAAGGATTCTGGAAGTGCTGCAGCCTTTAGGCGGAGTGACAGACAGCTCTTCCAGACTGATCCGAGACGTACATCGCTCTTTCTGCGAGAGGTTCTTAAAAACAGATTGCACGGACCAGCGATCGCCTTGCCATATGCTGGTGGAGCTGGCAGCCAGCGACCCAGTCCTCCATCGCTCACTTTCTCACTCTCTCTTTCGTTCTCCTCCAGTGCTTTTTGAGCTCTCACTGCTATTTTAGGGGCAGAAGGCAAAACATATGGGCATATCCACAAAAGCTGTCCGTCACAAACTGGGGGCATGAATCTTTCCCGTTCATTATTGGCTTTTCAATGTTTCAACGCAATTCTATAGGCAGCGCTTTCATCATAAAAAAAAATAATAATAATAAGAATTTCAAACACATTCATTCTCAAACTTTGAACGGCAAATGTTTTGTCAATATCGCTTTGAACCTTAAGTTGGACATAGGAAAAGGAGTTGCGCTGTGATCCATACTGAAATTTGAGTGTTCTCATCAGCACTTCAAACTCATTGGGAGATTGTATTGACCCTTCATTTTTAAGGGCATGAGAAAGCTCCAGAAATGTCAACAGGCAAAACAAAACAACGCACGTCTAAACACTCTCTTTAATCAGCACTGAGCACGCAAGTTAAGAAGGAGAAGCAAAGCAAATTAATTTATCACAATGTACTCCTGTCTTCCTTTTCAAACCGAACAGATCAAAACATGAAAAGGAGTTTCTAAACAATGCCCCCCCCAAAACAAGCAAACAAAAACACAAAGAAATGAAATCATGTTCAAATAAGAAAAAAGCGCAAAGACTCAGAGACAGCAGCGGATCAGTAAGTACTCCCTAAAAAAGCAGTCTTGATTCCCACAGCCACCATTTCTTCACATTACACAGCTATAGCATTTCAGCACCGAGCTTCCTATACATGCTCTAATTGGTGACAAAATCATCCACTCAGCCAATGAGAACAAGTTCATTCATTTCATTCTAAAAACTAATAAGACACAAATAGGACCTTCACCCACTTAATTGATTGGTGTCTTCATGTTCACACTACAGAACAAACAAGTGGCAGTGTGTTTGCTGTGTGACTGATTTAAAGATTAAATTAGACTGTGGCTGACTGCACAGATGTTACCTGTATGCAATGCAAAGTATATGTCTGTGTGTGTAGCTGAGATAGTGTGTGATGTGCATGCAGAATCAGGCAAATGAGAACTGGTTTAGTTGTCAATGGTGTGGAGGGTTTTTTTGGTGATTTAAAAGCCCAATGTTTTGCATTTTGCTTTAGGCCACCTGTTGCTGTTGGTGTATAAATTTGAGAATCTGCAATTTTAAATCCTACAAGAGGACTTTCTGCGAATCGAATCTGAAACTTAGAGGAAAAAAGTAAAGAAATCTCATAAACTGACTTTTGTTTCTCTCCGTGCCTCGCAATTCAGTATACAGATTTTAAGAGACCTGCATAAATGAATGGTGGCATATGCTCTTTAAGCCTAAGGCTGGTGTGGTTATCTCCATTTCACTATGAATCATACGGAAAAGATTGAATGAAGGAATTTGCCAAAATTTGTTATGCGCACTGCGTAGAAATGTTTGCCACTGGTTTAAAAAAATAAGCAGCAGTTGCTCTTTTTTTTCCTAGGCTGAATTAGTATTATATCTAACCTGCACTGTTACATATCATGCATTACCACTAATGTCGGGCTCATAATTTCATCAGTACATTATTTTAGGATCTTTTGTTCATTTAAACATACCATCTAATGTCCTAAATGTACAGCTGGGATATGAGATGGTTACTTTGAGTAATGATCACACAGGCAGTAAAGGTCATCCCCGGAGTCTCTGGGTCAGGAGATCACATACACATCTCCCAGGAGACCAAGAGGGCTTGTATTACATTGTACTAGCTTATTCTATTTGTAAAGGTGTATGAAAATGATTGTGTGTGTGTGTGTGTGTGTGTGTGTGTGTGTGTGTGTGTATGTGCATATATGTAAGTACATATGAGAGTGTGGATATGTACCTGTGTGCATGTGTGCCTGTGTGCGTGTGTGTGGTGTGTAGGGGTGGGGGTGGTTTATATACACACAAGTTTGATGGAAAATCTGAACAGAGAGCAGAGACTCACTGTGTTATGCTCATTAGCTGAGAATCTTGTCACATTGGCCAGCTTGGGCGTGGCTTTAGTCATGTGTCATCAAAAAGTGTGTTTTACATGCGTTAGCAACTCAGTACAGTGAGAGCATCTTTGGAGCACTTGGGCAGTGTTACGACTATGGAAGACAAACATAACTGTTCCATATACATCTTGCCTTGTACAGTCAGTTAACGGATGTGTTATTTTTTGTCATGCAGTTCTTTCTCTTATCATATATTTCTTGCTTTGACGTTGTTGATTTAATGTCACTAATTATTAATCACGTTAATTATCCTTATATTGTTCCATTGTTTCATTGTTTATTTTTGTTCAATTTGCATTTTTTTAAAATTTCATATATGTCTGTAACACATACATCTACATATTTATTTGATATTTAACTCATATTTCTGAGTGACAACAACTTTAAATTCTCTGACTAAATATTCTCCCTCATCTGTGCTCTCACATGATTACCTAGTTTAGCGTTCTAACTGGAATATCTGATAGCTGAGGCTTGGAGCAACATGTGGAGTTTCAATTCTCAGAACTCATTTATGGTGACGTTGGTGAAATGAAAGCAATATCTGTGTTGCTCCCAGTGTCTGATTATTCCAGCACCTCGGACAGCAACTATTTACCCTACGAAGTTCGCAGTATCCCCGTCGTAGCCATGGCTGTGATGGTTTTGTAGGTGTATATGTAATGAAAGCTGTCATCTGTAGAGTGTGTCTGTGTATGTGTATGTGTGTGTGCATGTGTACACGTGTGTGTGTGCGTGTGTGTGCGTGTGTGTGCGCGCACGCGTGCATCAGAGGCACTGGCATTTGCAAAGTCCAACTTTGTGTCAAACACTGAGCCCCTGTAGTCCTAGCTGACCTAATTCCTCTGGTTAAATTAACAGTGTCAGCTGTAATGAGGAGACATGCACTACACTGTCACGTCGCAGTCTAGCAAAGGAGGAGCGCAGACAACATCATCAGTCTAGCATAATTAAACAAAGACATTACCAGACATTACGAGTAAGCTGACCATCCTTTCCACTTGTATCCTACAGACCTTAATGACTACATCAGCTGACGGCTGGTGTTATATCTTTGAATGAGGTATGCGCTGTTACTGTAGAGTAAATTGAATGATGAGGAATGATTTCATTGCAGACCGTTCCCAGGCATAGCTTGAATCAATTTGCCTTTTAAATTAAAATTGACGATGCCACACTAGTTAAAAACAATTCACTGGATTATAATTGCCACAGGTGTAAAACAGATTTGTTGAGGGGAAAAATACAAATGTCATAATAAACCTAATTTTGTTAGTTTGAGCAAGACTCTTGACATCAACGAAAATCGGATATTAACACAAATAATCGCCTCAAAACAAAAGGAATTGAAGACAGGGATGACCCGATCCGATCTCAAAGATCGGTATCGGGCTGATCAAGGCATTTTTTAAGTAATGGGTGTCGGTTTTACTGAGCCCGACCCTAAGCCTTTGTTTTACGTCATCTGTCACACGGTGTCGTAAACGGAGAACATAATTTGTGGCAGGACGCGGCTAAAATGTATTCCGTGTGGATATGTTTTAAATTGGGAAACGAAAGCAGTCCAAAAGCCACTTGTAATGTTTGCAATGCAAGCATTGCGCGAGGCGGCAGTAACAGAGCTGCGTTTAATAGGGTACTACCACGGCACCTAAAATATAAACACTCAGCGGAATACAGTGAGTTCACTCAGGTAAAACAGGCAAAGGCTGCTCCGAAGCAACACACATTGGAGGATCTACTTTTAAAAGGAGAGAGAAATTTTCTCGAGACAGCGACAAGGCCAAAAAGATTACCGAGAGGGTAATTGAATTAATCGCTTTGGATGACCAGCCTATGTGGTAGCGAATACAGAGGCACGTTCAAATTCGGCAAATTGAGGTGAACGTTCCAGGCGAACGGGTTTTTAAATCGTTTTGAACGTTTTTTTAAATCAGCATATTCCGACGACATTAATCCTCAAGGCTACTAATAACAACCAAGGTACCGTTTCAAAATTGAAACACCTTACGCTTTAGCTGTATGTGATGTATGCGAGTTAGCCTGAACTAACGACCACAGAGAGCAACACAGTCGCCTAACTAAGGATTGATAACGATAGCATTCAAAAAAGAGGCTTTCAGAAGAAGTATCAACTTAACTGACGTCAGACAACTTAACCACTTGAATGATTGTAAGATTAAATAAAGTCGAACACTTACGTATATTTTCTGGTATAACTCCCACAGTACGTCTTACCCTGTCCATACTACATTTCAGTCACTGCTTTACAAGATGGTTTACTTTGTTATTTTGTAAAATAAAAAAAAGGAACAGCTTGGCCTTCAGCATTTTTTTTCTTAATGCATTTGCTATTCAGTTGTCAAGCATATACACTGAATTGGTTTTAATAACTTTAATAGAGCTGCTCATTGTCAAGAAGTTCACTTTGATCAGTTAAGTTCTCAGCACTAAGCAGTGAGATTAAGTCTTTTATTTGGTTATAGCTGAAGTGAGAATGCATTGGACAAAAGCAACAGTAAAGGGGTACCATTTAACTTTTCTAAGAACAGCATATTTAGATTTTGAGACCATACACAAACTCAGGCACCACAATATATGACTTCACACTAAGGGAAGAAAAATGACTGAGAACTAAACCAACCTTCTGTTCACATCTGCATCAGTGCTATTTCAACAAACTGGTGAGGGTACTTGATTTTCCCCAACTTCCCACTCAGTGAATTTATAGTTTCAAACATATGCCGTACCTCACACTCACCAGTTCCTTCTTATCATTAGCTTCTGTCCTCTGGATGGCTCTACCTCATATTGACTTTACAGAGCTTATATGTATGCATCTCATACAAGTATTGTCTGCATAATTAATCTCAGCTGAATGTGAGAGGAGAGAGAATGTCACATAGCTTGCAAAGTCAAGAGAGTTTGAGGCACAGCCAAGTACTTGAACTATTCTGCGCTTGCATGCCTCTGATTTACGGCCAAAAAAAATTTTAAAACAGAAAAACAAAAACCTCCAAGTTGTTCATTCTTCTATGTCTAAAACTTCTAATCATCTTATAGAGAATGACTCAGCTGCTTCAGTTTTTGTCAAGTTATGATGATCATTACCACAGAATTGTTTGTGGCGCTACAATATCCCGAATCATTCAACAAGATTTTATTTTCATTTCTTCCGAGTCCCTGTGGAACATTTGACTGTGAAGAGAAAGACTTCACTCATGGATGATGGCAGCAGAAATAATTCTATTCCCCATGTGAGTATAAACGAACTCACGTTTCTTAATTAGTCCTCACTAGTGACTGACTGCTAACCAATCATCTCTACTTGGAAAAAAAAATCCATCATGGGAATCAAAATGGGGTTTAATGAGAAACTGACTGTTTGCAGAATTTGAGCAGTCACTTGGGATGACCAGATGAGCCAAGACTTATAATTGAATTTCAGACGTGTATGAAACAAATGACAAAGCTTGGTTTTGATTACAAGTAATTCCCCCAGTGTTAGGCATTATACAATTAAAGTTGCCTTCAAGAATTTGGAGATCTGCAGCTATCATAGAGAAAACAATTACGTGCCCTGATTTGCCCTTCCTGTATTAATGGACCCTTTGTCTCATTTCTATGGCAGTCCTCACGTCGCGGTTATAATACTCATCCTCTCAATCATTTTGAAGTATCACAACCCTGAACTCAACACTGCTACCTTCAGGCTAGGACTTGACGTATCCTTTTTTTCCTGAATGATAAGAGTTATCATAGACCCTGAAAGTCATGAGTTACTAAGATGGGGGAAGTTATTGAGAGTAATAAGAAATGTCACAGGTGAAAGATGCCTTTTCACAAAGAAATCTACTCTATATAGTTCAGACGGATGCCCAGTTCACCTAATTTAGCTTGGCAAGATCCATCACAGCCTCTGCTATATTAGTTTAAGGTGTAATAGGTCTGGACTGAAACAAAATCTTGTAGCACTGCAATCATCTTTTTTTTGTTGTCTCTGCCTATATTAATTTATTTGAGTCACCAGTATTCCAAATTAACCAGTTTCTAACAGGACTAAAATGCCTCCGCACATACTTAAATGCAGTAATAACAACACCTAATTGGATAAGCAGACATGACTTATGCTCTAGAAAAACTTTTGAGTTAGCTCATATTAAGCTCAGAGATCCCTGGAGCAGTTTCAGAACATTACAGCTTCAGCTGGAAGGCACAATTTCAAAGCTTTCAATACTTCCTCAGAGTTTAGGTAAATGACAGTAACTTTTGTTAAGACAGAACAATTTTCAGTCAGTGGAAATGGTATGGTCTTTGGTAGCCCCCAATGAACTTTAGAACCTTAAATACATAGACCCTGAGAGGTCCTTTAAAATCCTGTGATCTCACACACCTCAGCCAAGTATTCTTTGGTCTGGATCTGTGTGTTCTCTGCAAAGCTGTGGTCCTGTTTTGCCCACAGCTTCTCACATCATAGGACCTGTAATCCTTACTTGTGGTCTCCTGCGATCGTGGTGGCACCATAATTGGCACCCTCGCCAGAGAGAAAATCTATTTCAGTGTGAGGGTTCAAAATAGACTCTGCTTTCCACATCAGTGGTGCACTTGATCTCTAATTGGTTCAAAGCAGCAGAAAACTCATGTGACTCTTGGACCGACACACGATATTTAAAAAAAAAAAAAAATTCTCTGAGTGGAACTGCAGAGAGAGTAAAGCCCTGAAGGTACGATTACAGGAACAGTTCATTTGTGTGCCTACAAAAATGTCTGAACAGTGTGAGATGACCCTTCTGGAGGAGATGTTCCCACTGATATTCAGCAGAGAGAGACCCATTTGCTATGATAAAACTTCACTCCGTGCCAAGTACAGTGTTGAGCAGAGCTGAAAGAGAATTACATGCATGCTAAAGTGATTCTTTTAGCTGGAAACAGATGACGGTCAACAGAGCGTAATTTAAAACCCCAGGCCTTCAATTTCTAGCTGTCCAGCAGCTAAATGACCTGCAGGATCAAGCCAAAATGATTTTAAAATGTTTCAGTGGACCTGAGGGTAAAGGAAGGTCTACATTTTACAGTCTCATTAACTCAGCTATGAACTGTGGCTACGTATTTGCTCCACTCCCTTAGAGACATTATAGGAAAACAATGGTGTCAGCATATCATCGATACCATTAAAGAAGAGGTTTAATTAAACCCATGACGCCCTTTAGTTGTGATGTCCTAGTTTTCTTGCTAACCAGTTGACCACAGGAAGCCCAAGAGAGGCATTAGAAGGCAAATTGGTATTGTTTTACCATATGAAAATCTATTCCTGTGTAATCACAAGTGTATGTAAACCATGTAATTATTCATAGTTGTAGTGTATTTACTCACTATAAGATTCTCATTAAGCATGGAGTCAGTGTAGTGATGGGACGTGTTCCCTTTCTGCACAGAGTTCTCCATTTGAAGAATGAACACAATAATTAATACTCTATGTTAAGACAGGTCATTAATGCCATATTATAATTCATTGGCTGACAAGGCTGACAATTTCCTAAATTTACACCACTGCCTCTGATCTCTCATATCCATATTCTAGTCTCATTTCCAGGTCTTGGCTGAAGCAAAACGCAGTAAATAATTTAGGAAGCACATCAATGAGCCCCAGTGACAATTTCTTAAGTCATCTGATTGCTGGGGAATTTTAATATAGTGTTAGTCATTGTCAGTAGATCTGGATTAATTGCAATGGGGGTTGTAGCTCTCAGTGACATCAATGCCATGAAATGCTGATGCTAAAGTAAAAGATTTAAAACAGGAATTTATGAGCTCCAGGTAAGAAGGTTGCAAAAAGGCTTCAGTAACGTTCTGAACGTTTATTTTAATATGATCCTCTTTCCTACACTGTCCAGAAGTACAGTGTTTTCTGATTTCATATCCCAGGCACGTCAGTTCCAGACAGAGGTCAATCAGATTACTAGCCTTCTTCCTGCTCAAGCTACAGGTGTGTTGTAATCCGAGTCATCTTCTCATCTCCTCAGTAGGGAAATGGAGAGATCTGTAGTGGAAAGGCTTAATAGCTTTGATAATAACTCTAAAGTGACACATCTTTCAAAACCATACATATCAACACCCCCCGGCCCCACACACACCCGCACAAACAAAAACACACACGCATTCACTCTCTCTCTCTCTCTCTCTCTCTCTCTCTCTCTCTCTCACACACACACGTTTGTACTCATATCCTAGTGGGGACTTCCCATTGACTCCCATTATCCTGTAACTAAAGAATACTAACCTATGCCTAACCCTAACCCTGACCCTAACCTTAACCAAAGAAATTACACTTTTTGTTTTATCAATAACAACAATATAGTTTAGAAAAACTTTGTCCTTCGAGTGGTGACCAGCACTTTGGTCCCCACCAGGCACCTTTGTCAGATTATGCTGTCTTACTGGGGACTTACTGGTCCCCAGAAAGATACCAGTGCACGCTAGCAGGCATGCACACACACACGAACGCACACACACAAACACACGCATTTCATTTTCAGTGGCATTTCACACAATTCATTTCCAAAGGCATTTCAGGTTTCACAATCTCAGGCAGGTCCTGAAATTGCCCCCTGAAAAAAGGTCCCCTTTGGCCATCACATCTAGGAGCCAACCAATAGCACTGTTATGAGATTTGTCACTCTGAAATGAAGGAGATCTATGTTACTTTGTTCTGTGTTTCTGTAGGTAATATAGGGCCAGATTCCAAACTTTCTATAGGTTTGGGGGCGTTAAGTGTAAACCTTTGAAAACAAGCAAAAAATTATGGGAGTGGATTATCTAGTGCATCGAGGTTTGTCAGTCTTAAACTGGTCTTAGTGAGAGGGGGATTTTACTATGCATTTCGAAACCCATATGCAGTTTTGGTCCTTCCCGTGGAAGTGCAATTTGTTCTAAGAAGGAACAACAAAATAACAGAATGAGGGGAATGTTAAAAGGTGTAGGTGTCATAGAAATAACTGGATTTGCAGATTTGCACAACTCACACAGACAGCTAACTTAATACTTAAAACCCAGCCTGTTTTCACCGGCTTAGTGAGTCAGCTCAGGTGATTATGTTTCTTTTGTTTGGGTTTGTGGCTTTGCGCAAATTAAAATACCACCAAACCTTTGGTAAACCCATCTTTCCCTGTTCAGCACATAGACATGGACAATCAATTGACTTCTGTAATGCTATCTTAACCAATACATCATGCTGAATTGCTACACACAAGAATAAATCTAACACCATTTGCTGTAATGTGACACCAAGTGCTAGAGGTGCTCTAGCAAATGTTGAGGTTACACTGAAAACAGTAAGGGCTCCATGTGAAACAATGAGAGAAATCTAAGCACCAGTGAGTCATTCTTTGAATGTTGATGTGCCTCCTCTACACCTGCAAGGTCAGGAAGCAGAAGAGAATTTAGAAGAAGACCTGCATTCAAGCTGGAAAAAATGCAACCAAATGCCTTCCTACCCGACTAGGGAAATAAATCTCCACAACAACAGATAGGGAAAACTCGCTATTGTTATCGTAGATCTGATTTTGGAGGGTGCGGGCTCACTTTGGGATACAGATATGATCACTGAACGCCGTGGTTCAGTTTTTTTGTATTCAGTCCGTAACAGTTCCGGCTGAAGTCTAAGTCAGACCTCTGTGATATCTTTATTGTATGTGTCAGCCTGACATCATTGAATTTTTATGGCCAGGATGCCACATTGAATTGACAGGACGTTTAGCTTGCATTTCCTCAACAAAAACCAAAAGAATTCCAAACATATCTGTTGCCTCCAGAACCATGCGATTGAATATAATGGTGTTTGGTTTCATTTTTTTTACCCCAAAATTCATAAAAAAAAAAGAAATACGAATCTAATTTAAAATAGCAAGAGAAAAAAACACTATCTAGACTAAAGAAACCCAGAGGTCGCTGCTCACAAAGGCTTTACAAGAAAAACTTTACCGACTGTTTACAAATTAAACTTATATGGCTTCTTCTTTGTAAGTAATATTAAGCAATAGCAGATTCCCAATAAATGACCGGCACCAACTGTCAGTTATTTGTGGGATGGTAGATTTTTATACTGGTTTCAGTTTGTACAGTCAGCATTCCAGTTTGTTGACTAAGCGTAGACAGTTCTGTCTTTCAGATAACCAAAGTGACTGTAGCACAATCCATAGTACAATCCAGCTGCTTCCAGACCCTGATCTGGGCTCCATCATTATGCCCCTTGCAAGCATCCCCACACAGGAAACTTATCAATTATTCAGCCCCATTGCTCGACTCACAATTGAGTACATTTACAACTGGCGCCTTGCGACCTCACTCAAACTTCACCTTGCCGTAGCAGGGAGCAGAAATCCTTTGGATCCCTCTAAATCAATTCTAATCCCCTTCACAGGGATCAAGGAAGATCCTTCAGCCCACAACGCGTTTAGAAATCTAATATTTGGAAACCAAAGGCATGCGCCGACTGTACTGTGTACTAGTCGTCACAGAAAAAAGTGTATGTTTGGTCATATACATATCCAGCTCCATGACATCTAGGTATTAAAAGAAAAAGTGAAAGAAATGTTACTATTTTGATGTCTCTGAAAGGATGAGAGTGATGTGGTAAATCTAAGAGCTTCTGACACTCAAACCTGACTCTCATGAAAATGATGCAATCAGCCATTTCAGAAAGCCTGCTTCCCTGCGTTTATAAGCTCTCAGATATTTGATGTTGGGGTTTTTAACTAAAAATGTGTCTGCTGCCTTTCCTCAGGCATATTGTATATCTAAGGGCTACACAGTGTTTATGTGTGGTCTCACCTCCCCCCCCCCCCCCCTTCCCCAACCCACCCCTCCCAACACACACACACACACAGAAAATACCGGACATGAGGATCAGTCCCATATCACAAGATTTACAGCAGGCCGTCTTTAGTTTGATAAAGGGGTTATCTGCTCTGGCCTTTCCTTCTTGTCAGACTTTTTTTTTTTCTTCCAATCCAATAACAACGACGGGTTATGAGAATTTCTTCAGGGGGGCATCAGAGCAATTCAATTCTGTGTCTTCAGCTATCTTCAGCCTGGCTGCCTCACTAAATCAATTATAGGAGAACAAATGGTGCTACCTCTCACCACGTCACCTCTCATCTCAGCCTGTGTGAAAACATTCGACGGGAATACCTAGTGATATACATATTCTGGAAGATCTATTCCAGTAAAAAGGCAAGAAATTGTTAAATATAAGAAGGAAAATGGCCCATATACCTCTGTTTTCTTCACAGAATGGGTCCTATAACTGAAAATCCATTAGCGATTCACCTACTTAACGATTCACCTGCTTTCAGCTGTTTTCTTCTGTCTTCTGAGTGGACACGAATGAATGCAATGCAGTGATTTGAAATATGTTGGCAGTTGTTTGAAACAGCAATGGCCTGAGGAACTGTTGTTTTTCAGATGAAGCAAGGTCTGAGCTGACTTTAAGAGACTCACGGGATGTAATGGGTTAATCCCTAGAAGCACTGTAATGAATAGATTCACAAACAGTGATTTGTACTGTTTTTACACCTAAGAATGTTCACACTGGACAGTCTTTTTGGCCCTGCATCAGACAGGGTGAAAGAGTCCTCACTTAAAAGAAATGCCTGCTTTAAAGCAAAGTGATTTCTGAATTTCACAGGGTTCTTAGTTTTTTTTTTTTTGGGGGGGGGGGGGGGGGGGGTCGAAGCACCAAGTGTTAAACCTCATGATGAAACACTTTTGCCAGAAATACTCTGTTTTCGTTCTTGCTCCTGAGAAGAACAACCACAACAACACATATTCTACTCACATAATCAAGTTAACCCTTTGATGGTTAAAGCTAAAATGCTAAACAATGAGCTTTGAACATTATAATATCATAAAATACATAACACATACCATACATTTGTATGTTTTAATACAACAAAAATTATATATGCAACTTATTCCTTGCAGAGAGCAGTTAGAGGATTGCTACGAGAGACAGTTCATAGGGATTTATTGATTTGATCTTAAAAAGGACTGAAAATATGTAACACATTCTGTCCAAAGAGCGGCAGTGAGACCATCAAATGCAGAGCTCTGTAAAGCATAATTCAGCATCATATTTCTGGACAGTAAAAGCTGCCAGGTTTAATAAATTCAGGAAAAACCTAACTGCCTCAGCTCTACACTGTACAAGACTTTATTAATGCAAGAGTCACACTCCCACCCAATCCTACCCCTGACTAAAATGCTGGAGATTTCGAAATTTAGAGATGTACAAAGTGGGTAAATTTCACTTATTAGCGTTGCCAAATGGAATCCAGTGAATTTTCAGCTGCTGAATTATGCATTTTATTAATATCATTAAGTTTCAAATTGGACTGAAGCACGTATAATTTACTATGAACGTCTATTAGTGTGTCAAAGCAAGCATTAAATGTGCCAGCTGAATCCATTTCTCCTTAAGATGATGGAGAGCCCCCCACCCGAACTAATATTCCGCCTATTACTTTGACCATTTAGGCTACTGAGGTCCCAGTAGTGAGGTTACACGCAAGAGAGATTGGATTTTATATCAACCTCAGCTGAAACCCTTTTTACCGTAATGCAACCCATTTGATGAGAAAGAGTTTTCATATCGAGATAACACAAACACAGAGTGGCATTTTAATTCAGCCCTCTACTCCTCTATAAAACCAAATTCCTTTACTAGGACAATTAGTGGGGGGCTAATTATTCATTTTTACCCGACCCGGTTTTTGTTACCGTAACACGCATTGTGAGAGTAAAAATGTGCCTTTAAAACACTATATTTTCAAATTTGGCTGTATTGTTCGCGTATCCGATGAGCACAGGCAACTGCGGAGGGACTGCCTCGTTGTCAGAGAGACAGAGACTCACCCCACAAAAAGCAAAGCTGGCCTATCATGTTCAAACAGGACAGGTCTGCTTCTTAATAAGAATTAAACAATCAGACTTCAGTTTCGCTGAAATACTAATTAAATAAATAAGCATAAATGTCCGTACTGATCCTCGATATAAAATGTTTGAGAACTAGCCCACATAAGCAAAGTATTGTCCATCAAGCAACGCCAGAAGAGTTCTGAGTTTCTCATTTAGGGTAAGGTGTGGGGGTGAATTCCTCATTGCCCGTGAACACGTAACCACAACTCAACTTTTGCACAATAACTAACTGCAGACAATCATTAATGATGTGAAAAGCGCTCATTTACCACAATATCGCGGAAGCATGCGGAGAATTTTTGCGGTTTGTTCGCCACCCATATAATCTGTCGTGGACTCATGTTGTCTATCGTAAGCATGTAATGTTAGGATCAAATCGAATGATGGAAAAAACAATGTCTTTAAACTAAGCCTTAATGACTTGTTCATTTATATGGTGTATGTTTTTTGGCAACTTAACATGGAAAATCAAAGCAAAACGCACATACCCACAAATTTCACAGAAGTGTTAGAACCTTGTCGCGACTAAATCAGAAGTAACTGATGTCTGACATAAACAACAGTAGAAATGCGCGTATGAAAATAACTGTTGTCATATGGATAGTGTATAATGGACAAATCTTGTACAGTTTAAATGAAGAAAAGAAGTGATATCCCTAAATGAGAAGTAAGATCAAAGCGCGGCTACCTGCAAGAGACGGTGATCTCCACTTTTGTGGCTGGGATATTCCCAGTTATGGGGTCGAACTCACACACTGAGGCCATGTCCTCCAATTTGTCCATGACGTCTCCCTCCATTAGCGCTGGGGACTCTGGGCCGCTCTCCGCTTCACACAGCTTGGCTGTTTCTGGGTCCCACCAGCGGTTCCCCAAATCACACGCCTCTGGCCAGGCGCGGGTGTGCGCAGGGAGCGCAGCAGTGCCAAATAGAGATAAGCGTCTGCGTTGCAGATACGGAGTTAAAAACGAGAGAGGGGGAGATTCCGTAGATGCACTCTAGAAAACTAAATCTACTCTAAGCAAATATCGTGGTTAATAAAGAACGACTAAGTGACAACAACGAGTTTAGGAGTGTGAAGTCACAGGTCTGATCTTCACTGAAGCTGGAGGCGCTCTCTGTTCGCAACGGTACCGTTTGGAAAGTAAACGCGCTGAACTCCACCCCTTTTTGCATTCTTTCACATGCTCGCTGCGACTACTGCTCAGTGCATCACTCGTTGTATTGATCTATAGCTATGACTCATTACCATCCCAGTCATTTCTCACAGTTGCAGCAAAGGAAATTAACAGGCCAGTAGAGTTATTACATAATTTTCTTGTAATAAGCAGCTGTAGCGCATTCATAAAACAGTTTGAGGGGGATTACTGAACTGATGAGAAACACGGTGATATACATTTTGCTTAATAACTTAGGAATAAAAAGGAATCATCAGCTGTTCTTTTCGACCTGGCTCGAATTGAACTACAGTGTTATGTGTAGTAGTGAACCGACTTTGTAGTTTCATTCGCCAAAAGTTTAAAGGTCTTTGGACTTATGCAGTTCTGTGAGTGGGATCCACGTTCCGAGTTTCTCGTATTTTAACAGAGGAGATTTCAGCACCACTGACAGTTCCTCTTTACCGAAAATAATAATCACGCATTTCTCCAAATGCGTAAGATTTAAACATTCGCTTAGTTTGTGTCTTTTTCACAAATAAAAGTCTTAATAAACAAATCAAAAAACAAACAAACAAACAAAAATTCATTCAGCTTCATTTTCCATGGGAAATTTATTTCCCAAGCAGATCTTCCATTTTGCTAGTTCAGTAACACTGAGGTTTGTGATTTTGTTTGATCAAACATAAGAGCAAAACCATGGTTAGATTAAGCCAAAACAATCTTTAGGTCTCATCTGAACCAGGTGTTTTCTTACATAACTGTTTTTTTTTCAAACAGGCTTTATACTAGGAGCAAAGGTACCAGTGTGGCCCACTGGGCAAAGTATGCCCATTTTAAAGTCTTTTTACATTCCTCTACAGTGCAGGGCTGCACTGCGAAAGCCGAGGCTTTGCACTATGTGTCTCTTCAATGAAACACACAAAGGCGAAGATCTGAGCAAGGTTGGAATGAAACAAAAGGTGCAAGGAGTCTGGAGTTAATCATTTGTCGGGTTTAATTTCATCTTCCACAGTCTCCCGGTTCACTGATGTTAAAGCCCCTTAAAATGCCCTGGCCCATGCCGAGGCACCCTGCAGACACCGTGTGCTCTCAGTTTTGGCCAGTACGTGTAATTATCGGCTGCAAATGGGTGGGAAGAGAGGCGGTGTGGCAGCCCAATAGTTGCATTCTGACAGGACCCCATATTGAGATTATCTTCCCTTGGAAGGTTGACTTTTCAGACTACCCAAATGACGACCTTGTTTTGCATGTGGCTCTTTTTTCTGCCTCTTTCTTTTTTTAAATAGATACAGATTACAAATAGACTCTTTCAAATAAATACAGATGTAGGATGTAGTGGATTTGTGCAAGAGAGAAAGAGAGAGAGAAAAAGAGAGATTTTCAGCATTATGGAAAGCAGCTTGACATATTCTCAGTTCTTCTGTTAATGACCCAGGAGCATTCAATCAAAGAGTTTTCATCAAGCCAGCTCTTGTCTCTCTTCTTGTTCTGAAAGAGAAGAGGTCACAGACATATAAATCAGGAACCCCACCGACATCTTTTCCCTAGTTGGAATTCAGTTCCAGAGGGAGAGCATTTCACAAGGTGACATCCAACCACGCCTTTCAATTACACATACCTCTGGACCTGACTGGTCTGTTGTCCTCAGCTGATGGACACAGAGATACAGGAGTACATCCTAGTGCCTTGGCCTATGCTCTCCCATCCTGAACTGCACAGAGTGAAACTGTCAATCACAACAGCACCATGCAGGCAGACTGGTGCATTGGCGCACATAATCATCTAGCACGTCTCAATTCGTTATTTTACACCTCAGTAAGTGCAGCCAGTCCAAGTCCAACAAAAGTGAAGTGAAGCAGTATAACGAAGAGGACCTTGACGTAGCTCAAACTTGACACTACCTCTCCCTGACCCGTGAAAAAAAAAAAAAAGAAATTTACAGAGAATGAACAAGTTATCAAATGAGGCAGTGTTCCATCTGTTATGTAGTTTTTACTTGGTGAAGACAGCCAGTGCCTCATTCAGACAATTCTGAAATCACCATTTCTCCTGTGGAGATAAAGCAAAAAGCCGAGACAGGCAGAACAAACAATATGGTTTTTATTTCTGAAAGGTCTACGCCTGGAATCCAGGGATCAGTAAACTCCTCCTTGTGCCTCCTACATGTGTCAGTCACAGATCGCTGAGGGGGAGCACAGTGGAGGGCTCATGTCAGCATCAGCAGGACAGGAGCACATGGAGGAGCGCTCCCGCTGATAGTCAGATGGAGCCTCGTCACAGCGAGGCAACCCATTAAGAAGCCGGCGACCACTCCATCTTGCAGATGCCTTCAAGCAAAAACAGAGCGTTACTGCCACAGTGGGCAAGCAGCCATCAGAACTAGAGGTGCCCGGGAAAACACAAGCTCATCATGTATGGCAGCGGTGTCGGAGGAAGATACAGTTGTTTGCTCGATCAAGAGTTTTGGGAAGCAACAATCCTGCATGCATCTCTCAGAACGTAGCTTCATTCATGGTGTTCACTGGTTTTTGCTATGTCCAGTTTAGACATAGTTTAGATGTTTTACAGTGTACAATGTGCCATGGGTGATCCGAACACGACGGAGAGTCAAAGAAAAGAACATGAGAATGATATTTGGACTTGTGAACTATATTTCCCAACCATCAATTGGGTAATTGTGATACTTTAGTGGACAATGACTTCGGGCCATGTCATATCAGTCACATTTCCTGTTATGCATTAAAAGGAAAATAATTTAATCAACATTGCTCGTAAATGTTACAAGCAAACTCTCCAGGCAAAAACATTCTGATATGAATCCCTGTCATTCAGCATTGATTGATGGCAAGTTTTTTTTCCCTCTTCTTGGCAAGGACTTTTACAAATGAAGCCATCAACCATAAAGTGATTGGAAACATTAAGGAACATTGACTGCAGTTGAAATGTACAATTTCAAAATCCTATGTGAACTTTAGAATGAGAAAAGCAAGTGGTGGCATTTTTTTTTATCACCAGAGACAGATTTTTGACGGTGACATATTTTTGATAGCTGGCAGAAACTCAGCTGTGACAGAGAGAGACAGTGATTGACATGTGATTAGCCTCATCACAACAGGGTCAACCCCCACAGGTTCACTGGTCATAAACAAACGTTCATCTGAGACTTAGGAGAAACACCTCTGGGAGACAGGCATCACTGTGAAGCAAGACACTGCCTTTCCTCAACATTCCTGCTATCTTTCATCTCTTACATCCAAACAAGAACCTGAGATTCAAAAATGATCAGACTTTAATTGGCATTGCAAAGAATTTTACTGAAGAGCTTCCTCCAAATGACTCTAAAATTATGTTTTTGCAGATATGTTGATGAGTCATTATTTGATTATAGAAGATACACAACAATCCTTATCTGGCTCCAGCTAGCCTGAAACACATTTTTTTTCTCAACAAGGGCATTTAGAAGGCTCCTTTTTTCAAACGATACATGAGTGTGTACAGCATATAACTGATAACAGGTTCCTCTGAAGTAGTGAGGTAAAATTGTAACACACGCGTTGAACAACAAAACAGAGAGGAAAGTGTGTCTCAAACCCACAAGACTTTAGGTTCTTTCTGTGGATTAGCATATCTTGCTAAACAGACTGAATTTTTAGTGTTGTAAAGTGCTTTAAGTCTCAGTTGGAGGAGAAAAAAAAAAAAAGAAAACGAATGAACATGCTGTGACGAGACAGAAGAAGCCGGAAAGGATAGAATCTGTGCAAATGAACAGAGTGAAATTTTGGAACAGCTTTGTCATTCACTTGGGGGAAGAAAAAGAATATCGTACACAGAAGAATAAAACTCTGTATTGATCGTGGCAGCTGGGACTTAAATAACACACGGGTCTTGGCTGATATTGGAACAGCTAATCTTATAAAGATATTTATTTGTGAGTTTATAATATATGGATAAACATACTTTGAAGAAGTACTTATGTGATGGACAAGCCTTTTGATGTTCTTGCATGTCCTTGATGGAGAGGACAATTCTGACCTTCACATGACCAAACTTAGGTTCTTCAATCACTTTGAACAAATTAGTCAGGAGAGTCTCACTCTAAAAACTTGTAAGCACACTGATTGGGCAAAACACAATCAGAGAGGAGAGGCACCAGTACAATTATAGCTTTTCTGTCTGATTACTAGATGCTTCCTGTATGCATCCTTTCGAAAAATTGTGTTTCAGTAAGTGATGAGCAAATTGCAAGGGTGACAAATGATGGAGCTTGTTTTGGCATGGTTCTCCCATTCAGAAGTATATCTGACAGTTAAACCAAGTGAGCTGCAGCAACTGTTATATCCCAAAACAAATGTCACAAGTGTATTGATACAATATTTAACATGCAAGCTCACAAGGCTAATTTTAAGTGTGTGATAGCTGAGAACATGCAGTGGTGCATATCAGACTACAGCATCTTCTAGAAAAAATTATATTTCATTCAGCACTCAACACCTCTTTCCAAAGACCGCCACTTTTTTTTTTCAGATATCATGTATTTTAGCTGAGATGCCACTATCTTAAAATAACAGAGAGGTTGAGATGAAGGGATGGCATGATATGGCCCTCCCTCTCTTCTCCTCTCCTCTCCTCTCCTCTCCTCTCCTCTCCTCTCCTCTCACCAGTAGTGCTACATCTAACATCAGCCTGACCCAGTTTAAACCTACCCTTGGCTGACACATGCATATTCATTGGTCTCTCAATCTCAAACCTGCCACGAGTGTGTGAAGAGGAGGTTTCTTTAATTACTGTTCATCCCATTTTGCTATGAAGATATCTCAGACAATATCCAATGGTGCATCACGTAACACATTTGTGATAAAACTAGAATACGAGTGCCGTTTGTGATTGATAACCCTCTCTGTTCACGTCAGTTTATACACATGAACAGATTTAGTTAACGCAAACATGACATTGATCACTGTCTAGGATGGATTTTGTTGTGTTGTTTGTTGTGGGGGTTTTTTTTCAATTTCATTGCAGTCTGTGGTACTCAGACATAACAAAAGCCTTAAATTTCAGAATGTCCAATATCATTATATGCACAAGGACTTATACCAACAAAATTCAGTTGCAGCAAAACATCTCCTTTCCATCTGTCTAAGATCTTCTCAGATTGTCCACACACACACACACACACACACACACACAAGCACACACACGTGCTCCTGTGACCAAGTGACACTTGATAGCTACATGTCCTATGCAATTTGCACTAAAAAAAATGGATTGCCAGATTTAAAAAACATGGAAAGTCAGTTCACGTCTTCAAAAAATTTCCTGCGCCTGCACAATCCTCACGGGAACTCCCACAAAATAACAGAGTCTAAATGTCAATTGGTGCCTACCATAAACAAATGCCATGGAAAAACAGCAGAAGAACACAAGCCAAATCCTGGTCTTATCACACGGAATTGCAAATAGAACAAAACCTCCCCTCTGTGTCTTGAGGTCTGTAAAATTCAATGGCTTTAGAAATCCTCTTAATGCATTTCTGCACCGACTTTGACCTGACTCTGTCTCCAGGAGTGCAGTGCTTGAGGAGGACGATATTTTAATATTCTGAACAAAGTAAGCAGCAGCATCAGCACGGAGAATTCAAAGGCTTAAAAAGTCGATTTCCACAAAACTGAGCATTCCTCAGCTATCTGTTTTCCCTTCATCACGCTCTCTAAAGTCTACTTGAGTCAATAAAATGACAGTGAAAGTTATACCCATTACAAATCTCGAGACTCTTCATTCTCTGTTTCTACAGAGAACTGTTAGCTGTCAACATCATGCTGGTGTGCTTGGCGAGAAGTCTAACAACAAAGGCTAATCCTATTACTTTTGGATACTAGCCGATGCTAATGTAGTTTTGAGTCTTCTCAATCCACACACTGAGCTGCTTCTCGGTAAGGATTAAATTAAAAGGATTCAGGCAAGGAATAAAAAACAAATTAAAATCACTACATTTCTTGTAATTTAATTTCCTTTCCAGACAGGAGACACTGGAAGTTCTAATTGTGAGCTTTTCCAGGGAGTTAGTTGCAAATACTAACGAAGAAATCAAAGAGACAACCAAAATTGACTGGTTCGAAAGGATCTATGAACTGACCAATGGAGTCCCAGCTGGCGTACTGCTCTTGGGAAAAAGCTGAGTGGCGTTATGAAAGCATTCTGAAGCTGGTGCAATCTGATGCAAGTATTTGTGAAATATGTTTGCACATGTGATATAACACTGTTCACTCTGTGTCCAGTCAAAAAACTGATTGGTTGGAAGCATCATGCAAGATCTGTGAGGATGACAGGTGAAGCCATACATTTCTAAACCCTAAGCCTATGCGGGAGACTTGCTCAACTCACCTGCTGAAAGACAAAAAATCCTCCCCAAAAACCTCCCTGCCCATATTTATTTGGCAAAATATCTTGAGAAATTCTTCTTTTGAAAAGCTTACATTTTATTGCAGATAATGCGGAGGTGTCTTTACCACAAGACAAGAACAGCATTGAAAATCCCCAAGTTCTGCTGAAATAGATTGAGCAATATTTCTGTGGGCTGCCAAATTTAGCTTCCTATAACTTCTGTATACACTGCCTGGCACACTCTAATATTTCGTTGGACTGCCTTGAGCTTTGATTACGACGCGGATTCACTGTGGCATTGTTTCGACAACCTTATGCGATGCACAACATTTATTTCCGTCCAGAGTTGCACTGATTTTTGGCTGAGATCTTGTTGATGACAGGAGAGTCGAACCACTCCATAGAGTCTTCTCCAGCACATCCCAAAAACTTTTAATGGGGTTAAGGTCAGGACTTTGTGGTGGCCAATTCATGTGTGAAAATGATTCCTCGTGCTCCTTGAATCACTCTTTCACAGTTTGAGCCTGATGAATCTTGGCATTGTCATCCTGGAATATGCTCATGCCATCAGGGAAGAAAAAATCCACTGATGGGATAACCTGGTCATTCAGTACATTCAGGTACTCAGCTGACTTCATTTTATTCCCACATAACGTTGCTGAGCCTAGATCTGACCAATTGAAGCAACCCCAGATCATAACACTGCCTCCAGAGGCTCCAAATCCAAACAGCGACTTTTTTTTGGCCAGGCAGTGTATATGTATCCACAGGTAAATGTAGTTTGCAATTAGAGCAAATTAGAGAAATGAGAACAGAATCCCATATAAACCTCTAGAGACGATAGCCACGTCACAAAAAAGGTTGTGACTTCATTTTAGCTTTCCTTACTCAGCTAGCTCTTAGTATCAGTGAAGGATTGTCAAGAGTGCGCTTCAGCTTATTCTCATTACTATGAAGCTATCGTAAGCTCACCACGAACCCTCCTACACATGCTCCTGTAAATTAGCAGCAAAAGAGTATAAAAACCATGCAGAACCAACAAAATGGTTTGTTTGAGGGATGAGATCAAGTGTTCCCATTATGTCTTTCTCTCTGCCAGACCTGGGCACTTCCTCCTTTCCCCCTGGTGGCACTAGTCTGGGATAATGACCTGAATACGGGAGCAGCTTCATACCAGTTAAGCTGTAGCATCGCCTTAGAGCGAAACACTCTCCAATGCACATCATTATATAAACACTCTGAAGACACACACACGCGCGCACGCGTGCGCACACACACAAACAGATACCCCGCAAGGCCTATCAGGGTATGTCATTATCATTTGCCTCATTAGCAGACCTGCACATACTGACGCTTATCTTTGCCTCATCGCCTGGGGACGTCATCAAACGAGATTCCTACATCTCCTGGACGACTCACTGTGAGCAGCTAGTGCAACGGGAAAAGCCCCACAAAAAGTATTAAACTCATTCAGTTCCTTGAATTCAGAGAAGCTCTCAAGCAATCGAAATACTGTACAAACAAAACCTGCCTCCAGTGTGGCCTTTGTTTCCATACTGTGAGGTTGAAAAGAAAGATAGATAGTTCATAACACAAGGCTCTCTTTCAAGAATAACTCCTTTCTACAAATGGAGAAAACAACCCTGTTTTAAACAGAAACCTTTTACTGGACACAATTCGGTTTGCTTTACTCAATGCCCCCCTTTGGGTAAATCCTGCTGGTGAACAATACTGAGCAAACAGGGAGCCAGGGCTTAACAGCAGCACAGCACAGATCATTTGAGTGTGATGGATGGTTCTGGGAAGAGATGAAAGGTCTTGTAATTTTATCACAAGGGAATCCTCTCGCTTTCCCTACATCTGTCCATCCAATCAATGGTTTCTCATTCGTGTGACTCGAGCTGACCTCCCTCAACGCTCAAGTGATGGATTAGCACAGAAGAAAAAAACCTTGGAAGAAATGTTCTTCATGCCTATGGATCATCAAGACATCAATATTCAGACAACAAAGCTCACCTTAAGGCCCTCTTAACTACCCTTTCTTTTTTCTTGTTGAGGCACTGGAGAGCTTCTAAACTAACACTGAACACTCTGATAGTCTGTTACTCTGATTCCATTATTAATCACATGGTTTTTCACCAGGTAATAGCTGAATCCTTGTCTGTGTATGAATCAAGGGTCACATAAGGATGAAAGTTATTTCTGATGACAGGTGTTTTAGTGTGTCTAATCAACTCCATTCACATTCATGTAATCCAAAGTTACCCCGTTTCATGTTCATTCATAAAAATACTTAAAGGCCTCGGGTAACACTGTAACGGTGCTTCTCAGATCTTCTCAGTGATGGTTCTTAATGTTCATCTGTCGTGGTGTGTAGGGAAACATATGGAAGTAGCTTCCAGACTCTGATGGAGTCAAGAATTGACATCTCTAATGATCACAAGTCCTTGGATCATATTATATCCGCAACCTGGAGATTCAATATTGAAACAAGTCTGACAAACAGCATCACAAACGGCATAACTTTGTTATGCAGGTCATAGCATTAAATTGTGTGATTAATCAAAACAAATGTCTTAAATTGATTACAGCATAATCACTGATTGTCAGTTGGGAATGATTTGTTATGCTCAATATAAATGTAATAATCACAACTGAAGTTTAGAAAACTGGCTGAGAGAGAGAGAGAGAGAGAGAGAGAGAGAGAGAGAGAGAGAGAGATATGGGGAGAGAACAGAGAGTAAGGAAGGGGGTGCAAGCAGGTCCAGCTGTGGTTAAATTTAATCTAAACTCAGATACAATGAGTGGTACAATGAATGTTGACAGTTGTAAGGGAAGAAATCCTTGATTTTCAAAATAATTTGTGTTAATAGATTGTTGATACTACAGGGCTGCTTTGAGTTTGCAGACAGATTATAGCTTGACAACAATACTATAATTAGGTCCTAGACCCACGGGGTCTTTTGGTACCAAAGAGCAGGCAGAAGGTATGAAGAGAACAGGACCGGTAATGACTGTTTGCTTAAATGATGATGGACCCTATGCTAGTTACGCCAAAGCCCTCCACTTCAGACTCCCAAAGCAATCATACTAAATTGTTGTTCTCTCCTCTCTCTTCCCCTTGCTTACAGTTGCCCATAAACACAGCAGTGGTTGTCCTCTAATGACTAGTGATTTTTGGAGAAGTCAATTCTTGCCCTCATCAGCATTTGGACACTACTCCAAAATACTTCACTCTACCAAACGCCAGACAGAAGGACAGAAACAAATCAGAACACAACACTTATGCAACTGTCCCATGCTTTTTTATGCTAATTATGAATGAATGTGAACTCATTCATAATGAACTAGACTTTCTGCACTAGACTTTCTCTTATTATCCACCGAGTACTTGTCCCTCTGTTGATAAGGAGTGAGAGAGCTGTGTAAGGGGAATGGCAGGACCATAGACAATAAGTCAGTGGTTCAAAATGAGCCACAAAACTTTCTGGCAATCACATTTGCGCTTTGAGATTAGGAAGAAACCAGAAATAAAGAGAAACAATCTAATGACTGCCTTCTCCTGAACACATCAAACAAGAATAAAGAACGAATTCAGTGAACTTTCTGCCCTGTTTCATAATTACCCACCTGCACAACACAAATATGTGTATTGTTTGTTTCATTCCCAATAGAATGATTTCTTGCAAAAGTTCAATGTGAGAACAGCCAATATCTCGATAGGTTATACAGGGAAAAGAAACAAAACAGAGACAAAAAAAAAACTTGTTACCATTCTCATTTTTTTCTATGTCCTTTTCCATCAAAAAGACATACTGCCCCCTCATGGTACATTCACTGCTCTCATTCATTTTCTGGTCTCTCAATACAATTCAGAGATGGAACTTGTTACTACATATTATTTTCTGATGATCAATATTCATTACAAAAAAAAATAAAATAAAATTTGAAAAAAAACACATCTCTCATTCTTTTAACTGATTAAGACTAGTCTATCTAGAGATCACCACACTCATAGAGATGGTGATCATCTTAGTGATCTATAACTAATTTTGAACTATAGCACTTCAGTGAGAATCTAAGCGTGATATTCATGAAGAATACTGCACTGCCTTAAACAGGACTAAGAGGACTATGAGGTGTGTTACAAGTTGGTCTCATGCCAAAATACAGCAATTACAAAGCAAAGCATTACAAGAACAGCCAAGATGAGGACGGCAAATGAACCACTGAAAAGGAAAAATCTCAATACATCAAAGAGTCTGAGCTACAATGTGCACCTTATTTTGTTGTTCAAAAGATACTTCACAACTGTGCTGAAGAAGTTCTCAATTTGAGATCCACTATGCAATCCAGTTTATTTTAACTGTTACATAAACAATGTTTTCTGGTGCGAAACTGACGTTTTCTTCCAAAGCATGGAATTTGATTAATATTGAACTAATTGTGTTTGGTTATGTAAAGTAGAACAACTGTATCCAACAAGGCCCAGTGGGGAATCAAGGAGATGAGAACCAAATCAATGAACCAGAACAATGCAGATCCTAACTGGTTACAATTCACAGAAATAATCACAGGCATGTAGTAGCCCTGTTGTTCAGCTCCCCTGGGGGCTTTGACAAACACACACAGGGTTGAAATGATGCTGTTGGCTGAGGAAAAAAGATTCTAAGCATCCAGAAAGATAATGAAAAATCACACAGAGAGGCAAACCCAGCATTCTTCAGTCTTCTTCCACTGAGCAAAGGAACAATGAACCAAGGTGAGAAAAGTGAACAATGTGAAATTCCATGTATTCTGTAGTGTCTGGAAATCTAATTTGGTTTATCATGTCTTATGTGACCAGCATTCCAATATTTTTGCCACTTTGTATAACAGAGTCATTAACATCTAATTAAAATAAAACCAAAGTTTTATGGATGATAGCTGGTCATGAAAGCAATAAATCCCAGGCCTTCCCAAGTGCCTGAAGCTTGAAGCTTTTTTGAATTAGATGAGCCACTGAGCTAGATTATGAGAAATTATTTAAAGCTTTCAAAGCTTTAAAGCTTTTTTTTTCATTTGTCATCTTTTTAAGATTGTCATCTTTCATCTTGCGCATGTTTTAATTGGCCAAATAATTTTGCTAATGTAAATAGATAGTCATTACATAGAACAAACACAGTACACCTCACACTGTCATACAACACTACAGGTACAACTGGACTTAGACACTGACTCTCTCTTTGTATAACAAATTCTTTATCAAACTGGACTTAAGTTGTAGAGTTATTCTGGTTCATCTTTAAATAGTTCTGTGTGTGTGTGTGTGTGTGTGTGTGTGTGTGTGTGTGTGTGTAAACTAAGGTAGGGTATATTTGTAAATTAAAGCCTGTGGTGTTCCTTTCAAACCTCCAATGAAAATTCATTGTAATTTAGAAAGTAGTTTACCGCTTACCCCCCTTAGTTCGACAGGAAAACTGTAGACTGGAGGACGAGAAGTTCTGATTAATGTCAGCACACTCATCTGATGGCTGATTACACACGAGCGATGAGCTGTAATCAAATCCATTTAGAATCTCTAAAATACAACATCAGACAGACCAGAGAAAGATGCGGGAGAACTTTATCACACCGTAGACACAATCAGTCATGTTGCTCGTGCGCATGTAGTGCTTTTCAGAGAAGCGCACAGAGGAAAAATCTCAGCCACAGATTAAATGAATGGGTTTTTGTTACCGTGTGCTACACCACAAGATTGCACTCTCATTAGGTTTAATTTGCATTTTTATAGTAAATCATGGCAGTAGATTTCTACACAAATATAATTTACAGTACGTATCTGTTTTACCACTGTAAGAATTAAAGTTAGTCCTTTTTCTTACAACACACCAGAGACAAGTAAACGTAGGCTGTAGACTCTCCCTGTCAATGTTTTATTTCACAACTCAGAAAGTTTGTCAATACCTCAAACAGCAAATCCAATATCAGAATTTCATATGCTTGATATGTGGTTTTGTAAAGCTGATATCAGAATCTAAAATCAAAAAAACTAATTTCAAGAAGTTAATAACTTTATCGGATTTCAAAAAACGCGATAATGAGCATCCAAACATAATAATAGGCTATTAAAATTGTGAGTAGGGCTAACGTTGACAGAGTATATTAAGCATTCTGTATTCTGTTCTGTTAATGGACCGTAACCTTACCAACTGTTTTTTGATTGGCGTCTCATATTAAATCCCATACAATTCCACACGCATATATAAAACTGCGTCGGAAATGAGCTGTGAGACCATGATTATAAGGCGTTTTACATTTAAGAGGCCATCCAATGAGATTTTAGATGCAAAAACGGCTGGGTAAGTTCTAATGGCCTGATTAAAGTGATTCTGAGGTTCCAAATGTGTATATTTAAACATACATGTCAAACAAACTAGGAAAGATTAAACAATTAAAAGTTCAACTATTAATAACTGGTAACCATTCCACGTAACTAACTGCAAGAAACCAGTTTGATGGCTAGACACTTTGGGCGTCTTTTCATCGGAGCTAGTGCCGCTTACCTAATTTACGGCGTGTATACTTCAATGCGTTTACATTTCAAAGGTAGTTTAAGTCCTCATACGATAGCGAGACTCGCTTTACTATTTGGTTCATTTACAATCAAATCATATTTCCGTTCCCTAAATTCAGGTAATGATGAGACAAAAGTCAAAAATCCTTTCTGTAGTTGTATATTGAGATAATCTGTCAAATGTCTGAACAGAGTCCTCAGAGCGAGAAAAGCTGAACAAACTTGTCGAAAATTTAGCCGGCAGTGTCAGCCAAGCGGACCAGCTATGCGATATTTCTATCCTTTTTCGGTCCCTTCCACCTGAGGTAAGTAAACCACTTATGGGATCTCAATGGGCAGGACTTTAGAATATTGAACTCGCCGCTATAAATACTGTGGCACTGATATATGAAACTGATCTCTCTCTCTCTCTCTCTCTCTCTCTCTCTCTCTCTCTCTCTCTCTCTCTCTCTCTCTCTCTCTCTCTCTCTCTGTAGCATGGCATTATTTTGAAACCTGGACAAATTCAAGTAATTGCCGCATCTCTCACGGATGAAAAAAGATTTGTGAGGATACATGGCTACAATACACTTCAGTGCGTGCTGGACTTAGGGACAGGGAGTGAAAAGGAAGTAAAGGTCAGAGTTACTATGTTTACCTTTACATTTAGCCAGCAGGTGATTTGTAGGGGATGCCTTCCCCTTTGTTAGCAAAATGACCAAAATTCATACCCCTTGTTAACCTGCCTTCCCCCTATATACTCTACACTCTATACTCTATATAGTAGTGTCAGTGACCATTGGACCATCCCCCCTGTTGGCCATTGGGCCATCCCTCCTGTTAAAAAATAACAAATCCCCTACTACATTTAGCCATTTCACAGACGTGTCTCAGCACACAAAAGCAATACCAAGAACTAGTTTCAAGACCCATGAATAGAGTGAAATACTTCATTGGGTCTTTATGTATTTGTTGTTGTTATTATTATAAATACAAGTGCAGTTAATTGGTAAGATTAGAAAGAGGTGAGTTATGAGGCATTTTTGAATGTATCCTGTGTATTTGGAGGGGAGTTGTACGATAGAAGTGCAAGGGAAATATGATGCAGAGAGGCAGATCGTTCCACCGTTTAGGAGCTAGGTGCGAGAGGATTTCTGATTGCAACCCTCACCCACATGCAGGTGGTGCCACTAGGCATATTTCTGTAGCAGACCTGAGCAGATGGCCTGGGGCACATGGTTTGATTGCAGACTGAATGTGGACAGGTGGGGTTCCATTGGCTGGTCTGAAAGCCACCATCAAGGTCTTGATCCTGATGCAGTCAGCATCAGGCAGCTAGTGGAGAAATACAAAAAGAGGAGTGACGTGTGAACATATAAGCAGGTTAAACACTGAACATGCTGTTTCCTTTTAAATCCTCTGGAGTGGATGGACTGACCATGCAAGGAGACTGGCCAGGAGAACATTGCAGCAGTCCAGACAAGAAATGACCAACACGTGGACGAGGAGCTATGCTGCATGCTTCAACAAGAAAGGCCTGATCTTCCTTATGTATCTGCATGAGCACACAACTGCTGTGACGTGGTCGGTGAACATCACATTGACACCTACTGGTATTCCAAAGTTTCTTACTGTGTTGGAGCGTCTTACTGCCAATGAACCTTTGTTGATAGAGAGGTCCCATGGGAGAGATGAGCTCACAGGAATGACGAGAGGCTCTGTTTTCAAATTCTTGAACAAGAAGTGATTGTTCACCATCCATCTGGAGACATCAGAGAGGCAGGCTGTGATCTTTGCTGAAATGTTAGCATCGAGTGATGGAAGCATAAGTAAAGATCAGTTATTGTCAGCATAGCAGTGAGCGGTGTAAGAGAGGCAGTATGGAGTGTAAAGAGGAGCGTGCCAAGCATTGAAACTTGGGGCACACCTGTTGGTACTAGCCTTGGTTTATGTAGTTGCCCCCTCTATCGGGGGTATCAGTGACCAACAAGGGGGCTATCTCCATATAATGGCCATTCTCAAAACCTGACTTGTTAGATTCTAGTAGGTTGTTACCAGTAGTAGGTTGTTAACAGAGTCGGGGGGACGAGTAGTGGAATGGTTTGAGAGAATGAGACACAGGTCCTTTGGCATAGCACAACTTAAGTAAAGGTCAAAACTCTCATACTAAGGACTTGATTTAAGACTTGATTTAAAGTTCTAAAGTAGCCTATCAACTCCAAAATGTAAACTACTTAACTTGGTATGTAGTTTCTTGTATTGCAGGGTCAAATTAACCAAAAAGCAGATATATGTTGTGAATGGTATATGTATGATTAAAAGGTAAACAACACAGTTTATGTCTAAATCCAGTTTATAATTGTCCTGTGAACTTAGATGGATGGGACAGAACACCACATGAGTACCAAAATAAGAAATGAAATATACACTGTACTCTGTGCTGCAGAACATCCCATAAAGGTTCTATGATACGCAGATCCTGTGATTTTGCAGCCTTTGTGACCCATGCACCTGAAGTCCAGAAACTGACTCTTTCGGCCCCTTTCAGTTTCCGTTAGATGCCGTTTTTTGTTGTTTTAGAAACTCACCTATTTTTAAATATCTTTTAAGGCTAACACATAATGAGAATTAGTATTTTACTTAATTGTCCATGTAGCTAATCTTAATGATTTTAGTTACTTCAATATTTGTGACCCTTTTTATCTTCTGTTTCCATTATTTTGTGCACCCCAAGTATTTTCACTGTGCTTTGTACTTTTTAAGTGTGAACTGACACTGATTTGCTGGTTTTATTCATATATTTATTTAGCGACCCATTTATTTCTTTATTTTCAAACAATATACTTGTGTGTAAGTATGTGTGTACATGCATCTGTGTTAATGATTCATTTTTTTAAGACTTTGCCTGCGTTTTACCTTTTGCTCCTGTCTTATGAGTGTAACTGGCTTTATGCATGTCATCATCCTGTGTCCTTCATCTGTGTTCCAGGCTGTTGTACACTACATTCCACTCCTGTTCTCCCTCACTGCTAACAGTGATAGTCTAGATGAGCTGCAGGCATCGCTGGAGCTCCTAGTCTCTCTGTCCACCCATAGAATAGCTCATCATGTCCTGGTCCAAGGCCTTCCTTCCTGCATCAGTATCCTCCACTCACAGCTCTTACAACACAACATTGTGGTGCGTTCAAATAATCCAGAATTTTGAAAGGTTATCCATGACTGGGGTCAGGTCTCTTAGCCATACACAGCTGTGCCATATAGTTTATTTTTCTGTAAACTTAACTCTGACTCTAACTCATATGGTTAGTATCAAGTGTTGTGTGAGTATACAGGTAGAGGACCTCAGTACAGAGGACTACATACAGTAATAAGGAGCACAGCCATTACACATAAAAAGCTAACCTGCTTGTTTAATACTGACTGCCACATATGGGGATATTATTCACAAACACATACATGTGTTTTTTTCCCTTCTGTGTAGAAGCTTGTGTTACGACTCCTCTACAACTTGTCTGAAAACAAGGATGTGTTGGAGAGGCTACTGAATTGCAAAGTGGGTCTGTTTCCCTGATTCATGAAGGCCGTCGAGTTAATGAAAGGCACCATTTGGTGCAATATCACTGCTCATACTACGGTAAGGGTTTTTCTCTCTCTCTGTCATTCTCTCTCTCTCTCTTTCCAGATGGAGGTTGTTCTTGTGAGGCTGATGCACCCTTCTTCTCCAAAGGAGATTCTGCTCCTCTGCCTGGGACTACTTAGCAACCTGAGCTGTCAAGAGCCACCAGGGGGCACCAGAACACATCAGTATGCTGAGGCGTCACTGTACAGCCTACTGTATTCCCCTCATTCAGCCTTGCAGTGTACCCTCAAGACTCTGACATCCCACAGTGAGGAGCGAGTGAGAGACACGGCCTGCTACATTCTGTCCAGGCTTCCCCTGTTGACATCAGTCCACCACCAACCCAAATGACCTTGTCCAACACTGAATGAATTTGGATTCGGTCTCTCTCATGCATTAATGTTGCTGAGGTGTAGAGAATCATAAGCATCCAAAGATAAATTACATATATGGACACATGGAGTACAAATGCAATCATACAGGCAAATGATATTTCCTTCCTTAATAAAGTCATGGTAACATCACATAATATCATTTTCTAATTTTGTATACATCACTTTCTACACTATAGATGGCTGTCTTTGTCTAAATGTTATGTACAGGGGAGTGAACATCCTAAAGGTAACTGAAGATATATGTCTTATCTGTTCCCAAGAAATCATGTTTATTGTAAAGAGACAGAAATCTTATGATAAATGTAATCAAACTATTATCAACTATAAGTCAAAGTCTGTGCTTGAAGAATAAATTTTATTTCATTCAATGACATTGTCATGTTATCATAAAGATGTTGTCTGTCATTGACTAATCTCATTGAAAAACAGTTATCAAACCAGCGAGCCAATAGCCAAACAATGTGGAGTCCTTATAAGGAATCACCCTTGGGTAACTTTATAACTTACTGATATTGGATATTTATAAGAATTTGAATGAAAATTATAGATTATATCTACACTGGGGATATTCATTGATGTCAAAATGATTCAGCAGAGCTTATAAATCGCTCAGCATAAATGAAATTTCACCATTAGTCCAATGTTTAATTTATTTCTGGCGAATCAGAATGTTCGAAAGCAGAGACAGTTGTCATGAAGCCATTAAACATGAAACCAAATGTTGTTAGTTGGTGACAGATTTTGAGGCATTAGGGTCAACGCAGACGCCAAAGTTGGTGTTGGTGATGGAATCACCAAGACTCCAGTCAAAGTCACACTTCAGTCCATCCTCACAGGGGCAGATGTAGTATGTACCATACAAGCTCTGGAGAGGTGAGAATGGTATGAAAACAAAAGAAGGCACACATTGAGACCTTTAAAATACGGATTTAGTTTAAATCATTTCATTTAAGATCCTGTCAACAACATTAACTCTAACTATTTAACTCAACTAACAGTGTGTGAAAAAGATATTTTCAGATCAATAAAGTAGTTTTAACGTGAGAGCAAATGTTAATTAATTAATTTAAAGTTACAAAATTAATTGTGTTTATAAGTGGACAAAAATGCTAACAATAACTTATGCAACGCCATGCCTTTTTTTTTTCTTTGCAATTTCCCACAAGGATCTTCTTATCTGACAGCGGAGGCCAGTGTGTTTCTAGTGGCCTTCGTCTCTATTTTAGGCAGGGTCTCTCTTTGATCAGAGATCTAAGACCGAACAGTCTTATCCTGCGACTCTTGTATCTGAGTGAATTTCCACTGCAGCAGGCAATGCTATATTGATGTGTAATGTGTTGTGTTGTTTTGTTTTGTGTGTTGTCCCGTACTGTAGCTATGCTACAGTAAAACCTGCTGTTTTGTTCTGTGCTTAGCTGAATCATGCAGTCTTATGGTGAGCTGTGCCGTGTTTTGTTGTGTTGGGCTGAGCTGTGCCGTACTGTAGCGGAACACTTCTGGGTCTCTGCGGAGCGGGGGGCACAACGGGCGAGGCTGGTACCAGAAGAACGATGGCAGCAGGAGCTTTTACACTGCAGGCTGATGAAACATAGCTCACCATTATCCTATGGGAAATGCATATTGTGAGACACAGACTGTGAGAGTACCTCCAAAAACAATTGCACATCCACAAAAAGATGTTTATTTAGCTTTAACTTTAAAGTATTTTTCTACCCCCTCAGACTAAATAATGAATTCAATAAGCTCAGCCAGACATCCTATGTTTTACATTACAAATATTAAGTTTCCTACAGTCTGTTTTTGAGGTACTCTTTTATAAAAACATATTAAAAAGAAATGTTTGTAAAGAAGGAATTTTAATATTTTTGATGTAGTGTTTCAATTAAACGCACAAATGAGACAAATATACTTCATGCAGTATGTTCAGTACAGCAGATGTTATAGGGGTGCCATGGTACTTACCAAATTGATGATCAGGCCCTTGGTATTAGGAGGGGCAGCCAAAGCTGCAGCTACCAAAAACACGGCTAGCACTAGCAGAGTCCTCATGATACGACGCGTCCTGTTGGCTAGAGTCAACTCAGACTGACATGCAGAACGTATGATTTGATTATATATCTGAGATCCCAGTGCGCACTTGGATCCCGACATCTAACGTCAACAGTGATTGTACGAGCTGCATTGTAAACTCTGTAGCAGCTGTGTCACCACACGCCTTTTCCCATCAAACTGACTGGAACAACAGAGGGCGAATTCCCAGGGTTAGATATCTATATCCATATTTTTTGGAATCGTACAAGTTGGCACACGCATTCGTGGTGAGGTTAGAACTGAGAGAAAGCGATTGATGGTTTAGTTACACTAGTTCCCAAGGTCTATGTAGTATGATAAAAAAAAAAAACAGATAAACTCACTGTAATTCAAGGAAACCTTTTTTTTTCTAACTTGACCACAGATGTACATAGCTCAAACAGTTGAGAACGGGATGCAATATCGGCACATAGCCCTTCTGCCATCCCTTTGCAAACCCCCACCAACCTCTCTCTCTCTCTCTCTCTCTCTCTCTCTCTCTCTGACATTATTAATGAAGTCTTAGTTCACACCCATATCTGATTACCCAAGTGAACAGTATTTTGTCACCTTAGTCGTCTGATTATCTTACTAGGAATAATTAATAATTCAAACACTGACACTTCTGTTGGCAGAGAAGTTACCTCTAACACCCGAGACCTGAGAGTTCGCTATCAGTCTTCTTTAGTTCTTCGTTGTATTAAATAACTCAACACCATTACTGCTGGTAACAAAGAAGAGACCGTAAGACATGCAAGTATTCGTTTTCGCCTTCGTTTTCTGACCGGGCATCAAACCACCTACTGTCCAGGATCAACAAACAACAAACGGATTGTGCATTCCTTATCCTGTCATTCATCTCTTGACTGACCCCAACAACAACCAAACAGAAAATGAATTGACTAAGGGACAATCAACAACTGGGGCGCGTGTGCTGAGAATAAGTCTTGTTCGAGTAACTTTCTTTGTAAGTCTTCTTCCTTCTCGTTGATTACAATACGTTTCTTTTGTTTACATCGCCAGACAACTTGTTGTCAAGATGGAGAAGATGCTACCAGCCCAAGAGGCTGCCAAAATCTACCATACCAATTATGTGAGAAACTCACGAGCCATTGGTGTCCTTTGGGCAATATTCACTATCTGTTTTGCCATTATCACAGTTGTGGTCTTCATCCAGCCGTACTGGATAGGCGACAGTGTCAACACTCCCCAGGCTGGTTACTTCGGGCTCTTCCACTACTGCATAGGCAATGCGCTCAGCTCCGAGTTGGTCTGCAAGGGCAGTGTTCTCGATTTTGGTTCTATTCCGTCTGGGGCCTTCAGGACCGCTTTATTCTTTGTTGGCTCTTCAATGTTGCTTGTTGTCGGCTGCATTGTCTGTTTCAGTCTGTTCTTCTTCTGCAACGCAGGTAGCGTGTACAAGATATGCGCATGGATGCAACTTGCCTCAGGTACGTAATTTCGTCTCTATTTATCATGTTCATTTTTCGCTGCGCGACTGCAGACCAGTGCAATTTGGTTGATATTACTTTGCGTCCAGTAACTACTGTAGTGATATACACTACAGGGATATGGGTTGGGTACCACAGATGCACGTACTAATAAAGTTAATGAATTTACTCTGGATCTAAGAATAATTAAACTCTATTCGACATCATGAGGATTTCTCACCTATTCGTGTTGTGTGTATGATTCGCGAGACTGACAGCAAGAAAAAAAAACACTATCATTATGTGTTTGCAGTTCACTTATTTTAGTCCAGCTGGAATAAGACTGAAACTTCAGCTTAACAATGAAAATGTTCAACGCTGAACCTTGAATGAAAGTGTCGCGACTAATCAGTAGGAAACTGCGCAAATTCTTTTTGTTAGCCTGGATAAGCGCATCCCGAATCTGTGTAATCTTTCCACTTTTTTCTCCTCAGCCGTGTTGATGGTAATGGGCTGTATGATTTATCCCGATGGCTGGGACGCGCCTGAAGTGAAACGTATGTGCGGCGAGCGGACGGATAAATACACGCTGGGGAACTGCACGGTGCGCTGGGCCTACATACTAGCAATCATTAGCATCCTGGACTCGCTCGTTCTCTCCTTTCTCGCTTTCACTCTGGGTAAGCGACAGGACCAGTTGCTTCCCGATGACTTCGAAATAGAAAGTGGTGATAACAAGGAGGCTGAGGGCGACGGAGCAACAAGTTAAAGAGTGTGTATGTGGTAGGTAGAAACAGACACACAAACCTTCTGTTCTCTTTGGACACTCAGCGTGAGAGAGTGCCATCATGCAAGACTATGGGTAAAACGAGTTTCAAAAGAATTCGCATTGTTTTGTATTCCTTTTCAGATCAATCCTGAAAACAACCAGACTAAATCGCTTGAAACCATCAAGAACATTGTCCTCAAATGTAGGCTACTGAAAAGATCATGGGCTTGACAGATAGCTTTGGGTCCTGAGACACTACAAATGATGAACATTTGATCTAGACTGTAACTCCACGATCTCTCTGAATGAGAAATTCAGCTATATGAAGTCACACACCCTGATATATGCATTATAAATAACTGTTCATTTGTTTGTTGCAGTTACGCATGACTGAACCACAGCCTAAACAGCTCATGAAGTTATCAGATGACTGAAATGATACACTACTTTTAAAGTTTTCAATAAATATACAAAATGAAATTAAGTGGAGTCAAGACCTCCTTGCTTTACTCATAGTCCTTCCCATATTGAACATATTTACTATGTCCTTTACACTTGGGATCAACTACACAGAAAACAGCATTGAAAGGGCTTATGGAGACCTCTTGTCATGAACACGCGCCGCACAGACAAAATGAGCTTGCACACTTCTTCCAAATGCTTTATTAAAACATTTCTATCCAGCTAAATAATCTTAGCTAAGATACCATAGTAGGATTTCTTTAAAAACTGTACACGGCTGTAATATACAGATCAAGGCAAACTCTTTGGTACAGGTATATACACTGACACACAAACACACACATACTCTCACACAAGCACACACTCAGACATACACATCCATGATGTTTCTTTTCACAACTTTAGTTTCTCTCTTTTTCTCTTTTTTTTTTCTTTTGGTGGTCTTCAACAGTTACTCAGGTTGTATTGGAAGCTTCTTGAAATTATCATTGTCTACTGACCTTGAAGAAACTGTGACAAACCCCTCATACAAGTCTAGAAGCAGGAAAAAAAGACTAGAACTATTATAATTACCTAACTAACTAACCAACCAACTAATGAAAAACCTGGTTACGCTGATTAAGTCAAATTGCAATAGGGCCTAATAGACGTAACACAGTGGCCTGGCAATTCCTGATAGACAAAAAACAGTTATGACTGCCCATGCAGTCCTAATATTACTACTAACAGTCCCTTCCCATAGCTCTTCACATAAGGTGTGCGCTAGGATAATATGTAACAAAAAAAAAAAAAAAATCCTCAGGACGAAGTCCGATCCTTAAATTATAACAGCACAACTTACAGTAACCAAGCAGAAAACATAACAGACAGTACACAAGTGGATCCTAAAGGAGACGTTTCCTTGATCTGATCCTAATTCTGGGTTGTGCAAAAAAGAAAAAAAAACAACAACAACAAACAAACAAGGGGAGGAAAAGTCACAATGTGTGAGAGGAATAAACTGGAGAAAAACATCACCAAAAAAAAAAAAAAAAAGACAGGTTCTCAGAACAAAGGACAATATGGAGAACAACAAAGAAGAATGAACAAATAGACATGTTTATCTGCAAAAATGAACATAAGCAATCACACACAAAGAAACAAAACAAAAAAACAAACAAACAAAGTAGTTTGCAGATATACGGTCATAGTAGAAAGTGATCTGTTGCAGTCTTGTCTTTTTTTTTTTAAAAGGGAAAAGGGGACAGGGTGGAGTAATAGCCTTTTATGGCCACTAGAGGGCGAGCCAGGGGTGGCGCAGGCACTCGGCTGCTGTGGCTCGTTTCTCTGGGATGAGTTCTAGCATGGGAAGCAGGAAGTCTGTAAAGGCTTGGGCTTCGTCGCGTGGCCATTCATACTTTTCCACAAGCACCTCCAGTAAGCCCCACGGCTTCAGTTTAGTGATGTGTTTCAGCTCACCTACAGATAACATACAATCAGCATGAGAGTGTATATGTACACAGACACAGACACACACACACACACACGAGCTGACAAAGCTGTCTAGCAAGGTTCTGAGTCATGTAGGTAAACACCCACACTTACACACGGTGACTACAATCTGTTGTATAATAATGTAATATGGTTGGCTTTCAAACAAGAAATGAAGCCATGTACATTAATACAGCACTGCAGTGTAAGACACAGCTTGCTTCTTTAAGTTGTGGTCTACTCCCCATAACTTAAGCCTAACAAATTATAAAAGGAATCACATTCACCATACACATTCTGTGGGGGAAAAAAAAGGGTGGTAACAGCCCTTAACACAAGCTCCTCTTCAAGAGCTTCTTGCTTCTTCTGAAATTCACAGCTACTATGGATTACGTTTATAATTAAATGCGGACTGATAAGTATTACTTTGTGCTGTAAAGCAGGCTTCTAAACAACAGCTATGTTTGTGTTTGTTCAGGAGAAACACCGTTTACCTTTCTTGGTGAAAAAGTCCTTGGAATACTTTCCTGCTGCTATGAGTTTGCGTGGGACACTCCCCAGCAGCTCAATGATCAAAGCAATGTGGTCTAGCCATCAAACACGGACACAGAAAAGGGGAGTGGGTGGTGGGGGGGTCATGGAAGGGTGGAGGGGGACAGGGACAGGGGTCGAAGAGACAAACGACAGCTTCATCAACACACACAGTACCGCAGTAATTCGCCCGCCCCTGGGAGTGGGCAGCAGAGTCAACGGGTCGGGTGGGTCAGTGGCCAAGTCCGACAGCAAAGCAGAGACACGCCAAGGGCTCATGCGCTCTATTCATTTATCTTTAGACAACGTAATGTCCCAGTTGGACGAAAACGCCTCCGGCAAACGGCATTGCCGTGAGGACGTTTTTCTTTATCCGTGTCTGGGAAGCTTCGAAACTGGGGAGCTTCAGAACTTTTCTCCGTTTCCGCATTACAAACGGAGTTTCATTGAACGCGAGTGGGCGACACCGCGGGAACCAGGCCCTGCTGACGCGCACTGTGCTAAGAATCCAAAGAACTGACAGTTCAAAGTTCTCTCGGATGAGAGGATGCTTTAGTAACGCCATTTTTGTCAACTGGAGCAAACACTGATACTACAGAGTTCATCCAATGGAAGCTTCCTCCTCCACAGAGTTAAATGAGAATCGGAGCGCGGCTCTGGGATTTGCTATCAGACGAGCCGCTGACATTCCATTTCTCCCCGAGGCTCACTCCCAGGGCTGGGAACACGTAGTAGGACAGGCCTACCTTTCCGGCTGAAGTATTCCTGGGAGAGTTTACCACTCAGAGCATAGTGACGAGGGATTTTCCCTAACAGCTCAATAATCAGAGCAAGGTGGTCTGGAGATCAGAGGGAAATGGACAGAGCACAGAGATAGAGAAGGATGGAACACATAGAGAAAAGAGAGAGGCGGAGCGGGCCCCAGAAGAGAGTGAGAGCGTTAAGAATAAATGGAGAATGACTTTAAGTAAAGCATTATAGAGCTTGAAGCACATAAACACCAAAGCATATGGCCCCACTTCAACTGGTGGATAAAGGCTTTGAATTTTATCTTCACTTAGCAAATTCAAGAAATGAAAACCATCTATGCATACTCTTCTTATGTGGTGGAATAAACCATGACAATTACATAACAGAATAACAGAAGGACCAGATTCACTGATTTCTTTAAAAATGTCTCTCTCTCTTCTTTTTTTTTAAACATCAAACACAGGCCAGTAACTCACGCATGACAAAAACATCACCTGACAGGGTCATTTTACTGATAACTGAGCTTACATAAGCTAAAAAGTTTAAGAAGTGAAGAAATGGGCTTCTTCCTGTATGATGGCCCTGTCTGACAGATGACAGAAGAGCTTAACAAAAACAGTGGGTGTCTCCCAGTGCATATATGCGCTACATGCAAGTCAGTTAAATGAATGTTGAGAGATAGAGAGAGAGATGAGTGGTTAGTCACACAGACGTAGTGAGAATACAGTAGCTTGCATCTCCTGCGTGGTTAAAAAAAAAAACTGAGTGACGCATGCACAATCTCCTCTGACCTCTCTAGCTTTTTCCAAAGAATAAAAACAAACAACTTCATTTCCTGTTGTTTTTTTTCTTCCCCCCCCCCCCCTTTAAAAGTGCTTACGCAGCTTTGATTACACTGACACAGAAACAATCTGACAGGGAGTGTCTATCATTTAAAATGAAAGATCTCGTTATCAAAACCCCCATGTTATTGAGGTTCTTAAAAATGTTAACTTGAATGTCAACAAGATCACAAGTTCATTGTCTGCAGAGGCACTCTGCGGTTATGTGGCTTCACGGGTCGATGTTCACACCCCCTCAAATTGTCTCGCTGCTTCACCCAAAAACATATCTGTGGCCGTATATCGCGTTAAGGATAACAATGAGGAACATGACGACTTGTTTTTCAAACCACTAAGTGATGGATCCTGTTATGCACTTGTGTATAAATTTATACATATATGCAGACTGCACTAACCCTAACTGACTGTCATCCGTAGCAGGAAGTTAAGACTCGAGGCTAAGTTTTCAGCAGTTGCAAAACATAGTGGATGACCTCACGCCGCAATCGGATCAGTAGGACAGTACGAAACCGATCGAAAGAAACAACCAGCAGAGGCATGATGCCCTGGGGCAACATCACTGGTGAAGGTGTGTCTATTCACTCGGCTCAGCTTTCCATTTCAGGCAATATACAAACACCCGACCAAAGTCCCTCAAATCCAAACGCATTAGTGGCAATGCACAGTGCACACAATGCTCCTGATGATCTAAAATAGTACAGATCTTACATTTTCCCACACAAACAGAAGATTTGCATTGCAAAAAAAAGTGCCTTTTTTACAGCCGTTAAGACAGAGTGAGGCTTAGAAATGCATGAAGAGAGCTGAGAAATGAACTGATGATGAGAAAAGGGAGGACTGAGTGAGAGAGGAGGAGTGAGAAAGGGGTGAGGGGGTAAGTGGAGAGGACAGAGAGGTGCTTCATGCCAAAAATGTGGCTTTGACTGTTAGCAGAGAGGAAAACACACCCAGGAATACAGGCAGACATAGTCAAAACATCAAAGATTGACAGTGCAATTAAATAACGTTGAAATTGGAAAAAAAGAAAAAAGAAAACCTGACAGATCAGAAAACTGCTCAGTATCCACACGGACTGAACGGGAAGTGATGAAGCAGTTTCCTGATGTGCCCACAATTTCTAACAGACATTCACACTTCTCTCACTAATTTCACTTACACACCCAACCTGCTGCCAGAGCCCGTGCAGTAGGCCAGGCGTGTCTGTGAAATTACAGTCAGCATTTTGCTTTTAAACCTTTTTAAACAGTATAAACTCAACACCAGTGCAGGGATTAGGACGAGAAGATTAAACATCTATCTATCTATCTGTTTGACAGGTGTGTCACAGTAGACAAATACACACGGTCTGTGCGCTTAATGCGATCAGTTCCAAAAGTGATTTGGCCCTTTTTTTGCTACCCAGCCTTATAAACAAAGAGACATGAGCATCAGTCAGTGTCAGCCCTGCTGCAAACAGTGGACTGCAGATAACAGGCTGTGGCTAAAACAGGACTACAATGTGTCATATCGACTGGAGGAAGTCAGACACCCCAAGTAGGTGAGTGAGAATGATACATGGTAGGGTGAGAGAGAGAGAGAGAGGGAGAGACAGAGAGAGAGAAAGAGAGAGAGGGGGAGAGAGAGAGAGAAAGAGAGAGGGACAAAAGAGAGATAAGTATGCATTACCTTCGTCTCTAGAGTAATCTTCGCCAGAATGGGGCTCAAACAAATAATCCCCCGTGGCCAGTTCAAATGCCTGCGGAGAGACGGGAAACAGGCCCAGACAGAGAAATCACGGGAAACGCTCAGAGTACAGACGGTGCCTTGACTTATCTCCAACTGCTATAAATATCACTGCCCTGGTCACTTCTTTTTTTCCCCTAAAATAACACTACTGAGCTTTAAAGGGACGAATAATCGTTATGAAGACACGCAAGCTGGTTACATGAGCGACTAGAATTCAAATGTGCCGAGGGAACTGGACCAGACTAAACACGAAACAACTCTTTTAAAACCCAGACGCTCAGAGTCGTTGCGTAAGACGTCGAAACACCGTTACTCATTCTATCTTGCCTGTTATGGACAGCTGAGTGAGGCGTGAGTGACATTCGTTGTGGTTTTGTTTTGAAGCCTCTGCACGTGTTTTAAAGGTGTGAACCCACCATGCAGGCTGTGCTCCATAAGTCAGCAGGTGTGCTGTAACCTGCACCAATCAGCACCTCCAGGGAGCGGTACTGCCGTGTCTGAATGTCCTCCGTAAAGTGCTTGTGCTGTGGGGAAGCAGTGAACTCGTTAAGACTGTGCAGCCTGGTTCCATCTTTAAGTTAACTACAATCAAAAAGAATTCACATTGTCTAAGGAAGGATCGAGATTTTGGAAGAGGCTTCGGCACAAGCAAATGTATATGCTTAGGTAAAAACTGACACCGTAGCAAAAGACTGGTTGGAAGATTTGATATGCACAAGTCTTGGATTTGGACAATGTCATTAGTTTCGTACATGAAAGATTTTGTGGTCTGGAATTTAAACTGTAAGACAAAGTTTTTCCACAAAGAAAACACCACTGGACAAAACACGTTACACAACAAACAGAAAGCCACTCAAACAGAAAGCCACTCACCACCCAGCATGCATTGCCCAGGTCAGCGATTTTGACCTTGATCTTCTCAGCATTTAGCGGATCCAGGGGATTGACCAGCAGACTTCCTGCTGCTAGTTTGGCTGACGGAGAGAGGGTGAGAGGGAGAGGAGGAGAGACAGAAAGGAAGGCGAACACACACACACACACACAGTGAGTCAGCACCATTTTCTCTCATGAAATCTGGATCAATTCAACAGCTTTCTCTCCTTCACACACACACAAACACAAATCACCCACTTGCCACAAGTTACTGTTTACACTACAGAGCATTACTCAGAACATAAGGTGACAGTCACATCATAGTCATAAAGAAAAGTCATATGGTTAATGTTATAACACTTTTAGTAGGCACGCCAGCCCTGGATAAAACGTTCTACAGAGCAAACCTGGACTGTAACCAAAAATGTCTAACTGCACCTTTCCTTTGACTGGGTACCACTGCAAGATACATTAATATATTTAACATATGAATAACGGAAAACATACACACGTACACCAGCATTCAATCCCCACAAAACAAAAAACACAACTGTTACTGTGTATCAAAACGTGCTGACTCACCCTTTCTCAAACTCTCTGGTTTGGAAGTTTGTCTTTGAACGCCCATCTCTGGGAGGCATTCTAGTTTGTCCTGCTCATCCAGTTGGAGTTCTCCCTCCTCTAGCTGTGAGCTGCCGACTGCCCCGTTACTGCCGTGGCTGGCGGTGCCTGGAGAGTTTGCCCTCTCTGGCTGCATGCCGTTACAGTGCTGGTACGAGTTATGGTCTAGCCCCTGGCTTTCCTCTGCGCTCTTCTCCGTATGGCCGGTGTTAGCGTTGTGATGGTCCTCTTCTTTCAGCTGGGCTTGTCTATTGTTTTCGTCCTTTTCTGCCTCTTCTTTCTCCTGGACTGGGCTGCCTGGAAGGTGACCGTTACAGCTCAGATCCTCCGTGTCTGTGGGGCTTGCAGCCAGCCTCTCTGGGCCGTTGTCTGGGCAGAGGAAACGGAGACAGACAGTTCGCCGCAAAAGTTTGTCTGAATTTTGAAAACCGCACTCAGCCGTATTAATGAAACACCCTTAGGCTGCTAGCAGGAATAACTAAACTCTATTAAACGTCTGCTTAACTACACTTGAGATGATTGATTCTACAGTGCCATCAGTGCAATCGATCTCAGCGCTTAAGGCCGGGCTCCACAGAAAGAAGCTAAAACTCCAATCAAAATAATATGCATGACTGTCAAAACCAGGTACCGTGCTTTGATCAGAAGAGTTATTTGGTCACCTCTAAACTGCTCTCATGTGATCGGGGGGGTCCTGGTTACATCAGATGCACTGACCTGTTGTGTCCTCTGTGGCAATGTCCTGTAGCGAGGCCTGGCGAAGGGGGGCACAGGTGGGTGATCTGGGTGATTCGGGGTCGTCGTCCTCCTCGTCACCCCCCTCTGGTCCACGCTCCATCTCCTCAAGGTCCATGATGCACTTCTCCAGCAGCTCCGCCTGCCTCTTCTGTTTCTTCTTCAGCTTCTTTTTCTTGTTCTTGGACATTTTTGACGCCTGTGCGGACAGAGTTTTTGGGGAGAGGAGTAAGAAAGTGAGAGAACATTGCTGTTGTCGTCAGCCTCCATCCCAAAGTAACATAAAACATTCTTTTGACTATTAGTCACGGGCTTCAATGAACTCACGTGACAGTAACATTACAGAGAGGGAAGACACAGTCAAAAGGGAGGTCACCATTAAAACCAACAGGCAGCTAAACTGAGAAAGGTTAATGTTTTGCTTCAAACATGATTTTTACAGCTCTGAGAGAACGAAAGCTGCAAAAGTCAGTTAACCTGCATGTCTCTGAAACTAGGAAAGAAAATCAAAAAAAGTGACTTACTTGTTTTGGTACAGGTGCTGTGCTGACTGAAACAGAAAGGGGCAAGTGATGAGTCAGCAGAAGTTAATGCAACGACAGTAACACACATAATAAAGGGGTCACATTTCAAATTTCTCTCTCTCTCTCTCTGTTTTCACACCAACACACAAAGAGAGTAATCGAACAGGCTGTTCAGGAAAGAGAGAGAGAGAGAGAGAGAGAGACGGAGGGAAAGGGAGTGAACGTGAGAGTGAGAGTGAGTGTATGTATCTGCGCGTCTTATGTAACCGGTGCAAGTCGACTGGGAATACCTGCTGATCCAGATGGCGGCGGTGCTCCAGCCTTCTGCCACTCGGTGGCCTCGGCCGCCAGCCTCCTCACGTAGGGCTCGTTCACACTCATCAGGATGTTCTCAGGCTTGATGTCTGTGTGGATGATTTTGCACTTGGTGTGGAGGTAGTCGAGACCTTGGAGAACCTGCGTAATGAGTCCAAACGCACAAAGACACAGACCCGCGCGCAGCACGCACGCAAAACGCACAAACACACACACGAAACGCACGCACAAACACCTCAGAACCATTTCAAATGAAACAATGCTGAGTCTCATTCTAGAAAATCTCACACGTGATGTGAAGGACTGGCACTCATTAAGCTGAAGCAGAAGTAAAAAAAAAAAAAAAAAAAAACCCACACAGCCAGGAAATTTAGCAACACATTTCTTAGTGGTGTGTAGTGTGTGTTTTCTCTCCTAACATTATGTTACTCATGCAGTAAATTTAGAAGCAGTAACACAAGGAAGCAGCTGGGTCTTAACAGAGCAACTAACAGGTCAGCACCACACGTAAAGTACACTTACCTGCCGAATGATGCTTTTAACACAAGGCAGCGGCACACCTTGGTAGTTTGACTTGATAATCCACTTCAGCAAATGATGCCCCAGAACCTCAAACACCATGCATACATCTTAGAGCGAAGTCAAGAACCAACCACATGAAAAATTCACTATATGTAGATATGTATAAACCATCTGAATCTCTGATGAGCTTGACGTTTCCTCGTGGAAGAAGAAACAAGACTGAGATGCAGAGAATAAGAAGCTAGAGTTTCCAGGTGCCTTTTGAACCTTAAAGTCATCAAAAAGGCTTCTAAGTCAAGGTTTTGAATCCTGCTCATACAAGTCTTGTGTAGGTGGATTTAAAAGAAAAAAGAAAAAGAAAAAAAAAAACACACACGCTGGCAGAAGGAGGCTCGTCTAACCCCCAGCTGTGCCCCTGCAGTAAGATGAGTTTAAAACAGCCACCCCTGACTTCTGTTCCACACCAGAAACTCTGCGCTCACACTTCCAGCACCTGGCCTTTACGATTCCAAGAACCACACCCACGCATCTCTGGGAACAAGGAGTACATCTTTTTTCTGCATTTGAGGGAAAGCTAATATAACACACTGCACATATGATTCTAAGCGGAGAGGAATTAAAACACGCCTCATTATACTCAAAAACGACACAAACAACCTCCTGGGCTCTGGAAGCTGTGCAGGCTTACTACACGTCAATATTTTGTGTTTTGGATTTTTGCATTTGAGGGGCTGTTTCAGAAGTCAATATTTACGTTTACAGAAATGCCTGTGTGAAAACACAAGTGTGAAAAAAGGTGAACTTCCTCTTTGACATTTTCACATAAAAAGAAAAAGAAAAAAAACAAGAAAACAAAAAACACAGACAGAACATGTCTAGCTCCTGGTAAGTTGGGGTGGGGGGGTAGACAAAAGATACGAGTGCCGTTGATCCCTGAGATCTTGAAGTCATCCAGTAGCTGAACTACCATCTCTCTGTTTGGGTCGTCAGGGTCTGAATTTCTGACCTGCATCAAACAAAAGGGGAAGAAACACACACACGCATTTTACAGAGCTTGTTTTTAACATTCCTGTTTTCACCACACTTCACACAGGGTTATTTCCCCCCGGCTGGGTAGGGAAAAAAAACGATGAAAAAGACATGCTGTTTAAGCACACTAATATTTACAGACTGTGAGACCAACAACTGGTATTTATTATGCAGACTGTTCTAAGCCATTGTGTACAGATAATTTACCAGAATTATTCTTGTGTTGTAAGGATGTTTGTGTTATGCAAGAACAGAGAGGGAAAAAATGCTAAATGTTTCTTGTTATACGCTTTTTCTATTCTCCAGAAGAAAACAGAAACTAGATGGCAACTGTGATGTAATGGGTAATGCTGTGTAATGGGCAGTAATATAACACAAGAAGATTTCTATTCTTGTCCCCTCTCTCTCTCTCTCTCTCTCTCTCTCTCTCTCTCTCTCTCTCTCTCTCTCTCTCTCTCTCTCTCTCTCTCTCTCTCTCTCTCTCTCTCTCTCTCTCTCTCTCTCTCTCTCCCTCCCTCTCCCTCTCCCTCTCTCTCTCTCTCCCTCTCTCCAGGCCACAGACATTTCAAAAGGCCTTAGTGAACACAGAGCAGTTTATAAGTCTTCTGTCAGACAGTGGGCAGAAAAGTCAGTCACAATGTCTTAGCATCCAGTGCCTTGAGCCAATACTTACAGATCTCAACAGCTTAATCTCATCCAGGGCAGTCTCAGTGTAGTGCTCAGCGCTTTTCACCACCTTCATCGCCACAAAACGTTTCTCCCTGTCAGATGGACAGGCACACACACGCACACGCACACACACACAGTGAGACAGACACAGACACAGACACAGACACACACACGCACACGCACACACACAGTGAGACAGACACAGACACAGACACACACACGCACACACACACACAGTGAGACAGACACAGACACAGACATACGCACGCACACACAGTGAGACAGACACAGACAGAGACACACACACGCACACACACAGTGAGACAGACGCAGACACAGACACACGCACGCACACACACACAGTGAGACAGACACAGACACACGCACACACACACACACACACAGTGAGACAGACACAGACACACGCACACACACAGTGAGACAGACACAGACACACGCACGCACACACAGTGAGACAGACACAGACACACGCACGCACACACACACAGTGAGACAGACACAGACACATGCACGCACACACACACAGTGAGACAGACACAGACACACGCACACACAGTGAGACAGACACAGACACACGCACGCACACACACAGTGAGACAGACACAGACACACGCACGCACGCACACACAGTGAGACAGACACAGACACACACAGACAGAGACACACACACACACAGTGAGAAAGACACAAACACACACAACCACAACCACACACACACACACACACACACAGATGCAGAGAGAGAGAAACAGATGCAGCATGAAGCAGAGTTTGAAAAAAAAAAAAGAAGCTTTTGGGAGGGGGAGCTGTTCTTCACCGGTCCCCTATCCATGTGCATTTACATTCATTCATCCTTTAGTATGAAAAACAGCTCTTACTGAATATCCCAGGCCAGCCACACGGTAGAGAAATGGCCCCAGCCCAACTTGCGGATCACGTGGTACTTCCCGTTGTAAAGGTCTCCGATCTTCACGTGATGATAGCCTCCTAAGCCAAGCAGGGGAGAGGGAGTATGTGACTGACAGCTGAGGGAAGAAGCCACTCTCATCTCTAGCTTTATTTCTACACCATGATCTTGCATTGAGAGGAAAAAACATGCTTCCCTGGCGATATGTTTAATAAATACCCTGAGTTTGCTGAGAAGGGGCAATCTTTCTAAAATTTAGCAACTCCTGATGCAAGGACTATCAATGCACATGATCACTGCAATCACATTTTAAAGCAAACATTTCCAGCTCACATACAAACAAATATAAAGGAAAACAATGACCATTTGTTTTAGCTCTACAAGAAATCTGCACACACAAACATTCTGTGCTCTAACCTTCAAAGGCTGACATGCATGCCGCTAATGATTCATTACTTTGGTCACCACCAAGGGTGGTGGCCTGAGGGGGGGGGGGGGGGGGGGGGGGGGCTAAAGGACTGTCAGTTGACTCTGCGACTCACCCTTGCAGTAATCGTTGGGGTCTTCCTGCTCTTCATCATCCGAGCCCAGGATCTCCTCATCAGGCTCCTGCTGCTGCGTGTCTGCCTGAGGCTGTTGCTGAGACGCCCCACGTGGAGGATGAGTGGGCCTGAGGGGCGAAGCGATATTTCGGCTACGTGATTTAGATACGCTGACACGGTTCGGGCGAGTACCCACACGCCGTATCAGATATGACACAGAGTAGCGATATTCCCCAAAAACTCCGCGCGCAAAACTATTCATAAACACATACCAATATCATCTTGGTACTGACTAAGCCAGCAAACGTGGAGAAAATCTTGCACATAAATGAGTGGGAGACAAAAAGGGCCTGTTGTTTAAAAGGTTAGACCATCAGATTTTATGATTCTCTAAGTTTACATGACAAGCTATAATTTTTGTTTCAATTTGTAATTCCAATAAATGCACTTACGAAGCGAATAACATAGTTTCCATTAATCTGATGAGAAAACAAGACCTCTGGTGCAACAGTTTATTATATTAGAGCGTCTAAGTTTCTTTCACAGATACACTTCAAACAAATACACTCCAACATCAACTTTTTTGACAAAGACACTGTAGTCTGCTCCTGTAACCCTTAACATGATAGCAATGCATAAAGACCCATAGGACCTGTATATATAACCGCATATGAATCCAAGCAGTTCCTGCATATATTTTAAGAACACCACTAATTCAGTCACTTACTGAAATCAGTTCTGAGTGATTTACCTTCATACTGCTTGCAGCAAGGTTGTTACTGTAAGCGTTTCTCTTTGCTTGACAGAAGTACTAAAAAGGGATTAAAATATTCCTGCCCACACATTATATCAAAAGGAGAGGAACTGGAATCTGACACTCTCTGCATACCACTGAGATCACATCATACTTTCCACAAGTTGACAGATGCATCACTTGTAAATATTCATGAATGACAAAGAACCATCTCAAAGCAACAGGAACCATCATGGTTTTCATCCTTGCACCCTCAGAGAAAAATGACCATAACCGCATTAATGAACTGCTATTCGTTGTATTGGGAAAACGAGCTTACTGACTTAAAGATTGCTAAGCCGGTGAGGTCACTGAAAGATAGATGAGTAATGCTTAGAGAATTTGACACTCACATGCAATAAGAGAGAAATCCACGTATTGAAGCACATGTCTAGCTCAGCACAGAACACCCATGGAGCAGGTTTGTCATCACACATCTGTGTATTTTCCGATATAGCTATCTCTGGGTTGAGCTCCATTCCAGAAAACGTAATCTGTAGTATTTTAAGGGTCTCGACGTGTTTACATAGTCAACCAAAGCAGCTTTTTTTTTTTTTTTTACATCTGAAACGTTCAGAAGTCGAGCCGTTTCATTATTTAAATATCACTCAGCATTCTGAACTCCAGCCCTACGGGACTAGATCGAGCAATAAAGCTGACTAAGTGAATTGTCACATTACAATGGTTGGCGCTACATTGCCCATGCCTCGCCCGTTTCATTCAGGACAATTATTTGGCCAGCGTTCAGGTCAAAGCTAGATAACTCGAAGCATTAGAAATAAAGTGGGAAATGTTGATCACCGGCCAGAGGAAAAAAATGTTCGCAAAGAACTTGTGATACTTGTATCAACAAAGAGAACTCACTTCTTGTTTGACTTCTTGGCTTTGGCTCTTTTCTTCCTCGCCTGGAGGGCTAGAACTGTTACGGAAGAAAGGGTACATTATTCAAGAGGACATGGCAACAAACAAAACACAGCCAACAACTAAACCTTTAATAAAAACAAAATATGGTTTGGTAACACTGCCAATAACAATATTATTGCGTTGGTGATGATTCTTACGACGCACAAATCAACAAATCATTAAAACCCATTAAAAAAACTGACAGCACAAGTGAACACACTCGCGGTAACAAAACATATAAGCGTCACTTTGTCTAAATAGATGTATATGCTTTTATAACCACTTAAAGCGTCTCGGCTATTTGGGCATGCTAAACTGCACATCACTTTGAGTTTCAGAGCAGCTGCTTCTCCACGGTGGAGATGAAAATACAGAAAGCAAGGAGACTGGTTGTGTGCAAATCTTCTTGTGCAGTGCTAGGATAGCAGGCGACACCTTATTAACGTTACTGCCTAACGTAGGTCCTCAGGACCAGTCGTGAAAACAAATTACCAAGAATTACTGTCAAGGAAATGTTAAAGAGGACTACCAGTAGAAACATACGTTATCCTACAAATGTGCAACGTTTAACGACTTGCCAAATTGCTTAATGCAACTGGCTGACAGAACGGGTCGCTCGCTGACTCCCTTGCTAATACAGCTAGCTAAGCTAGCAGTTCATGACGTTGAGCACAAGGCACAAACGCATGTCTCCAAAGGCATTAACCTTGTAAAATCATAGTAAACTACCTGAAACACCACGTAATTAAATTCAATTACGATCTAAGTTCTTCATCCTCAAAAATATGCAGTAATCATCTAAATGTATGAGTATACAGTTTATAGACACTCTTTGAAGAGATTACCTTTTCTCTCCATGATGGCCCGGTAGTTAGTGGCTTGAATAGCTCCGCGCATGCGTATTTCCATAAAGCTTCACGCAAGCGACCACCAGTAGGACTCATGCCATACATTTTTTTCTCTCTCAAATGTTATAATCGTTTGACAGAAACTCACAATTGTGACATCTGATATAAATAATATTCATGGCAGGCTAACTTCCACAGACATGTCTCATGTTATGTTTTCAGTTAAATCATAACCAAATGTGAACGTGTCTTCTTTTTATCATAAATAGGATGAAACAGTTCATATATGAAGTACGAATTGCTGCAGCTTTGGCATTCTAATTTGATGTCAGTTTGAAAATATTTAAGTTACCTCGGCTTCATAATGCACACTAGAATTCCGATATCAATTTCAAACAGGTTGGTAAAAAAAAGTGTAATTCGTGATGGCAGTAGTAGGACTGATTTGTTACTTATTTGTTAACAACTGCCATGGACAACGCACCTCCCCGATCAAGAAAGTCTAGCTTTGACTGGCTGGATTGTTTATCTAAACATCCTTCTACATTTGTTTAGAATCAAAACATAAAGGGTATACTTCCATCTAGTGGCTACTCTTTACTGGATAAGCAGAAGTACAAAAAAAATATAGTTCAGCCTTTTTTATCTGACTAAGGAATATAAACGATACACATCAGTAAATATTATTTTAGCATTTCCCCTGTTACCACAGCAATGGGAAACTTCCACTTTTTCATACTGATGTTGGAACAAAAGCAAGAAGCAAGAGAACTTTTTGAAAAATAATGGTCTTTATTTTTAGTAAACAATGGTGTGTTGATTCTATATAATCTAGATTGATATAGGAAAGTAAGCAGACAGTTGCAGTCACTCCAGTTTATAAATACTACCTCATCAGTGTATAAATATTTCACTCTAGGTTCATATTTTGACATTCATATAATATCTGTATTTCAGTTAAAAAAAACAAAAAAAAAACAGCTCAGCTCCTCAGAACACTTTCAAGAGGCATTTACACACTCACATACATACATACGTACGTACAAACATATATACACACACACAGAGCTACATATAACACCCCCCCCCCCCCCCCCATCACATACTCTCTCTCTGATACACACAGACCCAAGATAGTGCGCACGCGCACACATAAAGACACACTAACACAGAGATTCATGAAACAACACGCCACAGCACAGCCATAGACAACCAATGACATTTAAAAGCTAGAACTGATATTTACATAAAATCTGCCCACATCACTGTGCCAAGGAAACATTTGCCTCATGCTGGTGTTCCAGGAAAGTGCACTAATAGCCACAAGGTTGGGAATTGAGACCTCAAGCCATGACACTTCACAGTCAGTGCGAGGCACTAAACCCTAAGGATGCTCCAGAGGCATGTGACCCCTAACAAAGCATACTATATTTGTGAGTCATTCTGGAAAAGAGCGTTAGCCAAATGAATAAATGTAATCATCGCTATTGACACTGACTGAGAAGGTTTGCCACATTTTGTATGCTAGCATACACTAGACAGGAAATGTATTCATTTATGTGTGAAATACACCACTGATAAAGTCCTGCTCATCCATAACAAATCAGCACACAGATATAGCTTAAATTTTTGGATAGACAGGGTTAATTGCCGTGATTGACAGAGAATGAGTGAATAAGTGAGCTACAAACACATGAATGTCTAGCATTGCTTCCAATAATAGAAAACTTCCAAGATACTATACATTAGATTCATATTGTTCATTCAAAAAAAGAAAAATAGCACAGCTATACGCATTTCCAGACATTTCTATGCTTTAAACATTAGCAAAATGTGAATATCTTTGTCTGTTCATATAAACACTCAGTAGAATAATAAGCTATTTTAAGTATAAAAAGGACAAATGAGTGGTTCGACATACGTATAATATGTGGACAGTATAAACCTCATAAAAGGTGCATGAAATACATCAAGTCACTGAAAAGCATCTGTCCCTTTTCCCCCCTCATATTTTACTCCTTACTTTTCATATTTTCCTAACCAAGAATGGGCGCTGAAGTAATGAACAAAGAGATACAAACGGAGAGTGAAAGAGAGAAACACTGGCAGGCACTTCCACTGTACTGTCTGTCCGGTAAGATTAAAAAAGGAGGCTGGTTCCCCTGACGAGGTTAAGGTTAGGCCCAAACTCAGTTTAATCCTGTACTGAAAAAAAAAAAAAAAAAAAAAGGTATTTTTAATTCAGGACTACTCTTAATCCTTGTCCAGAAAACCAGCATGCTGCAAAAAGGAGAGACGTCAGGTTTGAGTTCGGTTCCCATCTCTGGCAAAACATCATGATTCCATCTCGTCCCCGTCAAAAACCGGAGGCTCAAAGCTGACCACTTCCTCATAGGTCAGACCTGTGCAGAAACACAAACAAAAAAACATGTAATTCTGAAGTACATTTAACAGACACAGCAATGTTAACATACAAATAGCGCAGCGGATATTTTCATAGATATAACAGGATTCAAGTCCGAAGCTCTAACGTCACTGTACTCCACTCCTTAGTGGAGTATCCCACTAGTAATCTCTGTTATTTTCAAAATTGACAAAACTCACTGCTCATTTTCACACATGCAAAGCTACCAACAAGCTAGCTGTTTTTCTATAAACACTAAATTGTACTGCTCGCTGCAGCGCTGGACAGAGAAAATGTAACAGTTCATTTTCCCATCACGTGACACTTTCTTAGCAGTTTAGTTTTACAGTGCTAGCATTCCTCAGACAAGATACGCGACTCACGTTTCCACTCTTCGATGGGCAGTTCGCGACTCTCGAAGCTCTGGTCGTAGGGTTCGGCCTCGGGCTCATCATCTGGGTCGTGGTACTGAGCAAAGTAGGAGTGCGCAAGTGCTTCGGCTGCTGTGATCCGCTTGTCTGTGTCCAAAACCAGCATCTTCTCTAACAGGTCCACAGCTACAAGCAACGGACATTCATGAGAAACCACCACATATCCAACAGTCCCAGAGCCCCCCACCCCCCCTTTTTTTTTTCTTTAATCACATGCATTCATCTGCTCTGATCAGCGGTGAATGAATATTTGTTATTCGTCAGCTCTCACCCAGAGGATTGGCTCCAATGAACACGTCAGCAAAATTCCTCTTTGGCATGTGTGGCAATGAGTTGATGTAATTCCTGGCCTGGTGGCAAAGACAGGGTCGTTTGTAAGTCGCGACAAACATACATAACAAACGGGCAACTGTATTTGTTAGTGGGACTGGCAGAGTTATGATAACATTTGAGTGGCCAAACCGATTCAAAGAGGCAAATCTCATCTCATTTTAAAACAGTTCAAACTAAGCAGATTAAGCACCCTGGATTAGTAACATAAAGGGGAGGTTTGTTGGCAAAATCAAGCTGAGAGAGGAAAAACATTTTTTTTCATGACAACTGATGTCATAATTGGTGTAATCCTTTACAGATAGATAAATACAAAGATAATGTTGGAACCACGGCATTATGCTTTTTGTTATGAAATAGACTGTTACGTAAAGTGAAAAAAAACACGCTTATGCAGAAATACAAAAGAATGAATGCAGAATCCATTCTAATTCCACTTTTGTACCACATACTGTCAATTGTTACACACTGTGATAGAGAAAATACTGTCAGATCTCAAGCAGTGATTTGTAATTAATGCAGTAAAGTGCAGGCAACAGAACTGAGCTTTGAATCAACGAGAGACACGTGTGTTTGCATTAGGCACTGAGACGAAGCCACATTCAGGATTATCATGTAGAGATGCAGAAAAGTCAACACGAAAGAGTGAAAGCCAGAGGAGATCTTTGGAATTCTTTACAATTTAGGTCCCAAACAGACAAACAGATCAGTTATCAAAGTCTTCAACAATTTGGACGAATTGGGTCAGGTTTTCATGACAACAGCTGACTGGGTGACAATGACAATGCATAGGGCTGAGTCATTGTAATGTAATAAGGATCGCTAGAAGGTGACTTGGGCCACAAGAGTATGGATTTCACACACAGAGTTAAACTACGAATAGGGCTGCAGACATAAAGAAAACTTGGCTGATGTGCATGGGTGTGGGCCAATGAAAGCTCACCTCATGACTAGGCATTCTGCTTATTAGTGAGGCGGGCGGCGTTCCTGTTAGACGCATTATCTGCTGTAGCTGGTTTATATCTTTGAGGTAGACGTCAAGGGGCTTCAACCACATGTATTTACAGTGTTCAGAGGCAGGTGTAGGTATAATTTTTCAGGGTATTTGGGTTGGGGCGGGGCAGGGGAGGGGGTATGTCTGCTATTCATGAGGAAGAGGAATGGGGAGAGGAAAGGGAGAGGAAAAGTGAGAAAGGTTAGGCAGTTAGACATGCAAATTAAGGACAAACGACACAGAGAAGAATGCCCTTGATCACAAAGTGCACTGGGACGAGAAGAAAGGAATTCATATCACAATCAGCCAGAGAGGAATACAACACGGCCCAAGCTGGATTCCCAGACATCAACTTGAATTTTCTTAGCATTAAGCAAAGCAAAAACAGTTCCAGAAGTTGATTTTTTTTGTTTTGTTTTGTTTTAGTGGTTGATTTCAGATTCTCAAAGTTAAAAAGAAAAAAAAAAGATCAGAAGACAAACCACATGCTAAGAGAAAAAAATGCAGTTGCTGGTTAAGTTAAATGTCTCCAAAAACAAAACAAAAAGAAAAAAAAAGAGAGAACAAAAAAAAAAAATCAATCCTTTCGATAAAACAGCAAACAAGGCATCTTGGCAATGTGAAACTCACAGATTCTGAAGAGATTTTCATCAACAACTCTGGCCCTGGTGTTCCCACAAGCAGCATAATGAGTTTCAACTGATCGATGTCTATCAAATAACAATAAAGGAAAAACAAAGAGCCAGACCAGATCTGCTCAACATGGCAAAATTCACAACCACGGCTTAGAAAAGGCTGTTATCTCTCACCTCAATTTATCCCATAAACACAGGGCGCATGGTTAAAAACACAACATTTATTGCACTTTTTAAGTAATCCCACTTTGACGCATAAATGGTTTAGCAGCAGCAAATGGATTGGGACAGTGACGAGTCAGTGGCACTACTTTATAAGTCAGTTTTGAGCATGCTGTTGGTTGAAGAAACAAGGCAAGCCTGTGAGCAGCTTAGCGTAGCTGCCAGTCACAGATTGCACTGGAGGGGCTGGCAGTTCAAAACGAGCTGAAGTTTTAACATTCTCAAAGCAGGGGGAAAAAAAAAAAACCCAACAAGATCAGAAATGTCCCGCAGGTGTGCTCCTCCGACAGAATGTGAATGAGCCAGTGACTCAGACAGAGGGAGGAAAACACCCAGGCTAGTATTTTAAGCATGAGAAGAGTGGAGCCAATATCCCACCAATAGCCGAGAGTCAACGTTAAGCCCCCTGTAATGCTACGAACAGAAGAAAAAGAATGAGAGACAGTCTGTTGAAGGAGATAGATGTAGAGGAGGTTTAGTATGTGAGAGAGAGGGGTGGAAAAAAGAATAGAAGGGGTGAAAGTGAGATAGTTTGACATTTCATGCAGGACTATTGCTACTGGCTTTTTTCACAACTGTAGACAGCATTTCCTCATTAGCACAATTGCCCCATGGCCAGAAGCAATGAGGTGGGACAAGTGGAGTCAAGAAAGAGGAAGTGAAACCAGCCAGAAAAAGGGAGTTTAGCTCTACCATTTTCTGCTTTCAGCAAAAGCACCTGTAAATAAAGACACAGTATTTCAATAGAGAGAACATTCCAGGATCTTTGGTAAGAGCCTGCTAGAAAAGTGTTACTGGCTCAGAGAGAAAAAAAAAAAAAAAACATCATCATGGAGAAATTCTACTGCAAGCTGGCAGCAGAGGCAAACTACAGCAAGCTCAAGCTACAGTTAGCAAAATGAGGACTCTGCAGATAATGCCAGATGTGTGTGTGTGTGTGTGTCCTGATGACAAGGAGGAAACAGATGTCAAAGGATACGGTCAGTGCCTGGGAATAGGGTCCTCCCAGTGAGCAGCTCAGCCATAATGCAGCCAACAGACCAAATGTCAACTACACAAAAAAACAACAGGCGAGCATTAGAACACATGTCCAGTTACTCAATTAGGACCCCCCAGGGAAATTTAAGGTCAAGAGTTAAAATCTTTCTGATCTGTTTCCAAATGAACAGTACATCCAGTGCTAGAGGACTACTTGGCAGTGATGTCAAGTTGGGCCGTTCAGAAAGGACACTGTTTTTCACTGCCTGCCTGCACAAAAGCCAGAGCCAAAGGAAAGTCCAACCTGTCATGTTGTAGTGCATCCAGTTAAGCATGATTTCTGGAGCACGGTACCACCGGGTCGCTACGTATCCGGTCATCTCGTCGTCGGTGTGCCGGGCCAGACCAAAGTCTAGGATCTGCAGGGGCGTGTCAGACGTGATTTGAGATTGAAAGAACATCAGTTCTGTCTAACTACCATCCCATGAATCCCACGACAAACAAAAACCCGACTCACTTTCAGTTCACAGTCTTCATTCACGGCCAAATTACTAGGCTTCAAATCCTGAAAGGTAGGATAAGAGTGAGTTTGAATGCATTAGTGAGTTGTTTTGTATCAATTAAACGATTTAAAGAGTACAAGTTGTTATTGCATATTTGATAAAGAAGCTGATATTTTATCCCATTTTAAGCATTAATCAATTATTCTGTTGTTTAGTTTGAACTTGTGTGAGATAAAAGAACAGATAAGGGTCACTGCCTCAGGACTATGATTCATTAGACAAAACAAAGACAATTCATTTTTACAGTGTTTGCACAGGCTGCTGGCCTGGCCACACCATGTGGTTATAACCATAAACCACCCCCCCCCCCTCCAAGAAAACCAAAAAAAAAAAAACCAAGCTGATTCATACTCAGCGACACTGCTTAATTTCCTCCTCACTTTATCTGGATACACATTCACGTTGATTACTATTAATAACTTACTCTGTGTATGATATCTGCTGAATGGATGTACTGCAGAGAGATGAGAGAACAGAAGGACAGAAAGTAAAATGAGTCAGGACGACAATGTGGTCAAAACGTTAAAAATGGAACAAACGGCACTTTCACATCTTGTAGAGGTTCTCAGAACTAAAACTACTCTCTGCTAATGGAAAACCTAACCTATCGAATAGATTCTTTAAAATGCTTCTCTCATTAACTTTGTCTCTAAGGCAGTGAAAAAGCACAAATGCCACTGAATCAATCAGCGTTTTTTTTTTTCCATCTTTTTAAAGCCGCAGACTACCATAACAGTCTGAGGTCAATCTTAGACTAAATTACAGGTTCGTGATTTGAATCTAGGCCTGTAAAAGCGTTGTGTGCACCTTTAGCCCTCTGAGAATCTGGTAGATAAGGAATTGCACATGATCATCTGTCAGCTTCTGGCATTTGACAATGTTGTTGAGGTCAGCTCCCATCAAATGAGTCACCAGATACCTGCCAATCAAAACACAGAGATCACACACACCTGTCACCTTTCCATTATCAGTCAACAGTGTTCATTTTGGAGGCAATTTGAAATTTAGCCTTAGTATTAGTCTTTTTGTAAAAACTGTAATTAGTTTTAGTCACATTTTAGTCATTTATTCTACCTTAGTTAAGGTCAAGTTTTTCTCAGTGGAAATTCATTTTAACTGCAGTCTAGTTTTAGTCAGAGTTTCACCAGATGATTTTATGCCGTCATTAGGATGCGGTTTCCGGTGACTGCTCTTGGCTCTATTAGAGAAGTATTTCATCGCAATTATTGAGCATTATTAACTATGTATAAACTTTTCCACATAGCACACTCAAAAGAAGTAATCGTTTTATGCTTCAAGTATGTCAGCATAAAAGCAAATGGATTGACCCTGCTGTAGCAATGTATTTTCAAATTTATTTTCAACACGGTTTCGCATGTAACCACATCAAACATACACCCTTCAGAACGAATTTAGCTGTTTGAAAACAGCATTCAAACATACTGAAAGCGTGATCATTCCATGACATCTGCGGCCAACTTGCGAGCAGATGAAGAGTTCTATGGGCCATAGGCAAGCTGGGGCAATGTGACCAAGTTAACCAATGTGTGAGAACAATGTAGAGGACCGTCGCCTCTCGTCCAATGACAAGGATGCGATGACATGGCTTGGATTTTGCAGAACAGATGTATGCATTCATTTAGGTAAAGTGGAACTGCCTGCACCTCGGCGGTTCTTGTGATCTTTGTAATTTTGGTATCTCTTCCTACATTACTGCTCTTTTCGTGCCGCCAGTTATCAGTGAGGGTTTCAGTCATAAGGAGCTACTCATTAACATCATTGTTATGTCATCGTTATGAAACATAGGGTCTTCAACAAATGCTTCTGTCAATATTTTCACTGACCTAATTAACTCTGCAACTCAAAGCCACGGGAGCTCAACCTAAACAGACCGGCAGACAGATAGTTTTTGAAGAAAGCCATCAGAGTTTCCCTCTCGGAGATGGAAAAAAAGACTTGTTTCTTTCCACAGAACAACAAAAACGATGTATTTAAAGAAAAGTTTTACGTCTATGTCTGCTGACTACAGACCTCCGTCCTGGTGATTACTGGTTTAAAGACCCCGTGTAGCTTTTGTGGTGGGAATGTTTTCCTGCAAAAGCATGAGTCAGCTCACCCTGGCTTGGCCGACAGTCTTACACCGCCCACTCAGACACAGCAGGCAGGAAACTCCACAACAGTGAAAGCACCACCAGCACGGTTACTCTGAATGACCAAAGCCAACATAGTAAGTGTAGCTCAGACCCAGTCTAACTGTCTCACACTAACCCAGGGCTGCGTTTAACACTTCGGAGGCCGACGGGTGCCTGTTCGGGCGTCTAAACACGCACCGAGGAGACGTTGGGCAGCTCCGTGGAAGCTGCTGGGGAGGTTTCCTCTGGTGTTCCACGGAGCACAGCTTAAAATAAACCCTGCTTAAGCCTCTGGCTGCTGCTTGCTTCCCTCTCTGCACATGTGTGTGAGAGTGTGTGTGTGTGTGCGTGTGTGTGCAACACACCAGAGATGATGAACTTACAGTACACAAACATAGGGGCTGTGCAAGCTGCTGGAATCACACAGCCTGGAGATAAAGTATTTATAGGACTACTCGCGTTTGTTGTTTTTCCACTAAGCTCACACCATATTCCATTAGAGACACTGTGTGTTGCGGAGGGGGGCAGGGGGGTGGGGTGGGGTGGATTTGTGACTGCTCTTGATCCAACAGGATGAGTTGTGCCGTATTTTTGGCAGGGGACAAAACACTAGCTAAAAGACAGTGAGGCTGCTCTGCTAAGTCCAAGCTCGCTCCTAGACAGAGTCCCCTCCCTGTGACAAAGGCCTCCCACACAAATAGCTTGGCGTTCGCCGGCGGCCCCGCGGCTCCTCGTGTGAGGCTCACGTTTCTTCTGGGAAGAGCCTGCTGGCGCTACAGGAGGGTCTGGCGAGCTCCCGCTCTCCTACCCTTGACTTTAAAGAGTGGCCATGGCCTCATTTGGCATTTGACCTCTGGAAGGTGTTAATCTGGGACACTGAGGCAACCCGAGCCTGCTGGGCCCAGTCACGGAGAGCAAACACAGGGCAGAGGAGAAGGAGGAGTGTAATGCCCCTATTGGGCCAACAGGCTAAAAAAAAATACATAAATAAATACACCTCTTCATTGCCTTACACTCACCTATTCTTTCCTTGTTCAAACAATAACTGATCATGCATTTCAAATGAGGAGCATTTCACTATGAGGGACAAACAGGAAATGCAAAAGCAAAAGTACTGAGACAAAAATAGAGCACAGAGAATTATTGAGATGTCAAAACATCTCAAAGCTTCAAGTTAACAGGTAATGAAGTAAATAAACTAGCCTCATTTCCAGTCATTTTTGACATCGTAACCTTAACACACACAATCATACACTCATAGAGGTCTAAAATCTGCATCATTATCAACAACACACTCGGAATACAGTGAAAATCACGGAAGTTTAAAAAACAACGCGTTCCGTGAATAGGAATCACTTCAGAATCACAAAGACAGACAGACAGACAGACAGACACACACACATACACACATAAGTCAAAGCATCGCCTCTGACATAAAAGTAAAGTCAGTATAAAGCCCCAAAACATTGGTACTGGTGGTACTGGTAATCTTTAAACGCAACTCAAGTTATATGGGTAATTCATGCCTATTAGATTGCTTTTTTTGTGAAATCACTGTCTTTCTTCATTTAACCACAGAAACTTGAAAGAATTTCGGGTAATTTCCCTTACACAACTGTCAAGGATCGTAAGCACAAACTGCAATGGTCTATCAATGGTCTAATGATCCGTGCGTCTATATATGATTAATCAGTGACTTCAAACGAGGGCAGCAAGGTGCCTCCCCCGTCATCAAATTTTAAATCACGCAAAGCACTAGTTGTATTGGACCACTCGCTCTTGTCCGCTCTAGACGCGGCAAAAGTTACTGTAATCCTCAAGCGCGCAAGACGGAAAGAGCCAATCTCTTGACAGCACAGGAGCTAATGAAGAACATTTCACCATGCAGCTATTCCATAACAGGGCTAGCTGTGTAAAGCTCAGAGCGAGAGACAGGCAGAGCAGAAAGAATGAACTCACACGTCATTAAACTCCTCCAGACTTGTGGCAGGTGTGAAAACATCCAGTAGGCCAATAACCTAAAAAACACAGAGTCACGCTTACTCATCATTAAGAGATTATTTGCAGCAGCTCTCACAAAGAAAATTACATAACTGCAGAACACACTGGGCGGGGCGGGGCCGTGATTGTTTTTCAGGCATGCTTCTCAATTATTACGCAATTAACTGCATTAGCCGAGAACTTCAAGTGAAAGAGGAAGATGAAAGCGTCCATATTTCTTGTGACGTAAACCAGAGCTCGTATGTCATTATTAACTTGCTTTTTATTTTGTGTTTTTCTATTTTATTTTTTTTTTAAGTACTCTGCACAGTTCTGCGTAGTAAACTTGGCCTCTGGACTTACGTTCTCATGTTTCATGTGTTTAAGAAGCCGCAGTTCTCTGTATGTTCTCTTTGCGTGAATGATGGACTGGAACGGTCTTGAAAGCTTCTTCACAGCCACTTTTAAGTCGGTCTTCACATCGTATGCCGAGCTGAAAGACACATTTAAAAATATTCACGCGTTAAAAACGCATCCAAACTTGTGACTCTTTCGCTAAATAAATTGACAGAAGTTGTTGTGAAAGCGTGTTTAAAAAAGAAGAAAAAAAAAAAGAACAATCCAGTGACATTACGGGAAAGCATTGACATCATATGAGGAAACTGCTCGCTCTCACTACCGTGTCTCGTAAACTTTGATACTAACTTTGAAACTTTGATTTAATAGCATTCATACCCAGGGGAGAGGTATAAATTCATGGGAGGAATGCACATCAGGGAAAACCAAATTGTTTCCACTCAACATAATCTGTGTAGCGTCTTGTCCTAAATCTGCTTCTCTCAGTCATACATGGTCACACTGCATTCTCACTTCTCCTCTGGGACTATTGCTGACATTTACAAAGGAAGTAAAGGCAGCGGAAATGCAGCTTTGTCAAAGTAATGGGCAGTGCAATATGAGTGTTCACTGCACACAATGCAAATCTGTCATATACAGATATGCTGGACTGATATATCAGGTGTTTTCATTTGTTAGAGGCAAAGTGTAGTCTCCCCCCCCCCCCCCCCCCCGAATCAAGACCTCAAAGTCTGTTCTAGAAAAATTAGACTTTAGGCTCTGTGATGAAAATAGAATGGAAAAAAATTTTTGAGGGTAACTAGGTTAACCGTTGAGCAGAGGAAAAGAGGTAAGCTACACAGAAGGGTCACAACCAGGTGGCTTGGCAGTCACAACAGGGCAATTAACAGATTACATGATCACTGACAAAGATAGACAGGGAATATATTTTCATGGCTATTTCACTCATATTCACTCTGTTGTAGCACAGCCCTCTTCACCAATCACTGGGATCATTCAAGTCATGTCACCATAAAGTTCTACAATTGCTCCTACAAAAAATACTGGAATTTGTGTTATATTGTTTGAGAACAGAACAGACCTGACCAGTTAAACGTTTCTGATATGTGACTCGTAGTTACTGTGGAAAAAAAATCAGAAATTTGGTGGCTGGGCGGAATATTTGTGATGTAGCAGTTACTGATGCTATTAATTTTTCATGCGTCTATAATGTCAATGTAAGTTCGTAATGTTTGTAAATCTGACTCTTAAGTGTTTAAATTGGCGATGCATAATGTCCCACACTGAACCCAATCTGTACATCTGCGATTCAGTTACACAGTGATAATGATTAGGGCCTCTGAAATATAATCCAGGTTACACCGTTGCCTAGCAATGTGCAGACGACATTCTTTTTTGGAGCACAAAATATAATCTGTTTACACAGACAAACGAAGCTAATTTAGCAAATGACCGTGATGTTCAAACAATGAAAGCCTATTTTCATTAAAGGGATCAAATTATGGACACCCCTGAATTTGTTCTGATAAAACACACTTCAATGCCATATCAGCCCATATAGCCAGATGCACTGTAAAAAAGACACAAGCAATTTAGCTTCTACAGAAGACTTCAAAAAATTGTTCATCTTCCAAAACTTTGAAGCCACTACAGTTTGAGGAAGTATAAAAATCCACACAGGTTGCAATAAGGAGGAAGATACATGGGCAGAATATATCTACTGTGTGTAAATACTGCGCGTAGATTATAATTACCCTCGAAGGTCAACACTCAAAGACAAGAACTGCGAATCACTGGCAACGGCACGAAATAACCTGTTCTACAGCTATGACTCACAGTGAGTACTATAAACTGCATGACATCATCCAAGTAATAGTTGAACAGATGCCCTAGACGCGTTAAGACAAATACAGAAAGTTAGTTACTAATTAGACAGGAAATCACAAAATGACAGCCATTTCATTTTAGCGCAAACTCCCGATCATACAGCGCTTCCGTCCCTACTTAAAATAAGCTGCTTGATACGTTAATCAAAGGAGCAGCGTTACAGGAGTTACAAACGCCCTACATGGGCTGAATACATTCTTTTAGCTGGGTTTCCTACTGTTCTCCACATCTGTTTCACGCAAGAAAAGTCATACTGGAAAATGAAAACTGAAACAACATTTGAAACGCGAAAGCATTAATCCCCGCATGAATATTTAAAACACCGACCACTTTGTCCACTAGAAACGACTCATCTTGTGCTTGCTTCGACTTGCAAATAACCAAGTTAGCTAGCTGAGTTAGCTGTCTACAGAATGCAGGGTCCTTCTTCACGGGCCCATCTGAATGAATGAGCCACGCCGTGCTGCCCTATGAGGACAAATGGGAAAATATTTACCATACAGATCCATAAGCACCCGAACCGACAGGAGACAAGTTCTGGTAGCGTTCTGGTACCTCCCACACGGTCTTATTAACCTCCTGTCGATAGAAAGTGGGTCTTTCGTTCTGCGACATTCCTGCAGAGCAAGCCCCGGAGCAAGTTTCAACTTCTGTTTTTCCTTGATCGGCTATGGTCGCGGACTTGTTAAGTTACCTGCAAAGTGGTAAACAATTCTCGATGCTGCAAGCGACGAAATAGCAAAGAAAAAGTAACTCTTCCCCTTAACTCATGCCAGGCGCAATAAATGACTTGGAATTGTGTGACTCGTTACTAGAACCCGAAGAGGAGTTTCAATTTCGTCCTAAGTCCGTCTCTCTTGGCAGTTGTAGTCCTCGCAAAGATGGTTTGCCACTTCCCGAGCGCGCCCCCGCTACCCTCCAGGAACTCTCAGATCTCGCGAGATGAGTGCTTGCACAATCCTGGCAGAAAATGCGATATCTTCGCTGATGCAGCCTCTGAGGATATGTACGACACGATCTGTGCTGTAAAGCAGCGGTTTCAAAGCGAGAAACTTTATTTTCAAAAACAGATTCTGTTGGTCTCAAAGAAGAAAATGTAGTGCACTTTAGACTATAAATCACAAACTAAATGCTTGTGTCCTCAGTACAACAAAACTTAGGAAACGTACAAACGATGAAACAATTTACCATCTAAATTAATAACTAAGTAGTTGACTGCAAGTTATTGCATGATTGTACATTAAGGCTTTTCAGGTCAGCCTACTGAAACAACAGTTACCACAAACACAATCCATGTGTAAAGAGCCTTTTTGCCCGTACAACAGAACATTATTTCAATATTACATCTGACACAATTTAAAAAAAAAAGAAGAAGAAGAAGAAAAAGAAAGAAAGAAAGAAAGAAAGAAAAAAAGAAAGAAAGAAAGAAAGAAAGAAAGAAGGAAAGAAAGAAAATAACTTAGAGGCCAAAACTGTGTAAACCAAAAAAACACAAAACTGGTTCCATATGACAATTCATCATCTGACAACTGCTTGCTCTCAAAAGAATTCGTCTCTCATGTGAATGCACCACACTTGCAGAACTGCACAATGAGTAGCCTGCTGAGTGGCCAGAAAGAGAGAGATCAGAGAGGAAGGGGTTTTTTTTCTCTCTACTTTTGTTCAGTTCTATCTTTGGTAAGATTTCCATTCGGCTGATTTGGTGATTCCATTCCTCCTCTCCTATGATTGACATTAAATTGTTGATTTTTCTTCGGTTGTGAAGATCTCTAGTCCATTTCCATTTCCTGTCCTGCCGATGACTTCAGAGGCACCGAATCAAATCCGTCCGATGTTCTCTGTGAAATAACAAAAAATGTCTTTAAAAAGTGCTCAAAATATGCTCTAAACAAACCCATAAACTATAGAGAAGGTGCAAAATGGCACTATTTTTAACTATATATTACTGCCTAATTAATTTTTTTTCCCTAATTCTAAACTGAATTAACTTTTAACTATTTTTTTGCCCTACGTATGTTTGTGTAATGTTGGCGCAAAAGTCCACAGCACTAAGGGAAAAAAAGAACCCTATTTTGAAGGAGCTCACCTGTCTGGAAAAGGACTTGATCTTTCCAAAGAAAGACTTCTTGGTGAGGTAGATGAGGTCGTCTTCTGCATCTTCACCTTCCATGATGGCACAGCTGTCTGCAGCTGGCAACTCACACTCTTTCTCCCCGGCGGTCATCATTAGCTTAGAATACTTATACTCTAACCTGAGGAGAGGACAAAATGATCTTAAGAAACTTGTTCATTTCACCACGACACTGTATCTGATACAGCAAATGCAGTAAGTGTTGGCTGGCACTGCAGATTTGGCTTGCATACATGCTTGTGTACTGCCTTTTTAGGGATGGCAGCTTTCAAATGGTTAAAACTGACTGATAATGGTCATAACCAATCTCTGAATGTTTGGGAAAGATTCAAAACTCAGTATAAAACTTGCTCATTGTTCACCACGGCAGAAAGGCAAAAGTGCCATACGCCAGATAAATGCCAGGTAAATGTAAAACGATGGAACTAATATGATATTACATATTAAAACAACATATTGTTCTATGCCAAATATGCGGCTGCACAAACAAAACCAGAGGACAGTTAGCCCTTCACACTGGATGACATGTAGGCCAACACGCACTTGCGGGTTCTCTTCCAGAAGTAGCAGCTGATGCCAATGAGCAGCAAAGCAGCCAGTGTTCCTATGGAAACGCCAAACTTCAGCCAGAAGTCCAGAGTGACGCAGGCATTCACCTTTGGAGGGGGGAGAGAGACACCCCCGGTGCAACGCAGAGGCTGATGCCAAACGTAAGTGGTTCTCTGAGAAATGCAAACACATACAAACACACACACACACACACACACACACACACACACACAAAGCACAAAGCACATTTTAACATGCTTATTTAATGCAGATCATTTAGAGTTACTACATACAATCAGTTTATATAATGGACAGGCAAATGCATACCTGAATGCCTTTGACACAAGCGCTCACAATCTCTTTGTAGTTACTTTCTGAACAGAGAGGGCAGGCGTACTTGGACCGCCACAGGAAGTGGAATGAACAGCCATCACAGGTGCCTTCAGTACATTTACTTCAGCACAGAGAGAGAGAGAGAGAGAGAGAGACTGAAGGTCTGAAGGTTTTCAAAGCTATGGCTGTCAGCAAGGTTGTATACTTGTAGACTAACGCAGACACACAACCACTGCCTCCGAAACTCATGATGAGCTGCAATGCCTACTTTACTCCACAAGGAGTCAGTCTCTCCAAACCAATCATACCCCTAGTGAGTATATTGCACCAACAGACTGTTGTTACCTATGGCACATTACTGCTATTGAAAAATATATGTATTTGTAAATTTAATCCTTTAATGCTCACTAAATGTGGCCTTTCATCAGAAATTTCTGTAGCAGCCGCTTAGTATCCTGTCACTTAGCTTTGTGTTTTACCTGGGCAAAGAGATCTGGTCTTTCAATGCCACTGTGGGATCACATCTGAGTCTGATGTAGGTGGATCTTCCATTTTTACAGGCTTGTGTTGTTTCCCTCGCCCTAAGAACACCATTAGAGAGAAAAATTCAGTTCGACTGTAACTGAACTTTGGTTAAATATCTATAAGTGAGTTTTCAGGTGTAGTCTTGAAATAGCTCGGCATACATCTGTGAACAGATGGTCATTTTAAGCGTGACACATCTCACCTGACACATCATAACAAGTTGACATATCTCACCTGTAGTGGAATATGACATCCGGCAAGTCAGACTCAAGGGGGAAGTAATTCTTTGGAGATGAAAGTTGATCTAATTTAGATTCGGTAGTCACCCCTGAGACAAAACGAAGCAGAAACATTGGAAACTTCTTCAAAAGGTAGCACCTAAAGGCCCTGAACAAGAACTCTGAGCATAGAGACAGGTCACTGATGCTCAGTTTAATCCTTTACGTAAACGATTGTGGCTCTTAGGAGCACTGTGTAGAAGAAAGAGCTCTCTCACCTTTTAGTGTATCACCAATACTGAAGGGCTGAGAGGAAACCATACTCTGACCTCTGACCTCAGAGGGCACCACAGTAGACTGGCAGACGTAACTCCTCACCTCCTTCCTGCTCTCCGTCACGTTGTCCACACAGCTCGCCAGCTCCCTCCTCTAAGAAAGAGTGAGAGCAGGTTAAACGGGCTGAGCTTAAGGACTCCTCACACTGGACAGGCATAAAGCAAAGGAACTGAGCTCAAACACCCACCAAACTGCCAATATTATGCTCAAGGTTAAAACATAAAATAAAATTCACTGACATAGACTGGACAGAAGTAAAACACTATTAAAGGAATGAATGATTTAATTTATAGATATGACCGCCTATGACCTGTCTGTGTTAGATACAATTCCGTAACACGGATGCTACGGTTGTCGTTATGATTCTTGTTATCAACAGCAAATTCAGATCAGTTTGTTTATTTGTTTCTTACCTCTGTGCCACACAAGCCGACACTGAACTGGTGAAAATATCTGAGGCCTTTACTGGTAAAGCGCGGGCCACCCTGAAAGTTGGTGACGTTGGCCAAAGCAGAGAAGTCGTAGCGCAGGGTTTCTCCTCTATGGTTTACAGTCAGTGTGCAGTCACTGACACAGGCAGAGTGGGCCTGCAAAACAGGGTTTGGAGTGAGAACAGATTAACACTGCCCAAACAGTTATAATATGTCTGTTTGACCTTCAGGAACCATCCAGAATGAAAGAGAGCTTCAACGCTTACTTCATTGCTGTTGGTATTCGGTCCACAGGGGATGCATGCCTTCTCTCCGACAGGCTGCTCAGGTCTGATGAAGGTGTTTGGGGGGCAGCTCTTGCAGAGCCCTGTGCCTTTAACCATGTAGTGACCGGCTGGACAAGGTTTACAGTCTGACCCTGCCTCGGACGTACCAAGGGCACAGTGTCGGCAGTGAGACGCCACTCCACCAATCACGTTGGTGATGTGAACGGCGTAGATCTTGGTAAAATCAGAACTGTACTGTCTCCCCTGAAACAAGGCCAGAAAGGCAGTTCGTGAGATGTAACCATGGTTTCTCTCTGCCCTTGAAAGCGGCTTTAAGGTCAACAACTCTTCCCGATATGAGCCATTACCAGGAAACAATCAATACTGTTCTAGAGCAGGAAGTATGCACAATTCCTTCAAATCATAGATTTCAACACTTAACTGGCTTTTATGAGGTAATAGGATGTAGTTACCTCCTAAAATAAAGATGCAATGCACTGATATGGACACCAGAGCTTGTTTACTACACAACTGATTTCTGAATAAGCCAGTTCAGACAAGGCAGTAAAACAATATATTTAAAGATACCCAATAATCTTAGACAGTGAAATTCTTAGAGAAAATCTGTATTGCATTTGCTCTATAAGAGATTATTTATACATGTATGCTAAACTGGAATTTCTGTCGACGGCACTGAAGGATGGCAAAAAAAAAAAAAAGATATCACCTGGCATCATGTAACTGTGATAGATTTGCGTGCCTTCATGGGGAAATCTGCAAATAAGTACGGCAAGCGCAAGTAAAAATCTGTGTGACGGCAGATTGTCACAGTCTCACCGTAGAGTATGTGGAGGTACGCTGGAAGGCCCAGGTGAAGCTCACAGTGTTGTTGTTTTTGATGAGGTATGAGTAGGATTGCTTCCCATTAGTTCCAGTCCACTGCTCCACTCCATCATTATTCCTCTCGTTTAAGCCCTGCCCAGAGATACCAGACATTTTCCTCACCAACGTAAAGAGTTGCACTCAGGCATGTTTTTCACTCAAAAAAAGAAAAAGCTGAAGGGTAATGATCATAGAGAGATAATTATGACCAAAAGGACTTTGGTGCACATAACACTCTTCTTTTCTTTAGCTTGAGAGCGTTGTTCCAAAGAATCTATAAAACCCAGACCCAGGTTGATTCTCACCGCCATAAAATAGAGTGTGCAGTCAGCCGTGCACTTTGTCTCAAAGACAAACGAGATTCGAGAGATTTCTCCTCTCTCGGGTTCTTTGGCCAGGGCATTGGGTAAGCTGAGGGCAGGGAGACAAAGAAAAACTTAAATGATTGCATCAGTTGCGGCCTATATCCATTTCTATTGAACTGGAACGTCTGTCTCTGCTTTCAAAGTCTCCGTACCTGTATCCAGGGACGCTAAGAGTTAGAATCATGAGGTCTGAATCCAGATCTCCCGGTGTGGTGTAAATGTACTCTCCAGCCACCTCCCATGCTATCGGAACAAATCAACATTCAGTGTAACAGCAACTCAGCATGGATCACAGATTAAATAGCACATTGCGCTACAGGGATGGAGAGAAACCCCTAAAGAGAACTGTTAAACTGATAAGCCAAATAATTGGATGGGAGATGTATCCAAACAAAACAATAGCAAGACCTGACTTAGGCCAAATACCCCCAGCAAATGCTCAATCTCTCTCTCGCTCTCTCTCTCTCTCTCTCTCTTTAAAACATCTCTCAGTTTCCCTTTGAGTGCATTTCTCCCTAAGATCATTTGGTACATGTAAAGAAACTGAGTTTGTTATTTTTTTGAAATGGACAGATGTGCGATTCAGTAACCAGATGGTTGTCTCCACTCACCTGTGGTCCTCTCTGAGTCACTGTACTCACGACTGTAGACAGAGCTCCTCATGTTGCTAGGCATCCGGTTCCACCACTTGTACTCAAAGCCAATCACGGGCTCGGTTCCAACAGGGCACTCCGAGCACGCTGCAAAAACACAGCAAAGCTTGCTGGGACGTATGATGACTATGTCATGCTTCTCAGGAGTTATAAAATTACGAAAGACAAAAGACTAGACAATAACTCTGGAAAAATAAACAGAGCCAATAAACGTATCTGACAGAGAGTTAAATGCCTAGCAACAAAGCATTGTCTGTATATCTCTATGTTGTCTCTGTGTTTTGTTCATTTTTGTTGTTCTTTTTTTTTTTTATTAAATGTTTAAATTAAAAGTAAAATGTTCACCTCAATTTGTTCATCATTATTTATCCTTACTGGTACTGTACAATTTGAGCATATTCCATCGCGCGTTAGCATATATTCACATCTGATAGCACCTCTGCTCCGCAGCATCATTTGAAATTCATACATGAGTGAAGCATGACTCGCCAATCGGTGCGGAGGTTAAAGGTTAAAACATTATTGCACCTGTTCCATTGGAGTAGAAGCTGTGGGGACAGGGCTCACAGACAGAGCTGTTGTTGGGAAAGAATCCAGGGTTGCACGGTGGGCAAGTCTCCATCTGGCCCGACGCTGGCAGTTTCGCCGCCCCCTCCGCGTTCTCGCTGCAGATCTTCGGCTCAATCCACTTATACATGAGCTGAGTCTGAGGGGCCACCCAGACAAACACAATGGAAAAGTACATGAGCGTGTAGTGTCAGTAGGATGAATACCAAAAGACGTGATAGCAGCCTTGTCCCAGCACAGCATAGAGACATCCATGTTACACTGTCATTCTGCTAGACCATGTAAACATCCAACACAGTGTTTATGTTTTCGGATTTAAGGATAACAGGATGAGTGATACGCACATGTCTCATTTAAAAAAAAAAAAAAAAACCTTTGCAGTTTGTGCGCTGTCTTTTGTATATCTTAATAATGCTATTGCTATGTAAGTAAATAAATAAAAATGACCTCAGTACCTTTCCTTCAGAGTCACATGGTGTGTGAGTGTAGAAATAGTCGGTCTCTTTACACGGTGGCCGCTCCAGGCATGTACCTGAACCAATACCTGGAAAACGGTGACAATGTGGGAAGAAATACTCAGTGATGTTAGGGGGGAAAAAAAGGCCGTAGGTCATTAAGACCATAGGTCGTTAAGATCGAGTGATAGCAAAGCACCAGAACAGCTCCAATTGTACAACCTGTGCATCTCAGGCGTGAAGCAATTTCCATATACGTTTCCACTGTTTGACGACTTGCAAATGACAGTTACAATTATGCAAATGTGGCAGTCTTTATCAAACACTATCGACTCTCTACGAACTGGGAGCAGGCAAATTCTTGAAGGCAACTGGAATAGTATAACACTTTTATTTTAAGTGTGCTAAAGAAGGCAAACGCACCCTGAGCATCCTGTAAATTCTAATTATGCTCTGAGAATTCAAAATGTGTTGAACAGTTTACCAGCATATTTCTCCTTCTCGCATGGTTGGCACGCGGTGGCACCCTTGTTAGAGTAGGTATCGACGGGACACGGGGCGCAGCGGGCAGATCCGGGTTTGGCGCTATAGGTGCCAGGTTTGCAATGAAAACACTCTGAGGTATAGGCCACTCCTGGAGAGAGAGCGTCAGTTTTTAAATTCGTTTCACAATTTCATTCGCCTCTACATTGAGGAAACTTCTAACAAGTTTTTGGAACAGCATGGTAGGTGGAAGACCTTTCAACAACCTGCTGGACTTAGGTCATAAAGTATCGTTAAAGTGGGAGCCTCTGGTATTTGTCCAACAGCTGATAGGTGATAATAATAGGGAGGAGGAAGAGGAGTAGGAAGAGGAAGAACCTGAGATGGCAATGTTTCGCAGGAGCACTGGTTTAACAGCAGTACCGGCCAGACCGAACCCGGTGGTTCTCCAGTACAGGATGTTATTCCCTTGGTTCAGGTTCACCTATAAGAGACATGGCCATTTACTGTCAGGCTTCATAAACAGACTCATATAAACACATTTCGCTGGTGGATGCTCACATAGTGGGAGTCCCAGTTGCTCTCTGATGTTTTCATCCAGCGGCTCTGTGAGTCAGTAGACTGGCACTGGTCGTTCTGAACCTGACGGTGAAGAGAAAGAAGTGTTATGACATGTTTATGACACTGTAGTTGACCTATCTTCACATCCGATCATGGAAAGTTTTGCTTTTGCTTATGTCAAGGAGAATCCCAGAGAGTGACGATGTAACTATGTTGATGGTCTACTCACATAGAACTCAAAGAAGATTGTTTTGTCAGGGTAGAAGTACTGGAAGGAAACGGAGCCAGGTTTTTTCAGGTTTACAGCATAGGACAGTGTGGAAGTGCACTCATCAGTGTTTGATGCAATGTAGTCTCCTTTTGGGGTCCAGGTGGAACTAACACACACAAAATCATATTTATCTTATTTATTTAACCTGACAACCTAATTCAACGGTTTTTAATCACCTTCACACACACCTATAAAAGTGTAGAACAAGATATATGATGTTCAACAAAACTTGTTTGCCAGCAAACAACAAATTTAATATCGGCATCTCAAATAGCAGTTTGGCTTTGGATTGCACTTGTGACAACACAGTGAGTGTTTGTACTATGATTAAATATTGTGTCTATATACAACATGTCAAAGATATTCCATGTTGCATGCCCACTCACTTGGTGCAGTTTGTGTAGGTGCTTCCGTAGCTCATGCTGACACCTTGGCTGACAAACCCTGCTGGCAGGTTGTCCCACTCATCGAAAGCGACTCCTGTGCCCAAAGAGTAGGTTCCTAGCGCACATTTCCGACACTCCTGAGTCTTCATGTCCAGGAACTCACCCTCACTGCAAGAAAAAGCTTCATAGAAAGGGAGATAAGAGTTTAATGTGTATATTTTCCTTAATTAGCACTCAGTCTGAGGTTTCTCCTAAGCACTGGTAATAAGTTCTCTCCAACCTAATAAAAACAGCTACTGTGAGAGGATTGAAGATTGAATAAGCTCAACATCAGTTCTTAGTTGGAAGGTTCAGAAGAGAGATCTTTTAAGTGCTTTTTCGCCTTTCAGAATCCAGCAGACACAAATGTCAGGAAATACAAGAAAATATGCAATGATGTGTTGCTTACGTCACCGTTTAGTAAGCAATAAACAGTTGGAGATTGTGGTGAATGAGTGCGAGCACAGAGCTAGGCTGTCTCCACTGCTACTCACTGCATTGTGTGCCTTTGACTGGGTCTGGTAGGCCAGTGCAGGTCTCTGGCTTATTAGGTATAGCTACCCTCCAGCGAGAACCCAGCACATCACAGTCTGTGTATTCAAAGTGGTAATCCGACTGTAAAACACAAATATAATTTGTCATCCGAAAAGAAACATACATAAACACAAGGCTGAAGTGACTAGACTAGGTTACATTCTCACTCAAGATAAACAACTATAAAAAAATTAAAAGCTCTGAGCTATTAAATATACTGTTACTAACATTATTTTGTGCTGTGAAGTGTGACGGTGTCAAGTTGTAAAGGGACCCACTGAGCACACACACACACAGACTGTCTTGTTACTGTCTTGTTCCCCTGACTTTCCTATGAATGACACTTCAATGCTTAACGTTCTTCTGGAATTAAAAGGAAAAAAAACCATCCCCCTTCTCAAATAAATGGGTTAGATAAACATTTACACAGGAGTCTGCCTCACCCACACACAATCAACTCCGTCAAGGATGTCTTATAGTTCCTGTCCCAATAAACATGCTTCACTCACACAGAACTTACCTGCCATGCAGATAAAGGAGGGGGCACTGATCACACTAATTCTTAAGTAAACATTGGGTAACAATTCTCTGTAAACAACATTTTTTTTACACCCAATGCCAAATAGACACAAACATCATTACCAAGTCTCTAAACACTTCGGGTGTGATGCTTCAGTAGGACAATATTTTGTTTGGGTCCTTCGTTAGAAAGCAGAGAGGCAACACTCTGAAAAGTAATGAGGACTTAAAAACTGGAGGTTTAAGAAAGGCACAGCTGGTATAAACAATACATGTTGAATAAGCCAAAACGAAAACTAAATAGGTTGTGTAAGTTTGCAAGCCATGAGCACTTAACAGAGTAAACCTGACTCCCTGGATGTGAGAACCAAAGATTAATAGTTAACAAAAGAACAGGTCAAGACAAATGATGTCCTTCGTTGATGTATTTTATTAGTGCTGCTACATTAGTCTGACGTATCATTTGGAGGAAAAGAGATTAAACAATCCGAAACAGGGGAGGGGGAGAGGGAGGGACAGAGAGAGAGATAGGGAGAAATGGAGAGGAAGCACTGAAGCACTATATTGTGACTAATCCACATATCCATATTAATACAGTGAATCCATGGCAACCGGACACAACGACCTCTGTTTCCCTGCCGACTCGCAGGGACCCTTCTAAAGGTTGTACAGGCAGACGCCGACAGAGTAATACAAGCTGCTCATATCGTTTCCAAGGATCAACAACAAGGTCTTTCGACTTTCAGTACAGGCAAGGACAAACGTACCCAAACGTGGAGTCTTGTTCATTAAAAAAAAATATGGGATATATATTGTAAAATGCAGCAGTGAAACAATAGTGGTTAGTTCAAAAACATCCTAGGGAGGTAAGAGGAAGGAATAGTATGTTCACAAATAACAACTTCAACATAAATCCAAGACCCTCTTTAGATCATTTTTAGTTAGGTGGTTTTTCTTTGGCATTTTGGTATGTATCAATATGTAAAGGCGATATTCAACAAAGGCCAGTTCAAACTCAGGTCACGAAAATGTTCAGTTAAGACCTAACTCTGTCATACAGGGATATGGACGCTACAAAAAGATCATTCCAAGCAGCTGGTTCACTTGATAACAAGAACATGTGTGGTTTTTATCTAACCAAAAATGCCAGTGTAAATATGAAAAGGAAACTAGGAGTGGTAATAAGTGTGCACTCTCTTACAGCTTACAGGTGAACAGAGAATTTATAATGGGAAACCCAACATGCAGCAGTTTGCTCAAACTGTCAGTACAACCACAGATGTCACTTTCACACAGGTATCATTAAAAATATTGTGTGTGAACGAGTGCTCACTGCTTCTTGATAAGATAACTGTGAAGGTCGTTTTTCACAGTAAAATTAGAGGTTGCAAAAACACTTCTTTTGGAGATCTATCACCCTGACACCAGTCCTTGTCTAACATATCTCGTTCTATCTCTCAGATAAAAAAAAAATGGCTTAAATAGCCAATATGGACACACATTAGGGCTGGAACAAAGAACTGAGGGGAGTGCTGAGCACGTGCGTTTCCCTTCCCTTTCTCTGACCTAATGACTGCATAATGCATCCACCGTTGCCTCTAGAAGGCAGAGACAGACGCATTTAAGTAAACACCTGATGATAAGGAGTTGACATTTAGTCAGGTGGTTGAGTAAAAATGACTGCATTCCTTATCATTAAATTTGCATGCGATTTCGAAATGTGCAAGTAAATCATTATGTATTCAGTAGGATCAACTAAAACTAAATTAAAGACGTGAAAGCGTAAATGTTAATTATGAATGCTGGTTCATAATTTTTTGTGACTTCCTGATGTCGTACTCGGCAATTTCATTTCATCACTAGTTGAGAAGTTATTGCGGGGGAAATCATTGTGATTGTGAACAATTAAAAGTCATTTTACGTGTATTTTGACATCCAAAGTCGAAAGGCTGTGATGGATATAGCACACCATCTGATCCCGACAGAGGGAACATTTGAGCCACGATTAACAGATTAAAAGTGACAGTTCTTTAAAATCAGAAAGACATCAGGAAGATATTATAAGAGCCTTTTCTACGATTTTGTAGCATCTTAATATTCTGTCAACAGGTATGGGACGATAACTAAGGTAGCCATACTTGTCAGTATAAATGAATCCCCTCTGAATAACTGCCTATATTCTTTTCATAGCCTACAATATAAAAGCTGCACGACAAAAACGGGGGACAGTGATACCATATGTTCTTTCGTGACGGGGGAAGACTAACTACTCTCAAAAGTTCCGCATGAGGCGCAAAGACAAATCTTAACTCCAATTTGAGACTACATTTCTAATTTAAAGCAGATCGGCGTGATCCAGGATCAATTTAACACAGCACTGATATGTATCCATATAGAACAGTATCATGTACATCTGCATTCTCAGTAGAGTTAAAAGAAAACCATATGATATCCAGTATTCCTGTGGTTTTTCAAACTTCTCATACTGCACATATATGTAGTTAACGTATGTATTCTTTGAGTCTATTGACAACGTTGAGATAACTGTAGACGTACGTACCTCTGTACACAGGGGCAAGTCTCTCGCTTCAGTTCCGAGTATGATCAGGAGTTCAAACAAGTGAAATAACACCGCTGAAGCACCAAATGTCATGGCAGTAAAATGTGAACCTTTTTGTGACATTGCCTAAAGTAGTAGATACCAGGCCAAAACGGAGAAAACTACTGGAGCAGAGACCCGGCAATCTTGTCTGAAACCGGTGATTGCCACAGATACAGTTACCTGTGGAAGGATGTCGATATGTACCCTCACCTCACGCCACTTTGCTTTAAGCGCGAGTTGCAGACAGCTCCCCTATTGGCTGTTACTTTTGTTATGCAAAATCATGGAAGAGCTGCACTATCATACAATCTGTGAAGAACGCAGAGGGAGATAGCACACCTCATTATTGTATCTGAAATTTTGCAGACGTTACACACAGTAATGCAACTTTAAATTACCGTTGAATTGCTAAAAATGATAACAATCATGCCTTTTTCGTTGAAGACCCAGTTGCTGATTTAAGTTCTTGTTCATTAATGGGTCACGTGAAATACACGCTGAACACTGTATATATAATGTTCCAAACGATGACCAGAGCCTGTGAACTTCAGACTTAGGTGTATGTCAGACTTTCTTAGGACTGAATACGGCACGCACAGACAAGATACGGGGAGTGAATTATATGATTTAATTTGCTATATCCCAAAGTAGCAATCACACGTATCTCGTGTCCACAAGTTTCGTTTTATATGCTAAATACACAAAACCTTGGACCAAATTTTTTCTCGACTGGATAATGCTGCCTGACATTGAGCACTTGGTTGCCCGCTGTCCAAGCGTCTCTTAGCAACCGCAAGACAAACTCTTCTGAGAAACCTTATCCAAAGGAAATTATACAACTCTAAACAGACACAACAATTTAATTTGCCATCAGTCAGAATGCCGCGAGAACGAGATCCTTTTCCTTTCCCAAGATACGAAAACGACCAGACATTCACCGGTCGAAAGCAATGTCAGGTGACAAAACCTTTTTGTATTGTAGACCTCATAATATTCGATCTTTTCTAAAGCTTTGGGACTGAATGATCCGTTTCAACTGTTGATATTCACACTTATGATACACCTTTGACCTTGTTAGCTTTTCGATACTGTTAAACCATAACTCATTGTTTATCGATTCAAAGATGCAGGCCTTTAAAAAGCCAGTTCACATTGCACAGAACGACGAGCCATGGAGTCGTCTTAATGATACTGCTACTTTGGCCAGCATTCGACGTAACATACATTACTACGACAAGGAGGTAAAAAAGTACAAACTGTTGCATCAGTTGGAATGTCTGGGTGGAATATGCCCTATGTAATTGTCTACTGATTCTTTTTTAGGCACCGAGGGATAGCCTGGATTTCCATCTAAAGTCCACGTATGATCAACACCTAGAATTTCTCCGGAACAAAAACCAAACCCTATATCAAAGAGAGACGTTCAGTCATGACCATGGGTGCGTGCGTTAAGTCGTCGCGTAATACCACAGTGATTACGATTGCACTGTGAGTGATAACAATTGAAACAGGATAAACAGGACAGATAGATAGATAGATAGAAATTTCGAGTCAAATTTTATTTTCTTCTATGAAAACACAACTCCAGTCCAGTAGATGTATACCAAAAAGAGGACAATACAATAGCAGCCTGCTAGTAAAACACTATATGGGAGGTAAACTGCACTGTTTTGCAACAAGAAAAATGCCAAAATAAAAGTGCAAAAATGCCCAACAAAAAGTCAAAAAATATTTAGGGCTTCTGTTCTGAATTATATATTGTCAGTAATCCAAGTAAAAAAAAAAAAAAGAAAGAAAGAAAGACCTAAAAATGAGGTATCTGTTAAGCAGTGTTGCAATGGAGAAAGTTCTCCGTGTACACATGGATATAAATGTAAGTTCGAAATGCCCAACAGAATGCCAAATATTGTGATGTAATAATTTAGCTTCAGTGTCAGATTGGTCAGTGTGTTAAAACCATGGTATATTAGTATTGGACACACACACACAAAATAGATGTTATATGTATGTGTGTGTGTGTGTGTGTGTGTATATATATATATATATATATGTATAACCACACATATGTAATATATGAGTGCATATAATTTAAATTCCATTAGCATTTCCCTTTGAATTTGGCTGTTGGAAACCAGGACTTAGAAGGAATCAGTTTTATTTGTTCTAATGAGGACAATGGCTAATGACCTTGTATGTCGCATTGTCAGGAGGACACTGAAAAATAGAAGAAAACCTGATGTCCCAAGTTGCAACACTGAACACAGAGAAGTGAGAGTGTGGGTTAATTCACAGCGACCTTCCATTTACAGCGTACAGGGTGCCATAGGTGCGAATTTCACTTACACTTTGTAATGCATACAGTTCTGATTGTTCAGTTTCTACATTTAGCTGCAAAATTAACTGAAAGGTTTCTGAAATTCACAGACAAGTCTAATCAGCAACTTATTTTGGGTCAGTTTGGGGCAACTGCTCATCAGACAATCTTTGTTCCCCCAGAATCTCACCATAACGCTTCTACAAACCGGGGGTATTCCAGGAAGCAGGATGGGGGCTTCTATTCCACATAAGAAGATCTTTAAGCATTCAGTGGAATTCACTTAACCCATCACAAGACATCAAGCATTTGTCTACAAATTACTAAATTGAATGCAGGCTTTTTATTGGCAGACCAATTTGAAATAACACAGCAGTGTCTCAACTCAAAATAAAGTGAAGCAAGGCAATTTGGTTTGGCTAATTACATACATGACTCATTTCTTAAAAACACACAATACACTTCACCTCCATTCAAATAAATACAGTTGTGGAATCATCTTACTCAAAAAACAAAACAAACACTATCACCCTTACTGCAGTTTTTGTCTAACATATCTGAATCTAATAGTCAGATCCCAAGGGCCTAAAATAGCCACTGTAGTTACACATTAGTGCAGGAGGAGAGACCTGCTTGGAGTGCAGAGCACAGTGTATTTCCCCATCACTGAACTTATTACTACCTAACTCATCCACCCCTACCTCTAGGAAACAGAGACAAACACACTGAAGAAAACACCTGTTTATAAAGAGTTTACATTTTGTCAGGTGGTTGGATAAAAATGACTGCATTCTTCGTCAGCAAGTTTGCATGCAATGTCCTGAAACTACAATTTGCAAGATAATCATTATGTATAATCATTATGATACTAAATTACACATGTGAAACTGTAAAGATTAATTTCATTAATTCAGTGACAATTAACAGCAGTTGTGCAGTGTACCTATGAGCGTTCATAATTTTTTTTTTGTGTGACTTCCTGATGTCATTGTCATGAATGGACAGAGACTGGATGTAAATGCAGACAGTTCTTAACTGGTAATCCAGTAAGTAATCAATAAACAGGCAGGGTCCAGTACACAAACCACAGGCTACTAGGGGCCGGGCAAGATCAGAGGTTGGGTAATAAGCTAATTTCAATGCACAGGAGGGCTCACTGGGAGAACAAGGAAGCCAACAGGGAGAACAGGGAACAAGCTAAAAGGGGAATAAGGCTAACAGTGCTAAGATGGAACAAGACGAACAGAAGGAACAAGCAACAAGACTAACAATGAACAAGGCATGGATTGGTGCAATCAGAATGTGAGACACTTCACCAAGGCCTTGTCCACACGTACACGGGTATTTTTAAAAACAGAGGTTTTTCTGTGCATCTTAGCCTTTCGTCCACAAGCTAACTGCGTTTTAGGTCACTGAAAACTGACTTTTGCAAAACTCCTTCCAGGGTGAAGATGTTCAGAAACTCCATTTTTAGCATTGATATGTAGATAGGGAAAACGAAGTTTTTGGCTTATAACGTCAGAATGTGCCATCATCTCTTTTGTTTGATGTCAGAATGTGCGTCGAAATCATAAATGTACAGCTACTCTCCCACTAAATTAAGGAACAGGGACGTCAGAGTGCCATGCTGCATTTTCAGTTTTGGCACTTATCATATTTTGACGCTTACACCTTTGTACTTCAATAAGATTTTGAATGCAAGACTGTTATTTGTAACAGAGTACTTTTACACTGTGGTATTGCTACTTTTACTTAAGTAAAAGATCTGGGCACTTCTTCTACCACTGCAACAGACACAGTACTAGCATATAGGGTACTCTACAGCCTACCTGTATAAAGATATAAGCACTTCTTGACAATCAGTAATTAGGCCCTACACACATGAAGTAGATGTCTTCTCTACCTCACCAGTGAGGGGGCCAAATTACTGCCGTCAGACTATTGTAGTTGATCAGATACATCTGAAATTTCCACAACCGAGAGGTCAAGTGCAGATGAAGAGGATGCAGAATCTGAACTGTGATGATGAAAAGTTGTATCAACATCTGTCGTTTCTATACCAAATGGAATGGAACTTGCTGTTGGTGAACCACCCCGTATCTGCTCACATAGTCCAAAGTAGAGTAGAACCACTCTGCCATGACCGCTTTTCTACTGTGTGTCTACTGCGTGCCTATATTTTCCCCGTATCACCTTTAGCTTGGTGGTGATGATGGCCCTGGTTATATCCTCCTTGCGATGAGGAAGGGACTTGATGCCAGGCACAAATTCATGAACGGGCATTGCATTATTTCAGGGGGGGGGCACAAATGAGATCAACCTCATTGCATAACATTAATTATCTTTCAAATTAACATTAAATTCCTACACATCTTAACACGTTATTAACCGTTTTTACTTGATCATGAACTAGATAAATCCGAGATGTAGCCTATGGACAATCACCATTGCGCAGAATCAGCCATACAATCAAAATCAACATGGTCATCTCTAAAAGGTAGCTGGTTCACTCAAGGAACTCAATGACATCAGGTGGCAAAGGCAGAAGTACTCTTGCTAAAAAAAAGTATTCTAAGTAGAGTTAAACTGACAACTGTTTTTGTAAATTATAAATGCGTGACTATTTAAATACTTTTCGGGAGGGACACTTTAACTCTATTTAGAGTACTTTTTTTTTTAGCAAGATTACGTCTACTTTTACTTTTGCCATCTCTGAACGACATCGATTACTGATGACAAGGAGTATCTGTTGCGTTGCAACTGTTCTGCATTGATTAAAGTTGTGATTTCTGTACCGGTCTGAATCCATCTCTCCTTGTCCCTCCATATAGCTTCACAAATATGGGAGGTAAACCCGCTTTCTGGAATACCCCCCAGTGTTCTTTTAATGCTGGGTGTTTATTAAGTCCTTTCCCAGTGTCCACTGCATGCTTCCAGTTGCAAAATCTACTATTCGTAAACATGGGGGACAGTCTAAAATGCTTAATGTGAGAAACACTTAATGCCGTTTAAAGTGCCAAATATGAGGGGTAGATACTCCAAACTGCTCACATATGTGTCTGCGAAACGATAACTTTTGATAACAGTAGCCTATTGATAAAAAATATGCAAACAAGCGAGGACTGATGATTGGTGGGAAGTGGGATTGGTGACACAGACAAGCTTGTCCAGGGCAGGCCAGGCTTCCCAATGCCTGCCCATGGCACCAGGACTAATGAGGAAACTCTTGGGACATCTCAGAAGGGTAGTCCTCTGGGAAACGGCTAGGCTATCAGAATACTTAGACTGGCAAGACTCCCAGTTTTGCCAACTTTATATTCGAATGTGATATTGAAGAATAACTCCACTTCACTATCAGTCCACACATATGATTCCCCCCTTCCTCAATGCGCCATTGCTATTAGCCTGTTAGCATTGTTGTAAGCCGGTAATAACTTTTTTTCAGGCTTCTGATTGGCCAACATGTGTTTACAGTTAGGGTTATATCACCAGCTGTTGCTTTGGCATGCTCTTGACAGCGTGTTTTTGGGGTTTTTTGAGTGGACGGTATTTTTTTTAAAACAGTGTCCGTGTGGACAGGATTTTTTTTAAGAACGAAGGAGGAAAACCTCCATTTTAAAAAATACCCCTGTATGTGTGGACTAGGCCCAAGGCACACAGGAAAACACTGGAGTATATATACAAACACAAGATGAGGGAACAAACTGAGGACAGGTATACACAATAGTTAAGTAACAAGGTGTTAGCCAATCAAGTCCAACTGAGCTCTGATTAGCCAGGAGGTAGGAAGAGAGGAGCCCAGTCTCTTTGGGATTTGCGCTATTGGTACAAATGTCAATTTGTACTCCATGGCACAAAATTTTAACAACTCCCCAAATCGCTCATTGGCTACCTTCTGGAGCTTAGCATTGTTAGCATCTTAGCATGTTGCGTTAGCATCTTACATAGTTAGCATTTATGATCATTTTTTGTACAGAATCACAGAAAACATCAAATCAATTATTCTGTATTTAGAAAAAAATTTGACTAAGCATATGTAGCTACGCGTAGGGTAAGGTCAATGCTTAATCTCTATCTGTTAACCTGAAGACTTTATCCTTGTCCTTATCACAGTTTGTTTCACAAACTTCATACCTCCCTGATAGAAGAAGTGGATGCTGGATTATGAACTGTTAATAAACTCACCCTGCCAAAGGTTTATATCTTGATAGCAAGCAGCAAGTTTTTATGCCATGGAGTACAAATTGACATTCATGCCAATAGCGCAAATCCCATGCGAGACTGTGTTGGAAGGTAGAGACAGAGGCCTGACAGTACCCCTCCCAGCCCGTGGCTCCTGAAGTGCAACTATGATGCCCTCCCCAAGGAAATACAGGAGCCTTAGGAGAATTGGAAGAACCCGGAAGCCTCGAATCTGGAGAACCAGGTGTGTCCAGAGAACCAGGAGACCCTGAAGGTAGCGTCAGGGGCCTCAGGGGAACTGAAAGCAGCACCAGAGGCCATGGAGGAACTGCTGGCATGCAGACTGAGGATGCTGGTGGCAGCTTAAATGAAGCAATGAGCAAAGCTGGCGAGAAACTGGGTGACAGGACTGGAGTGACCAGAAGTAGAGCAACCACCCAGACTAGAGAGACTGGTGAAGAACTGGAGATGACAGGAGTGGTGGTGGTAGGCCTGGAGGTAATGGCAGCTACTGAGATGGAGCCACAGACGAAGCTGGTGAAGGCCTGGCCAGTAAGACTGGAGGGGCAGGAGACCCATTTGGAGCAGGCAAGAGCCCAGTTGCTTATTTGTTTTATGCTCCTGTTCATTTGTTGGTCATGTAAAATGCATGCTGAACACTGCATATACAGAGTGTTCCACACTAGAACTGAACTTGGCACTTGCATAAAAGATAAGGGGAATGGATTATATGATTTAATTTATAATATACAAAAATAACAATCACGCATATCTTGTATCCAGAACCAAATTTTTTCTTGACTGGATAATGTTGCCTCACATTGAGCACCTAGTTGCCTGCTGCTCAAGTGTCTCTTGGCAACCGCAAGACAACGCTAAAAAGACACACAAATTTGTCTGACCATCAGTCAAAATGCCATGAATGGGATCCTTTTCTTGACCTAAGATACAAAAATGACCGGACATTCAGTGGGTGAAAGAAATGTCAGGTGACAAAACCTTTTTGTATTTTTGCAGACCTCACAATATTTGATCTCTTGTGATGCTTTGGGACTTAATGGTCCATTTCAACTGTTGATATTCATGCTTGTAATACACCTTTGACTTTGCTGGCTTTTTATTTTGGTTAAAGCATAACTCACTGTTCACCGATTCAAAGATGCAGGTCTTTAAAAATTAGGCAGTTCACATTGCACAGAATGATGAACCATTGAGTCTTCTCAATGACGCTGCTACTTTGGCTTGTATTTGATGCAAAGTGAGGTACTATAGGCAAAAATGTTAATTTTGGCAGGAGGTAACAATTTTGACTTTTTGCTGTATTTAGCAAATTTCACATGCAAACTTTCTTAAAGTATACTAAATAAAACATACATAAAATAAAATATACAAGTAGTTAATATCTTATTTTTTATCACCTGCACCACATAGACAGCATTAAATTACAATTTTTTATCATCATTTGCTGTAACTGCTCCCTGCCTTTGTGACTAGCATTGGATGAATCTCATATCATGGTAAAGCTTATTCTCTGGAGCATATTTTTAGCTGGGGGAACACAGAGACCCAACCCACAAATATCACTGACTAGTGGAGTTTCGAGACCAGTTCTGAAGTTTTCAGCCAACAAGAACAAAAGCACAGCCACAAAACTATGTGTTCAAGCAATATTAAATCATTTGAGTGAGACTAAAACTAAAACACAGATGCTCTAGGTGGAAGTCTCAGCTAACTAAGGCCAGGGAAGAGAAAAAAAGGTGGAAATTGGTTTGAAACCTTATCTGAGGTAGCTGAGGTAACAACGCATATCAAGGCACAAATTAGATAACATGATGACAAGTAACACTACCAGAAGTTAAACTGCCTTACAAAAGGACACCAGTAACACAAGAGGTTGCTTTTATTTCACATTGAGCAGATTAACATAGTCATTGGTGAGCTTATTTGTCTGAACTGACTGAACAGTGGAGAGCTAGAAAGGAATTTATCCTTCAAACCAGGGCTTCTGCAGTCCTTTGATGCTTCAGTGTACTCATTGTCATCAAGTAAATAAATACAGCAACAATCTATTCACCTCCACATGATTACAAGACAGCACAAGAGGAGATGTAGCTTTTCACTTCAATGTGAGCATGGTAATTGCTAGGTCTTGGTTACAGAGCTCTGAAGAAAATTAGTAAAGCGCTAGGAATCCCTTAAATGCTGATGAAGTCGTACCAGGAGACTGAGAGATAGAGATTAGAAATGTTAAGGATCTTTAGATAGTGTAACTGAAAGTCTGCTGGTTATTTATTGTTCACAAGTTGAGTAATAAATTTCTCCACAATGATTTACCCTCATTGCACTCACATGAGTATGGAAACATTTCTGATGCAACTAAGCATCTGTTGTGTATAGGCTCTTATAGGCTTTCACTAGTATGTATTGACCCTGCTTTGCAATTATGGCAGCTTTGTCATAAAAATTTCATTTCCGTTGATGCGGTTTTGGCATCGAGTAGTCTCTACACAGTGAAGCAGACATGATAAGAGCTGCTTATGCAGATATAGATCCAAATGTGGCAGACCTATTTAGTGCAGACAAGGAAGACAGAATCAATATTCAGGTGTCCTTTGGTGGTACATGGCAGAAGAGAGTCTTGTCCACCAATTATGGAGTGTAAGTCTGTACTGATCTTCTTACTGGTCTTGTGACTGATTATGCTCATGATTGATTATAAGGTCTTATCATTGTACTGCCATGCATGTGCCATTAAAGAGGGACAAAAAACACCAAACAACCTAAAGATGTCACAACCTGCACCTCCGTTTTGGACTTTTAGTTTGATATGTCTTTGTGCTCCCGTTCTGTGTCTGTCTCCGCCCCTCACCTGTACCTGTTTGTCTCATTATTACCTTGTTAATTTCACCCAATCCTGTTTTGCCCTGATTAGTTCTCCTTCTATTTATGCCTTAGTGTTTGCCTTGTCTTTTGTCTATCGTTGTTTGTGTATTTTGCGCACTGTCATGCTGCACCTTTTTGTTATCGGCTTTTGTTATCAGTATGCACTTCTATTTTGGTCTTCATTTTAAGTAAAGCCTTCCGTTTTGTCACCGTCAACCATCGTGTCTTTGCACTTGGGTCCTGCACCACACCACCAGCGTGACAAAAGAGGAGTTCCTGAAATGGAAAGAATCACATTCCAACGACTGTAAAAAATTTTTGAAAGTTACAGCAAAGCTACGGACCAAGAGGCAGCCAAATGCATGTGGTCATTGTGCCATCACACTTTCCATAACACAGAGATGCATTCAGATGGTTGTTAGTCTAGTTGTTAGTCTAGATCCCCACCCACGTACAGGGATAAAGAAACCTGAATACAATAATCACATACCTTAGCGTCTAGGAACAGCATTGCGAAAACTCAATGCTGAAAAACATTTAAGAGGCAAAGGTATCAGAAAATTGACTCAGTGCCCAAAAACAGCGTTTGTAGGTAAGGATCAGGTAGAAGCCGCAGTTGGTATGGCTGTGACAAATTTTTATTGAGGGGGCTTCTGCAATATCAGTGATTATGGACAAATTATGGCTTGAGAGTACTTTGGTGTCAGTACAGTTCATATAAGAAGAAGATGAGTAACGCATTTCATGTGCCAATGCAGCTTATAGTAAGAGTGGAAAATGTAGACAAAGAACCCCTGACACAGTAAAACAAAAAAATTAAACAGCGTCAGCAAGAAAAGCAAGAAGGATAGCAGACTGACATTATTAATAGCATAGTTCAGCTAAAATAACATGTTACTGAATTAAGACATATATTTTGGTGTCTAAGCTATATAGTTGAATACATATAGGAAAATCAGCAACATATATCCTGAAATAATATCAAAGCTAAATATCTACAAACAGGTTCAAACAATATATGATGTTTTATCAGCTTTCCTCTATGTTACTTCCAAAAAAAAGCATTAAATTATACCATTATACTTACTATATCTGAAATGTAAAAATGTTTTTTATACCTACAAATGTTTTAACAAGCATTTTCTCGTAATGACTTTTTGCGCTCACACCAAGTGCAATATATCATGTTTCATAATATAGGTACAGCCTCCCAATTTTAGATTTTGCCTCTTACATTATATTGTTTGTGATTGTCATTGGGGTTTTTGAAACTTTTGTCCATTTGCATTTTATAGGATATTTAATTTGGAAAAAAAATGCTGAAAACTGTGTTAATTAAAGTACATGAAGTGTTTTATTTAACATGTAGTTAAATTATAAAAGAGTATTTTGATAACAAGGTGTGACAATTACCAACCAGAAGTGCTGATCACATTAAAAAAAATGTGAGATTTTCTGGGGAGTGAATATCACTTTAGTAATAATATGCAAACTAGTGCATGTTTACTAAGATAAAATGCCTCATTCACATACTTTAAAATTTAACAATGTAAAGTCACAATACAAAAAATTCTCAATTTTGTTTTATTCATCTGACAAAGTTTCATTTTAATATACAAGAAAAAGATTTATTTCCCTGTAAACCTGTAGTATCTCCCCCATGGTGTACAGTACTAAGACAAGTATGGAGGTAAAAAAAAAATTAAAAATTGGTAAAACTGATGCATCAATTGGGATTGGGTGGAATAAATACCAAGTGATTGTTAACTGGGTTTTTTTTGGGGGGGGGGGGGGGGGGGGTTTGAGCACTGAGGGATAGCCTGCATTTCCATCTAAAATCCACATATGATCAGCACCTAGAATTCCTCCAGAACAAAAACCAAACCCTATATCAACCAGGCCCGGCTCCAGCTCTCGGTAACAGTTTCAGGTTTCAAGTTTTATTGTCATTTACTAGATAACAATGTAGACATCATTATCAGCAATGAAATTCTTGAGCTCGGGGCCAGCTCAACTTGCGAAGTGTAAACAGTTAAATAACAATAAGAACAATAAGGTAGGTAGTATAGGGGTACTATAAGGGGGTATATATATATATATGTATATATATATATATATATATATATATATATATACATGAGCATAAATAGAATGTACAGTGTTGAGAATATAAATATAAGAGACATGGAGTAGGTGATAAAGTGAGCAGTGGGATAAAGTGTGTAGTGGGCGAACAGTCCTGAGTGGGACAGTCTTAAAGTGCATGTGTAACAGCAACAGTAGTGCAGCAGCATAGACAGTTGTGATGTACACAGTAATGGTAATGGCTTGGGTAGAGAACAGTGCAATATGAGTCATTAGTGCAATGTGAGTAGAGTTATCAGACTGTTATCAGACTAGGGGTCTGACTAGGGGTCTGAGGGTCCGGGCAGTGTCTGCAACTGTAGTGTCAGTGGTTCAGAAGTCTGACTGCTTGAGGGAAGAAGCTGTCTCTGAACCTGCTGGTACGGGTCCGGATGCTCCTGTACCGTTTGCCGGATGGCAGGAGCATGAACAGTCTGTGGCTGCGATGACTGGGGTCAGCAAGGATCCGCTGTGCCTTCCTCCTGCAGCGCTGGCTGTAGAGGTCCTGGATGGCTGGTAGCTCAGTCCTGGTGATGCGCTGCGCTGATCTGACCACCCTTTGCAGAGCTTTGCGGTCGTGAGCAGTGCAGCTGCCATACCAGGCCGTGATGCTGCCAGTCAGGATACTCTCGATGGTGCACCTGTAGAAGTTGGTGAGTATCCTGGGGTCCATCCCGAACCTTCTCAGCCGTCGAAGGAAGAAGAGCCGTTGTCTTGCTGCTTTCACGACCACTCCTGTGTGGTGTGACCAGCTTAGATCCTCACTGATGTTAACCCCCAGGAATCTGAAGTTGCTGACCCTCTCCACTGCTATACCCCCGATGTGGATGGAGGTGTGTCCCTCTCTGTCAACATCATTGATGTTGCTGATGTTGACAGGGTGGGCCAGTGAGATTTTGTGGGGGGCGAATTATATAAATATATATTCAGAAGAGACAGGATGTTTCGGACATTAGTCCTTTGTCAGCTGCAGACAGAGAGCTTTTGTGGCTATGTACATACAGTGTGTCTGTGTACAGATAGATAGATAGATATACATATACATATATATATATACACACACACACATATATATATATATATATGTGTGTGTGTGTGTGTATATATATGATAAATATCGCAACACTCCCTTTATTTATCCTTTATATAAATAAATTCAAACTAGTACACAAGTTGTCTAGTGAAACAGGATATTTCAGACAGAAATATTTTATCAATAGCACAAGCAAAGTGCTTAAAAGCACTTTGTGTGTTTGTGTGTGTGTGTATGTATGTGTAGTATAGTATTGTATTTGGGGGGAACTTAGTATTGTATTTGGGGGGAAGCCAATGCAATAGGATAATGATATAACAAAAAAAGTGTTGAGTCTTGCACAGAATGATGCTGTGCTCGGCTACTAAGGCTTTGTTATACAAAGACTGGCAGTGAACCTTGAATACTGCAAAAATACAAATGATAAATGACAACTGATATATTTGACAGACTGATTGCCAATGAACTGAATAAACCCCAAACACAACAAATATATATTAAACTGTATATAGCATATTGTAAAAAGTAAAGGCTGTGAAGTCTATATGAACAAACTAGGAACTGCATAGCAAACTGCATAATCAAAGCATAGGTTTTGTATTGAACAAAACATGAACTGCATTACAAATCACAAAAAGTCTTATATCAAATCATTAACTTTCGACTTGTTTTGGCAAACTCTTGGACAAAATCATCCAAGTTCAATTTCTGTGTGATTGCTTTTTCATAAGCCAAAATCACCAAGTTTTTCTTTCTCTCGTGGAGCATTGAGTGTCGAAAGGGTGTTAGCATTCTTGTGAGGGTAGAGAAAGAGTTCTCACAAGAAGCAGTGGAGATACCAGTTACTAAGGCAGACACATACACTTTATGCAGCCCTGGAAATTCATCTTTGAATCCCTGCAAGTATTTGCAGACATTGGAACAATTTTCATTTTCTGGCATATTTTTCAATAGCAATGGTTTTGCCACAAGAATCTCATTGACAGTCTCATTTCTTGAGACACCACCAAGTTCCCAGAGGGGCTGTAATGTATCAACATCAAGAAACAAGTCAGATTTTGGGAGTAGGCAGGAAAAGGCCCTCATCAAGTCTAAATTTTCCTTTGAAAACCTGCTCTGAATCTCTGACAATGCCCTGTCTAAAATGCTCAGTAATGGTCTCCTTAGTGTGAAACCACTCCCACATGAGGCAGCGCTGTCTGAGTTAGGCTTCCCCACTGGAGATAGAACCACAGAGTCACTTAAGTGTTTACTCATTATACTCTGGCGTTTCGATAGAGGTTCATCTGGGATTTCACCACAAATTTGGGCCAAGACAGCATCATTCCAACGAAGACAGTGTAGTGCTTCAACTGATGACTGAATAACCTGACTGGCACTGCACAAATCTACAGACTGTGATTGTAAGACCGCAATAGCAGGCTTCAAAATACCAAGAACATGGACCAAAAACTTCCCAATGACAAAGAACTTCTGTTTTTTAAGTTGACATGTAAGCCCTGCTGCTTCTTTGCCCAGATCAACAGAGGCACCCTCGTCATCTGCAACTTTCAGCAAGATGTCAAGGATCACCTCTTCATTGTCGACCACACAATTGGTCACCTCATAATGACTAGTCCACCGAATTTCCAACAACCTCTTGAGGGAGGGGCAGCTGTACTTCTGTGTGACATAATGGTGGTGAAAAAATGAGTATAGTGAATCTGACAGATCAAAAAACCTTTTGGCACATAGTTCGCTTTGAATAGCATGCACAACAGCTAAATGGAGTTGATGGTTAAAGCAGTGAATGTATGGAATGTATCTGCCAAGCTGTCTCTGCATTATAGCCTGCATCCCACCTTTAACTCCACTCATCACTGCTGCACCATCATAGCACTGACTAATGATGTTTTCTGCATTAAAGCCTGTGTGTGACGGGTGATCAAGAATTCCAGAGGCAATGTACTCAGCATCAAGCTGCTTCAGTTCGAGTAAACCTGTCAGGTGTTCCTCTGGTGTCCCGCTGCATGCAAACCTCACCATGACTGAAAGGTTTTCTACATTGCTCCTGTTCCTGGTGCTATCACTTTTGATGCAGTAGCTCTGTGAATCTGCCTTGCATATCTGTCCCGAATTTCTTTAATGACCATTTTGGCGAGTGTGTCAATTACTTCATTCTGAATTGTTTTGGAAGTGTATATTGCATTTTTTGGAACTCCCTTTGCTATGTCAGCCAATGTTTTATCATTATCAAGGGTGTACTTGAATAATTTCACTAACAGGTCAGCAGCCAGACCATCAGAGCACTCCTCATCATTCACATTTTCCTGATCACCACGTAAGGGAAGCTCATTCACTGCAAGAAATTTCACCTCTCCAATACTCTTTAGGTAGTATCTGTTCTTTTCTACCTGTATAGGACCCAGGAGTGAGGCAACTGTCTCGCCTGTTGCCTGTCGTGTGTTATATTCTTCCCAGCGAGAGACAGCGTGTATGTGAACCTGACACATGCTTTTGCAGCCCACGATCGCGTTCTAGTGCCGCTTTCCAGTTACTAAATCGCGTCGTCACAAATGCACCGTCTGTCATAGCATGTGGGACTACTAAAAACCCTACATGGGAAGCAAAGCAAGCATCTTTTTTGATGGAATATTCAAGCTAGGGTCTAGATTTATACCACGTAGCAGAGAAACATCTCTCCCTTGCTCCGATTACTCGCCGTGGATAAGTTTTTAAAACTGGTTGGCTTGGGGTTTGTTTGTTCAAATCATCGACAACAGAGATGGACTGATTACCGCTACCGTGGCTGGATGGGCCAGCAGAATCATCACTGCCACAGATGTCAGCCGGACGAGACTCAGAGTCCGATCCACTAAGTTTAACATTAGTTGCTGCCACACTATCTGTAGCTATCCCCTTTTTAGGTACAAGAAATCTGTACATTTCTAGAACTGTTTCTAGCTACTAAATTTAGGCTAATCTCCTAGCAAAATTATGTCTAAATATTTATTAGCTAAATAACAAAAAATGACGATAAAAGAACCAAAACCGGTACGACAAATGAAATGGAAACTGGTTTCTGATACTATTTTCAGTTTATTAATAATTTTTTAAAAATTCTTTACATATAAACCTTGGTATTTGAACTTACAATGACCGTGGAAATGCGCAATTCTACCACTGACACACTCCAACGTCAAATAAAAATGCTAGTTGCACATGTCTCTGCACTGATTGGGTGTTCGCCGCTGTTCCCTCGAACGATGATTGGTAGATTCGTACGGAGAACACAATTTGGGTTTTTTTTGGGGGGGGGGGGGTAAGCTTATGGGCACAAGAAAGATACATTTTCAAATAAAATAAAATAAAATATATCGTGGAGCCGGGCCCGATATCAACCCTATATCAAAGAGAGACGTTCAGTAATGACCATGGGTGGGTGCGTCAAGTCGCCACATAATACCACCGTGATTACAATGGAACTGTGTGCGGTAACAAGTGAGGCAAGATAAACAGGATAGACAGATAGTCAGGAGGCATGTATAAGTGTGTGCGAGAATGCATTAGGGCTGTCATTAACAAATTTTGCATCGGATTAATCCCTCAGTTAATGGATTAATCTGAAGTAATAATCCATTTAGAAAGAAAATTAAACTGACAAATGCTTGTAGCTAATGAACCTATTTGATGGAATCAACCAATTAATTTCAATCGCAATCAGACATGAAATTTTCTAGAGTGATTTTATTTTCTCCCATGAAAAAACAACTCAAATGCCCAAAAGAACATCAGGAAAACGTTGATACTTTTGCTTTTGTGTCAGATTGATCAGTCTTTTATAGCCAAGTACTGGCAATGGACTGAGAAATTCTTACACAACATGGTCAATAAAGATAATAATTCTCTCTCGTTCATGAGGTCACTTCATTTTCAATTCCATTAGCATTTTCCTCTAAACTGGGCTGTTTGAAAGCAGGCCTTGAGGGAAAGTTATTTGTTCTAATGAAGACAGTGGCTAATGACCTTGTTTGTCATATTGTCAGGAGGAACCTGAAAAACAGAAGACCTGTGCGATTCTCACTAAAATGCATAAAGTTCTATATAAACGCGAGTGATTTTCTGGTTTATAAATTTAGATGTAAAATCAAGTGGAAGGTGACTAAAATTAACAGCCAGGTCACATCAGCAACTGGTATAGGGGCAGTTTGGGGCAACTGCTCATCAGACGAACTTTATTCCGCCACAGTCTCACAATAACGCTTCTACAAACCGCAGGGTACTCCAGGAAGCAGGATGGCGGCTTCTATTCCACGTAAGAAGATCGTAAAACGATCACTGGAATCCACTTAACCCATCGCAAGATGTCGAGAATGTGTCTCAACTCAAAGCTCACTTCTTACTTCTCCAGAGGTGAAACACAGCAATTTGTTGAGTAATTACTTACATTACTCGTTTCTTAGAAGCACACGATACACTTCCCCTCACTTCGAGCAAATACACTCGTGGAATCATCTTACTCAAACACAAAACAACTCCTTACACAAACCATGCATAAAAAGTTTCAAAAACGCCGCCTTGTCCGTAGTTCACGACATCGCAAGTTATGGTTAGATCAGAATCGCCTCTATACTCACTGTCCGCGGTGGAGACGCCGGGTTTACAACCCAGGATCATGCCGGGACTAGTATATCTGATCAATTCATCATTTCTGACCACAACCTTTGTTGTGAATGCCTTAAGATAGTCGAATTGCTCCACGCACACCGCCACAACTGGCTAGCGTTTCGGTTATTATCATCTCTCAATCGGAGTAAGGCACGACTCCGATTAGATCAAATAAGATCACGGTGTAGATATTTCAGAGTAATATTTTAGCACACATACATACATACATACATACATACATACGTTCACACACACAAACATCTATCATCCATGGAACACAAACATACAGATACAAACTAACACACTTACTCACACGGCCACAACATTCGCGCAAATGAACGTGTATCCGGGTTGGTGGGTTATAAAGCTGCAGAGGATACTGGGATATCATTAAACTAAGAAAATATTAAATGGTGACACCTTGAGGACATTTGTGGTATCGTCTGCGTACTCCAAAATAACACACCGGCAGCTCAAGGCACATCCTTACCGTAGAAGTGCCGAGGATCAAAATTTAGTAATTGATTCAGTTGTGGTTACAGATACGTTTTAACTAAATAAATGCAAGAATATATATCACCCATAAAGAATTACGGCGCAGGAGCTCGTAACTTATTTACTGCGTGTATAAACAAGGCCCCATTAGTTGCCAGAGTGAAGACTAGTTGCACCTTTCACTCTTAAACATATTTATGTGTACATTTTTATTAGAATGTCACTAGGTATGTCATTTTCCTTTTTTCTTTCTTTCTTTAATTACAGCGTTTAAATTCAGAATGACGAACCACAAGATGTTTGTGTTGCAACATTATTGTGCGTCACGACAAGGCACTGAGATTTCCCAAAAGGCATGAAATCTGCTCTTTGCTCTGTTGTCAGACACCGATGTAAGATAGACTTAAAGAGCTCAAAGGTTCAGGCTTCTGAGCGGGGGAAAAGAGGTGCTGCCTTTGCGCAGTTAAAAGCAGCACTGATGTCGACGGCAATTAGCTAATCTTGTGTACCGCGCGCACAGGATTGTTCGCCGGTTAATCTTGAATGGCGTAATGAGATTTAGGGGGGCAGTCTACTACCAGTGCTGATAGAAAGTCAGAGACATACTGAGGTCTCCTGCTTCTCCACGTAGTCTACGATGCTGGACTTGGGTGCCGCCAAGAAGCAGACAGTGGAGGTAAGTGTTACTGGACAATGGGATTTTTTCGATAAAAGATTGTTTGGGACAATTTGACACTCTGTTAACCGAGGGTCATTGAGGAAGAAAGAATCCCTCTCCGACTGGTCATTATCGATTTACCTGCACAGTAACACTATCAATTCCAATGATGGGTCACCTAGAGCTCATTTAACTGCCACATCATCTCTGATGGCTCTGATGACTTTAAACTATTAACACCTAAACATAAGCAAATGTGGAGTGTCTTTTCTGTGAGCTTTTTGAGTCAATAGCACTTATTTTGTCTTGAGTGCTGACATATGGGCATTGTCACCTTACAGTTCTTGTTGTTTATTCATTTAGCTGTAGTAGCAATGAAACTTATTCTTTTTTATTTTATTTTCACTCAAAGTAATGCTCTTGTAATGTTCTACTAATGTTCAAAGTAATGATGAAATTATTTGAACAGGCAGAGCAACTTACTTTTACAGGCATCAGTGATTTCTTTGTTAGTAGTTTGTGTGTGAGTGTGTGTGTGTGTGTGTGTGTTTGTGTTTGTGTGTGTGTACACTGAGATACACATACATTGTTATAAATGATTATACATTGTGATACATAAATTGTAAAACTGTAAATATACATTCCAAATGTATATGTCATATATTCTTCCCGTCCACAAAATTACATTACACAGTGTGCCTTTATAGAAGCTTAAAAAATGAGCATTTTTAATGAGCAAAACATGAGCACATTTGCTGTGGCTGAACAATACAAAATATTACTCTACACTATGTATACCTATGACACAGAGATCTTTCCACCCGTCACTGGCTAGGTAGAGTTTAGTGGCTGATTAGCTCCCAAACACTCCAGTCATGTGAAACCAGTCCAATTATATGAATCCAATTGACAAGAGTCAACGCTGTACAATAGTTCAATGCAGACTATCCTAGTCTTGATATAGTAAATGACGATACTGAGGTAATTGAGTCAATACAATCCACTGTAGACCAAGCACTTTGCCAGCCAAAGATCTCCTGCAGGGTGAGGACAGGATGGAAGATGTGGTCAGGTCAGATGTGGCCGTTTGGGTTGGCATCCAGAGAGCGCCTGGTCCAAACTAAACATGTGACATTGAAAGGATCAGAGTCACCTAATTTATCCCTCCTTTCCAGACAAATACTGTGTCTTTCATCTGAAGAGAGCTGAGTGTACCTGAATGTTTATGCTAGAGATAGATAGAGGAGGAAAAAATGTCTTTTATGTGAATATGTTCAGCAGATTGCTTCTTTAAACAGGGAATCATGAAGAGAAAACAAGGCATGGTGTTTTTACATCAACCAGAATAAACTCAAAAGTAGAACTGCTATGAATTCATTCTTTTCTAAGTGAGAAAGCCTGACAGCATCTGTCATGTATTAGATTTCTGAAATCTGTGTTAAATAATGCCATTCTTCAAATGTAGTGTGTATGAATCTTCCCTTCTGTTGCTGTTTTTGATTTCAATGCCAATGCATATGTCAGCAGTACAAGCAGCTTGAGCAGAACTCAAGCATGAAGTGTTTGTTTGTTTGTTTGTTTAACTGAGCCACTCCACACAATCATTTCCTGCACAGTTTTTCTCAAGTTTCAATGTCAGATGCAATGAGAGAACATCTGAGTCTCAGACACTATAGATAGTACCAACAGCTTTGCATATCAGTATAAGCAAATGGCACCTTCATGTGTTAACAAGCACAGCGGGTATCTCTTTATTTAGCGCTTACGTAATTATTCTGTCAATCAAACCACTGAGGTGAATTAGCTCTTTGATGAGTGCAGGACTTGAACAACATATTTCGGTTCTTTACATTCATGTATGTGTAACAACTCTTTGGCCTAATTCAGGACAAAGAATACACTTGCATCATGTGACACTTTTGTTTGTGCTGATTTCTCTGAATTCATCTCTCATTTTGCGGCAATTCCACAGCGGCCAGGATTTAGACATCACAGAAAAGGTACAGAAAACTTTCTGACCTGCAGAAAGTTTGTAAAGTGTTTAGAAAACAGCTGCCATTCTGTCTTATAAATAATTACTATAAAAATGTTACATAATAATCCCACATGAAATGTTAAATGCCCATAGTGTTTTATTACAAATCAGTGTTTACTGGTGTTTTATTGTAAACATATATGGTCTGTGAATCAGTGATGTAAACTTTGGCACTATAACAACACAGGATTATGACATTTTAATAAATGCCTCCGAAAAATAACTAGCATATTTCAGATATAACTCAGACTGACACGCTTGCTTTGGTTACAGGATAAACTGGCTGTGTTTACTGATTTGTGAACTTTCTCTCTGCCACTGTAGAGACCCATGTGTGTCAGCCAACACTTTCCCATCAGAATACAGAGAGCAATGAGGAATTCACTCATTTCAGGAAGCTAAATGGCTCCACTGTAGACGTTCCCAGTCACCAGGACCTCCACAAAGAGCTGCTGCTCAGCCACAAGCGGTGAGGGAGGACTTGCAATGCCCCTAAATAGTAATGTCAGAATATCTACAGAGAGTGACTGAAGCAACTTGGCCCATGATGAGGATCAACATATTTATCTCACTAAACATTATCCTCATAATTTTGTGGTTTTATGTTAGATATATAGACTTAACAGAAGTGATAGTGTCAGTTCAGTTTTTTTCTAGTTGAATGTTTGTGTGTGTGTGTGTGTCTGGTCATGCCGCTCAGTGGCCTGGTATTGGAGGAGAAGCCTGAGCTCCAGAGGGTGTTGGAGCAGCGGAGGTTGGACCAGTGCCGAGAGCAGGAGCTGGCCCAGCGGCCACCTTCTGATCTGGAGCAGGAGCTCCGCAAGAGACAGCAGAGGCTGCAGGAGGTATCACACTAATTCACTGCATTACATGAGAACACATCATATGTCTCTGGTTCTTCAGGCAGAAAGAAGATTACCCAAATACAACCTTTACTCTCACACGTTGTTTGATGTGGTTGACGGTTTTAATGTGTTCTAAAAATGTTATTCTCTCTCTCTCTCATTCTCTCTCTCACGCACACATACACACACACTTTTGATGCATCACTGGTCTTGTGACAGTATGAACAGGAGGAGTTGAAGCGCATAGAGGGCCAGAAGAATGTTCCTGAATTTGTGCGAGTCAAAGAGAAGCTGAGACACATACAGATGTCTGGAAATAATGGCTGACAGACCAGCTGGGACGATGTGGCCATTAACTGAATTAACACAAAAATCAATATGATTTCATGTTTAACAATATCAGTAGTCAGAATAATGTAATATTTCAAATTATATTTCATTTTAATATTTTTTGTGAAAAAAATAGAAGATACAGAGATAATGGCTTAACAATGTAGACAAAGAATATATGCAGGGAAGCTGCTAGTGGAGATTCTTAGCTCTGAGGATGGAACTGTTACATTGTATCATGTCTTCGTCTTTTTCTTTTCTTTTTTTGTTGTTTAGTTTGTTTTGCTAGTGATTGGATGGCATACATGATAGGCTACATGCTGTGAAAAGTGTAGCACCCACCTAAAATTCTGTGAATGTTTGTTTTTTATGACACCTTTTTTCTACTTCACACTATTAAAAAAGAAGAAAATAAGCAATACCACCTGCCCGTGGACTAGACTGCCGTGTCCCAATTTATTTCACAGAATTACGGAAACCTACCGAGTTATGGTCATGAAAGTCCGTGACTGCTGAAGTCATCAGCTTTTACTGCAAATTTAGCTATAACCTAACTATGAAGATTCATTTGGTAATATCATTATCGACGATAACAGATTTACGATTAAGCCTAAGATAAAATAAAGTTAATCAAAAATGTGGATGGCAAATGTCCTATTTTTCAGCATGATGGTAAATGATATCCATTCAATCCCTTAAAAAAAAAATTTAAGTCCTCTGACCAGGGCGAAGTTCTTTCTCCATCGCCATTTACCGCCTACCTAAATAAATTTTCTGTATGTTTGAGGTTGTGGCATGTTTGAGACTGCCAACACACTCACAGGTGGCTCTTTGCTAAAGCTCTAGCCAATGGAGCAATCCCCAAGGACTCCCCGGCGTCTTTCTCATGGAAATAAACCCCTATTTAATTAGTTGATCTTTTCATTCCGAACGGCACGCGGAATGAAAGCTGACCATCTGCCGGCTGAACTACATGTCTGCTTGGAGGGGGTGTTGGTGACACTGTCCATGTTTTCAAAACTTATATTCATGACATATCAGTGAAATTAGAGGTACGGTTTCACTAACCAGTGCATATATTTTAAAGAACTGTGAATAATACTTTCTGCACATGCTGAAAAGCAGAACAATATAGATAGGTTATGCCACTGGCCCCAGAGAAGACACTATTCATTAAGTCTATAGAACTATTCGCCAGCTGTCTCTGGCACTCGCCCCTTGTTTAACTCTTTTGTCACACTTTTCTCCCGTCAATTCAATTCAAGCCTATGCCCCCCTCCCCTCCCTAGGGACGCGTGTGCTGCTCCCAGGGGACGTTTAACTTGAAGCTCACATTATTGTTGGGTTAGCGTTCCTAAAGTACGAAAGGGATGTTGTAGATAAATTTCCTCCATTTAAGCGACATTTTGAAAACATCTCGAAGAAATTACATGTAAAAAGTGACTGCTATTTTTGATATTCACCATCTGCAAATTTACACGTAAACATGCATCAGAAACTTTCAAACGCCCCGATACACGTTTGAAGTAATCTCCCCCTCTTCGGAGACACAATGGTATAGCCCAAGAGGCAGCAGTAGTTCTGAGAAAGCTCCTGTGGCATAGCCAGCATCTCGCTGCTTCACAAAGTTGTCCAGGGGTATTCTGGCATTACAGTTCTCTTAAAATGGATTAGCAGAGGACGGGGATTGAAGAGGGACATCGAAAGGACGCCAAAAGGTAGTAATACAGTATTTTCAAGCAAACTTTATTGTAATTTTCTTGCAACCGGACTGTTACCATTTATTCAATGAGTGTGTGCTCTGAAAGAGAGCATGTAGTTCTTAAGCGATTTATTTTCTTTCTCCCTGAAGTATCTCTAAATTATTCAGCAGCACTCTGTTTTAGGAGTGCGTTTATGCTCTGAATATTGTTTTCATTACAGCCGTTCCAAAGGCGTGTAAATGTATGGACTCTCAATGAATATATATAAATACATGATTATAAATGAGCTGTCAGTTCTACATTGCACATAGAACAGCCTGGATTCTTTGTATCATGGTAGCATTTACTAAAGTCGTAAAAGAACATGGGTGAATTAAAAAATTATTTAGTTTGTTAAAATATAGACACATCATTGGCTGAAACAAATTCATTCAGCGGTACTCAACAGCATGTGGAGCAACTAGGCTACATGCCCATTGCATTGTCTATTCAGTATGATCTAATTCATTCACACATCATGAAAATCGTGATCACTTGATAACCCATAGTTTCTTCATCAATAGACACTGCCTTTTTGATTTAATTAGGCAATTTCAAACCCAGATTGGCTGTAAAACCCCCTAAAGAATGCCAGTGCGCCTTTTAACTTAATTGACTTTGTGTTAGAAAGTAAATTGATCAATTGATAATCAGTTGTAACAGTGCTGAGGGGTTGTGTTTCTTACACAGATAAAGAGAGGACCTTCTGTATTTTATTACATCAAGTGGATATCATTACTTTATGGCTGTTGTCCTTGGTTGGCAAACAGATGGCTTTATCTTTTTAATCTACACTAAGTGAAACTGATCAAAAAGACAGTACTTTGTGGACATGCCCCTTTGTTTCTAACTGAGATGTTTTCTCAGCTTTCTCCATCTCTCTTTTTTTAGGCTTTCTCTTTTTTCTGTAGGACAGTTCCATTTTAGTGAATAGGGGTTTTGGCCTTTTACAAGGCTCTGAAAGAACTCATACTGTAAAGTCATTTTTGTTTTGACCATAACATGAACAGCTACTTGATTCTGCATCCCCTTAATTATAGGCTGCGTACACATTTTTTTGGGTCAGTTTCAAATCTCCCTCAGACTTTCCAAGACTAGCCCACACTGGCAGTTCCAACCTAAGCCACAGTGGTAATGTGTATGGCTATGGAGGCATTCCAAAAGAGATCAGAACTCCCAGCATTGCTCATGGGAGCGGGCGGTGGGGAAGTTTGAGGAGACATGGGCTCCTCATCATAATCGCTGACTCCAAAGAGCCTTTTTCCGGTGATGGGCAGTTTTTGTGCCCCAGAGAGCACACAGCACGGGTGGATCAGTGAATAGCAGCTCTGCAGAGGCTAAGATCATTGTCAGTTGTTATGTCCGGGCGGGTAATTGAGAATAATTAGCTTTGTAATTAGGACTGAAATGAATTTATATTGTGAGGGTGGGGTGAAATGTGAATGCCCTGTTTGTTTGTGAAGATTGCTTGAGTTTTTAGGAGTAAAACAGTTACTTGTGACTGTGAATTTCATTCATTGCATTGTTTTGTGACAGCGCGCACACACACACACGCACGCACACACACACACACATACATACACACACATTTCTCTCATGTGCACATGAACAAATGTCTGTATGCTTCCTGTTTCTTGGTTGAGGTAATGCAGATATTGTCCACTCAGCAAATTAGCCTCATTGGTGTGTTGTTACAGTGCTTTTGTTGGTGTGTTGGTTTAGTGTTCAGTGGTGCATACTGGGGCAAGCTTGTTTCTTTTGTGCTGGTCTCTGCTCAAAGCTTGCTCTGTCTACATGACTTACTGCCTTGAATGAAAAGAACTATTAGGATTTCTAGAATAACATCCTGCAGGACTTTCAGATTCTGTAGACCCCTACCCTCCGACCCCCTGCCTTTCATGAAAAGTAGTGATACTGATCTTCAGGCAAATGCCATTAAATATAATGAAAATGGATGACATCAGTTGGATGGTAAGCTCTTTTGTACATCAAAGCTTAACTTTGGAATTTATGTCTGTGTGAAGAACTTCTTACAATGGATCTTGATAGAGGCATCCATTTGGCTGAGTTTCTTTGGGACACTCAAAAGCTTAAATGCAGCAGAACAGTACAATGACCAATGCTGACATGTCATAAGGCACAGTAATGCCATCCTTAAATCTTGTTACTGAATATGAAAAGGTTCTTTGTATCTTAACAGAGTGCTTTAGGAAGGAAAGAATCATACCAGACACGTGAGGGTGAAAAGAAAGTGGATTAACTGACCTAAAATAAAAATCTTGAACATAACTGAAGGACTCCTTCTCTGTGTATTCCAAGACAAGTTCACAGTACAGCATTCCTGTACTGGTCTATACTTACATAACAGTTCTTAACTTTTTCATATGAATCTCTAGAGGCAACATGCGGGTATCACAAGAATAAAGCAGATTTTACGACTTTGTTTTTACATCTTTGTCTAAGATGAGATTTGCATGGCCACGTGAATTATGTTGATCAGAGTCAGAGTCAACGCTGGGACATTGTTCCACTTCAAAGCCCACAGACAAGTTTTGGGACATTGAATGGATGTTTTTGGGAGGGGCTGTAGGGTAACAGGTGCAGCTCAAGCAGAGGGGGAAACTCCCTTGACCATCTGTTTTCCTTTTGGGGGTCTTGTTTCCCAAGCACACACTCCATCACACACACTCCATCGCACCACAGCCCACAGACAAGCATGGTTTCCAGTGTCACCATGGCATCAGGCAGTGTATAAACCCCTGCACATGTGCACAGTCAACCACAGGGCGTGCGGCTATTGTGCTTGGGGTATTTAAGTAGCAGGGGGCTGTATTTGTGTGGAGAGGAGGGGGTGGATATGGTTAAAAAGACTAGTTGCTACTACTTTTGCCTCATTGTCTGAGGAGACATGGGAGAGTCAGTGTTGTTGTGTAGAGTTCAGAAGGTTGACTTTTGCATACTGCATGGCCACACAGATAAATTTGCTTGTCAAATCACAAGCGTTTGGGGAATTAGAGAAAGCCATTTGAGTAGTACAATTGGATGAATGCAAAAGTAAAATTAAAATAAAAATCAACTAGAGACTAACCAACAAATTTCACATCAACAGGTATTTTTGATACAAAAGTGAACCCCCTTTCTCAGTTTGAAGAAAAGAAATCATGAACACAACCATGGACTGCAAGGAGGAAATCAGTGACTCTGATAGTGGAATCATGCTGCACTCTGGTAAGTTCTGACTACAAAACCTGACCTCTGTGTTATGGAGGATTAAATGGTGAAATTGCAGCCCTGTTATGTGTACATAGCTCTTTATTTTTCTTTCATAGACTTTCCTCTATATCCCTCAACCTTATTCAGTGAGTAGCATTCCATATATATTGGGTGTATTTAGTATAGAATCAACCCTTGTGTTGTGCAGGTCCAGACAGCCCCACCTCACCAGTGAAGGACCTGAGCACCCACACACGAGCCATGAGGCTGAAGCATCAGGCTTTAGAGGACAAGCTGGAGCTGTGCCTGCAGGAGCTGAAGAAGCTGTGCATCCGTGAAGCAGTGAGTACCTCTAACCTGCATAAAATATGTGGATTAATGGTCCTAACACTCAATTTACATTTCTCAGAGGGTTCCACAAGGGACTTTAGTTGATAATGATTCTATTGTTTTGACTTACTAAAGCCCGAAGTGGAGAGCCAACGGACAGATGTTCCTTTATAAGTTATTATGGATCTGTTTCACTTGATGTTTTTTTTTTTTTCACAAAACAGAACAAAAAACCTCATAAAGAGTTGTCTGACCCATAGAAAACCCGTTGTGGGTGTTACCTCAAAAAAAAAAAAAGCCTTTCTAGTAGGTTTGAATGGTAGCCAAAATCCCAATTCTGTCTGAAAGACTGAATTATCTTACCTTTATATTTACCAACAAAAGACTTTACCAGAAACAAAAGTTTCTCTAATTTTGGTTCTTGGCTGCCCAGTATAACGTGTTGTTGGGTTCACAGGAGCTGACTGGAAAACTGCCACTCGATTACCCGCTGCTCCCTGGTGAAAAGCCTCCAGAGATCCGAAGACGCGTAGGAACTGCCTTTAAACTGGATGAGAGTTTCATTCAGCAAGATGGACAGGTACATGCGTAGTCAGACAGAGAGTCTTTTAACATTAAACTTACATCAATCTGAACTGCTTCAGCAATGGAGTATTTGTTGTTGGAGATGTGTTAGCAAGTCCTATATTTTCTTTGCTGTTTCTTTTAACACTTCTGTGCCTGCTGATACCCCAAAATAGACCTGTCCAAAGATCATTTTAAGAGAAAATGTAACGGATGCACATGACTTATTCATTGTAGCCTTTTAGTTGTATATTCATTATGTTTGCTATGTTTTTGGACAGGAATCAGAGCTACATGCACTGGAGACAGATTTAGCCTTGCACCAAAAGATTTATGAAGCAGCCCGCAAACTATCCCTTGAGGAACACCTCAGCAAGCCAGTGAAAAAGAGCCGTTTGCAGCAGTGCAAACGTGAAGAGAGGAAAGTGAAGGAGCTGCAGGAGGCTGTGTTGAAGCATCGCATTAATCATGGCTGCGTGTCCCCACAGACCTGCCACACGTCAAGGCAGAAAGGTGAGCTATTCCTTAAACCTAACAGTTTCCTGTAGCTACATATAGGATATAAAAAAATAACCAAACCTTTTGTGAGCACACTTTGATGGCCAAATCTGTTTTGTTTCCTATTTCAGATCTTTTTATTTCAGATGATAGTTCCTTGTCTGATGCTGCAGCACTTGATGATGGTGAGGACACAGTTATGGTTTACAGTGCTGTATAGGAGCGCTACAGATATAAATGCGACAAAAAATAAATCCAAAATTTGGGGTTGTTCTCTTTTTTTAGAGCTAGCTTATGTTTAACACCTACATTTTTTTTCCTGTATACTCAGAGATAGAGTCCAGTCCGTTTTCATCCACAGCTGTGGACTCTCCTTCAGAAGATGTTTTCCTGCCTTCAGGGAGTCCTCATTGCTCTCCCAGTCACGGTCCCCAACAAACCAGCTCCAGTTCCAGTCTGGAGTATGAGCGCTCTCCCATTCAGAACTCCCCCTGGAGAGAATCCAGTCTAGATCAGCCCTATCAGAAGAGCAAGAAGTCCCTCTCTGCGTGCAGTAGTCGGTCCAGGTCAGTGTCACCAGAATTATGAAGATTTGCTTACACATGAATGATGTGAATTTGTTGTATGAAGTCTCACATACCTTGTGCGCCTTTGTACGTAATCAGAATGATTTTAAATTTCGGTAATGACATTGAGGTGGATGACAATGTTACACACCTGTAGTAGCCAACCCGCCTTCTGGATTTCTACATCCCTGAAGGACTTGTTATTCCAGTCCTAATTTAATACGCCTTGTTCCAATATTCAAATGGTCTGCATGACCTGAATGAGGTTTGTTAGATTGGGGCTTTTGGGAACGCAGTACTGCAGGTGGAAAGATCTCCAGAGAGAAAGCTGACTACCCTTGTTATGGAATTTTGTGGAACTTACATTGCTTTGCATTGTGTCAGCAGCAGCCCCACAGGGAGTCCAGTGGACCTCCGTTTGTCAGATATTCCCCCACCCCCTCAGTTTGTCTTCAGAAGCCTGGCTATGTGTAACAATCACTCTAATAGTGCACCATCTACACCAGAACTGCCAGTACGACGCCAGTTCTCCCAGTCCTTTAGGTGAGCCTTAATAACTTATTGTCATTTAAAATAAATTGTTGAAATGCAATTGAAAATGTAGAGGAACCCATCTGGTTGTCAACCTTTCCTTGTATCTCTCAGACTGCCCAAAAGCAAGCCGGACTTTGGAAAGTTGTCTAACTCGGACCAGAACCGGGGACGTGCCAGGATGCCGAGACGTCGTGCAGCTGACTTTGCTGTGACCTCAACAGCTTTCTCGCCCAGGCTGCTGTACCAGTCCAGCTCTGAGGACAGCAGCTCAGAGCACTCCATGTCCTCCTCCTACACTGGCTCACCCAGTCGCGAGGCTAAACCCTGCCCACCTCCTTACGGATACCACCTCAGCGCTCACCATAAGGTTTCGGCTCCGTTAACTGCACCAAACCTTAGAAAAAACAACTCACCTCAGCCTGCCACTGGCCCCTCCCGGGGACCTATTCCTGACCAGACTACAGCTGAGACCGAGATGGCAAAGTTACAGCTTGGTTCACCATCACCAGCTAATTTGGGGACCCAAAACAAACATTTGGGTGGGGAAATCACCTCCCCAAAAAGGATCCTCAAACCCCCACCTCCATACGCAGGGCTGGTCCGAACACCTTCGTTGAGAGAGTACCCAAATCATGCCAGCAGGGCTCTTCCTCGAGAGGTGGTATCAGCAGATCTCAAATCCTGGCACCAGAGGAACAACCTGCAAGGGTTCCAGCCTCGCTCGTTTGAGCGGCAGGGATCAATCCGAATTAAGCGCTTACCCAAAGAGGGGCCACCTCCCTATGACCAAATCCACCCTGTCAGACAGGTAAATTCTTAGTTTCTTAAGCACATGCATTAATTCATAGTTAGAGATAATAATGTCTAAACCTCACTTCAGGCAGCCCCTTCCTCTTATTAATTTATTACTAAACACTTACTGAGAGGTTCTTACATAAGAGCACTGTGGGTGTACAGCTGCTCCTGTGATATCATATTTGTTTATATGAGCCAGATGCACAAGAGCTTGAACTGAGCAAAGACGTGAAACATTCGTAGCTTCTTGTAGAGAGGATGATGATTCAGTGGTGCCTAACATAAGCTAAGCTAGTTATCGCGATTAGCGATGGTTTAGAGCCCATTGCATAATAACAAAGGGTAAAAATACACACACAGGCATAAACTTTATAACACTGTGAATCATACTAACGCATGGTATGGCCTTCTCCTTTCTCTAGGGTCCTCAGAAAGTGATACTCCAGAGGGCTCCTGATGGGACCCCACTACAGTGGTATGAGGAGGAGAATTCTGAGATCATAAGCCAGGTGTAACTCAGTAACTCTTGGCACATACACAGCACAAAACCTTTTTTTCATTTTTTAATTTGTATTTTTTTAATTTATTGAGCCAATGGACTCGAAATGAGGATGAAAAAAGCTCTGTTTCTGATGAAGTGAAACAGAAGTGTGAAGCCACTGAAATACGGAAAGCATTTCTACAAAAAAAAAAAAAAGACTGTTTGTACCACTTAATTTTATTTGAATTTTAAGTCTGAGACTTCATTGTAAGGCACCATGCCCAAATTTATTTATTGTATGTAAGTGATTTACTGTATTATTATTATTATTATTATTATTATTATTATTATTACTGAATTACATTCCAATACAAAGACAATGATTGTTTTTTGTTTTAATAAGTTATGTTCATTTATTTACGTTTCAAGTATGTTAGTGTCTGGCACACAGTTTTACTTTATTAAGCATTTTAGTTTAGTGCAGTTTAAAGTATAATTTTCTTAATGTTGTAGTAGTCTTTCAGAATGTTTTCAAATTCTAACACTCTTTGTAATTTGCTAATTTTTTCTATGCCGTGAATGTCAGTGCTATGCTAAATGCTGCTATGCTATCCTCTAATTTTAAGGATTATATGTTTTTAACATGATTACTCTTAGTCTCCATACTAAGCACCTGTATCTTTAATGTCAAGCATTATGAACTGTAACTGAAATGCTTCCTAATGCATTGTGTTTGCGCACTAACTGTACAATTCAATTTATGTTATTAACAATAAAATAACATCAAAATCATCAAGGCTGAGTGGCAGAATATAGACACATTCACACTCTGAGGATTTCAGAAGGACAATAAAAGAATAACCTTTATTTCATTCAAAGTCTAGTACTCAACAACAAAATTTACTCCATAGGTACAAAAATAGTAATATCTCCTTGAGCACAATGTACGTCCGAAATATTTTTAACTTTTAACAAAATCACAATTTAAAAAAAATAAATAAATAAAAACCTCTGAAATGTGATTATTAGCTTAGTTTCATAACCACAATACAGGAGCTTGGAGAAACCATACCAAAACTGACATCAGTATAAGTGAAAACAGCACTATTAGGTAAATTACAAAGATTATCCAGCGGCAGTGATACAGCCAATGTACCAGCGGCCGGTGTCTTCACATGGGGGCACAAATAGAGAGATGACAAAAGATTTATGAGAATGCAGACAAAAATACAAGGATCTATTTAAGAAACTGTGAGTATATTTTGATGTGGGACTTACGGGTCTATGCCGCATTTGTTGCAGACACTGATATTAAGTCTGCGAAGTAATCTTTTTTTCCTGAGAGGATTTGCATCCAGAGCACCCTTGCTTTTAGCTCTGTGTCGCAAGCGTGTCTGAACTGGACTGGAGAAGAGAATAAGATTTGATCATTTTTTTTACATTTTGCTAATTGCACATTAACAATGTAGCATAAAAACATAACCTACAAGTTCTACTATCAATACCTAACATCTAAGACTAATTTTTGAACTACTCGGAAAGCCAAATTAACGTAATATAAGTAGGGAATAAGGAAATGTAATGCAGACAACATAACAAATCTAAAACTAACTCGTCCACTGAACTCTCTGTAAAAGGATATTTCTTTCTGTTTCTTGAAAGCATGTATCAGGATTTCTTACTGGCTGAGAGAAAGTGAGCTGGTCGCTGCAGTTTGGGTATGTGTAGTACATCCGTAAGAGGAGGAGACTGATGTATCAGTCGGCACCTGAGTTGTACTTTTCCCTGAGACTCCATGTTCCCTATAGAAAATTCAGATTTGTGAAAGCATGAATTTACACTGACAACACTCTTCACATCAGATGTACATTAGAAAAATAACTTTCTCTTGAACTTTCCCGCTGACCCACAAGATTTGTGTGAAAATTTGCCCCAATCTTGAGATTGCTGGAATGCTGAAATTCTGAATGCTGCCTGTGGTGAGCCTATAGTCTCGTGTATTGAGTGCAAGCTTCAAAATGCAGTGCTTGGTAATTGCCTCTTTAAACTCACAAATTGATTCAACTATGCATTCACTATCAGTCCTCAAAGCATAGGAGAATAATAAATGTTGCGTTTTCATGAAGTAGATGTGGACTTAAAATACCTGCCATCTTGGTGCAGGTGACCATTGTCTTGCGTTAACTTGGCTTTGTTAAAGGCTTTTGACTCTGAGTTCTGTCTCAATATCTTCTTATTGGCTTTCTCTCCAGCTGATTGGTTTTCCTTTTCCCTTTGCTTCCTCTTTTTAAGAAACAATGAGAAGTTTTAAAACTGACACTGAACGTTTTACACTGTTTCATTTTACTGAACATGCAGTAGACAGCTTTGGGTGCACCTCTTTCTGACCTGGCTGTGTTGGGTGATAACAGAAATGCTGACTCTACGTCGTGTGTTGGACTGTGAGAAAGAATAAAAGATACATGAAAGGCAGAGACATTAAATTAACTGTTTATATAATGAGCATTAACATTAACTAACTAATGTTTATTAGTTGGATGAATATGGAATCATATCAGTGAAACCATAAAATTTCATGTTAATGTAATTATGGTGGAGAACATTACATAACAACGAAATTAACCTTACCCTCTGTACATCTTTGGTCTTCTGCTTTGCCTCATCCTCCTCTGAGATTATAAAAAAAATACTGCATTACAATACGTGGGATAAATCCAATTAACACATGGTTTTCAGGTATCTGCGAAACAGAGCCGTGAATCTTCTAAGTTTGTACTTCACACAAGGGAGGGATGTTTGAAAACGCCAATTTAAAAGGAACACATGGTGCTTTAAATAAAAGAAAAGGGAGAGCATGAGATCTTGGATTGAGCTTGTGAACTTGCCTCTGAACTCAGTGGATGGGTGTTGTTGGTTGCTTGTTTCCAGCTGTTTCTTGATCTCCTCTAGCTCGGCTTTGTCTGTCTCATGACGACGCTTCAGGTGCTCCACATGAGCCACCATCAGCTCCACTGCTCTGCTCACTTTAGCCTCCTTGAAACACATTCATCATGTCACACTCTCCACAACAGAACATTACTTGTGGAGTCAAAAATAATGAGGTGTTTGAGCAAGACGCTAAAGAAAATGATATTCAGCACTTCGTACCTGGTGAACCGCACCCAGCACCTCGGCAGTGCTGGCAATTCGCTCAATAGTTCCGGCGAGGATGGTCAAACACAGCTCTAGTCTCTGTAAGATCTTGTAACGCTTGCTGTCTAAACACATTCCCTTCAGTGTCTGGTGCCAGTAAACAAACACGCATACCATTAGAGATCTGATCAGATCTGTTAACAAAATTTGTCTAGGAATCTAAAGTGGGTGCCAAAATAAGGAGAAACCAAGCAGGATCCAAGAATTCTGGATGACAAATAAACTGTCTTGTTCCAGTAACCTGCTACATCACCAGTGATCAAGAACTATGGTGAATTTCCATGCTATATCTTGTCGAGATCCAGACTGGTGGGAGGCCCACATGCCTGGTTGACATTCCTGTAGTCTCAGTGTACCTCTAGTGTTTCGTGTCCTCTCTGTAGCTCCAGGTGCAAGTTCTCCTCAGCTTTATTTCTGGCATGTTCCTCAGTCTGCAGTCTCTGGCCGAGGGTGAACTGGTCACATCGGAAAGCCAAGGCAAGCTGGGAGAATGCATTCTGTGAGATTGTAAGCAGCTACTTTTAGAACCTTCTACTCATCCAGATACAGGAGTGACATACTGAGTCTCTTTAGTGTTAATTATTAAGGCAAATTCTGTATTAAAGGCACAATTCTGTATTAAACTGCAATCATTGAGGATCAGTTGAAAATGGAAATGGAAATGGAAATGCAAGTGTGTATTCATGACATCAACAAAGAGATGAAACAAATATGTAATCAAGGCTGAAGAATCATTTTGAAATGTTAATGGATGGAACTCAAAGCAAGCGATGAATATGAGCGTCTCAACCTCCACTTCTTCCTCCGTCATGTCAACACTGTCACAGAGAGAATGAAAAAACTGTCAGGGTGAAATTCAGAGAAAGGCAAAAGCGCAAAGTCCCCTACAAATACAGTGATGTGCATCCACTGAGGTAACAGTGAAAAATAAAAGTGAGCACTGTTGTCGTCCATATGCCAAAGACAACACAACCTGTTGGGGCCAAGTCGCTCCATAACGGACAGCTCATTCCAAGTTTTAATGTCCTCTTGCATCGACTCTGAAAGTGGAAAAATGTGCATGGTTCATTCCCGCGAATTTCTGGGAAGCATTATTCATAGAACACTCTATTAATACCAGCCCTTTCTTTTCATGACTTTAATTGGATATAATTGGTAAGGTCTGTTGGTTTCACTTTCCATAAAAACACTAATATATGATTTTGTTCCAGTCTTAATCTAACACTAACAAATCTAATGACAAATCTTATATTTATACCTCTAAAAGGTGCATCTGCCCACAAGGGGTACCAGCTGTCCAACCCTAACTAAGAGTACCTTCACCAGTGTAATCCACGCTGTCTCTCATTATGTTGGTATTGGCCATTTTTGGACCCCAGAGGGCTGGAAAGGAAAAGAGGAAAACTTTTTCAAATCCTGTTGGCCTAAAGGCTTAGTGCCAGAAGAGGGAAGATACACTACCTTTAAAACTCCTAAAACGGCTATCAGGGAATAGTGACAATTGAATAAACAGCTGAACAAAACCTGTATCTTATCTCCTATGAAGTGAACTCAGACGATAGCCCAGACATAGATGTCATAACAACCCTACAGAAGTAACAGTTCATAAACCATGGTGCTACTCGTTACACAACATAAATAGAGTCTGAACTCAAGAAAGAGAGAAGGAAAGAGAAAGATAGAAAAAAAGAAAGAAAGAACACCTTGAGAACTTCATGCTTATGTCTGAACAAAGCTGCAAAGATCACACACACCGCAACAACAGTGTGGCTAAAATGTGCTTAGGGAATCACAATGTTCAACACACCTCAGCCTGAATCTGCAGACTCAAGTATAAACAAATGTCGATAACTTAGTCCATTTCCATTAAAATGGTCTCTTTTAGAGTAGATGCTATGTGCAATTTATTCTTCCAGAGATTCCGAATTATCCTACTTCCACATGCAGAGGAGACAAACCCAGACCACGATGGCTGCTAATCCAACGTGACCAGGCCGACCAAACCGTTATCTCAGTTTCTCATTCAAGACAGCTGACGTTTGAAGAAGGGGACAAAAAAAAAAAAAAAAACAATGCTGGCAATGATGACCAAACCACAGAAGGAATATAATCCTGGGAAGAAAACAGAAATCTTATGTCTTACCAAATGGTTTGCTTTGATTCCTGGTCTGTCCACCTCTCCTCTCAAACTGCCACAGGGCAGTAATCTCATTAGGAGATACAGAGACAAGACCCAGCTTAGCGACTTGTGATGGCTTTCACCTTCACTGCTAAGCCACAGTATACGGGGAAAAAGAACTCATCAGCGGAAGCTAAATATAGCTTCGGCATTTCCCTTACAGCTATTCAAAGATGAATGGCATGAGACTTTGGCCATTCTCACAAATCCGTACACAGAAAACACTAATTGTTACCCGGTTCCTTTTCAACAATTGGTAAGCAACACATTGGGGTTTTTTTTAGACATTCTGATGAAAACCATGTGTTCCATGTCTGTGAATACCAGTTAGTCTAATGTAATAACGGGTGAGGATATAGCATTTTAAGACAAGAGAATACCATTTAACGTCCGTTGATTTTAAGATTTTAAATCTAATGTTTATAAACACAGTATTTAAGAGCATGGCAACTGCTGATCTGCTTTAGTGATAAATTTCATATGGACCAAGCAACTCCACTCACCATCCTTTAAAATAACTACTTGCCAACATGACTTATAATTGACAATACTCAGGGTACAGTCATACGTACATGATGGCTGATATACAGAAGTGTTGATACAAAATAGCCCTCAATTTAAAAATTGTCATTGTGCTACATCAATGCCCAAGAGATGGACACTTTTGACAGCCAAGGTAAAAAAAAAAAAAAAAAAAAAATCAGAACATGTTTTTTGTTATTGAGGAATGAATAAGTGCAGTAAAACCAATTTATCCATTAATCCAAAACTGAAAATGAGATTCTATCAATTCCATAATTCACTATTCAGGAAGGAAAAAACACACACACACACAGAGTGGCTGGATTTCTCCAAAGTGTTTATTCATAGAAAAGTAGAGGCATGCTCTCTAGTAGAGACGCTGAGGCTTGCCCATGGTGCTCTTGATGTAGAGTGCCCGCACGTTCTGCCAGTTCTTCTTCAGCAGAGACACCAGGAAGTTGACGGCGAGGTGAATGTTGTAGACCAACTCGTCCTCGGTCATTCTTACGTGACCCACAGCCACGGCCAGACACAGAACCTGACGGGAACGTCACACTGGTTAACGGGGGACAGATACGCCGCTGATAACAAGCCCCATTCAGCCCCACTTAATCTGATCTCATCTCAGTCTAATGGTTTACTGAGCCTCTGAAACACGAAGGTATCAAGGATTGATTGCGTATCGCCTCCAGCTTGGACTGATAAATATTATTATGGCAAACATCTGAGGCTTATGGTTTTACTCCCGACATGGACTTGAAGCACAATATCTAAGGCAGCGTTTTGCAAATTTAGTCCTGGAGACCCAAAGGATGGCACATTTTTGCCTAGCACTTCAACACTTGATTCTACTTCTATACTGACTATGGAGCCCCTGGGTCTGGAGCTAAGCATGTTAGTGTTGTCCATTCAGTAAAATGTAGTATCTAGAGGGTCCCCAGGACTGGAGTTGAGAAACTCTGAGGTATTGTGAGAAACTCTGAAGTTTCCACTGGATGAGCGGGTGATTACTGCAAAGCAGATAGGTTTGTTTTTTTTTCCAAGCAGGACTGAATAAAGTTAATCCAAAAGTCCCATGTACCCAATGTTCTACCTAAACACTCACTGGGCTGATCTGACTCCTACTTTGACTTTTTTCAATGTTATCCACTGACAAAAAAAGGAACCCTGTTCCATAGTATCACCTTTACAGGGGGAAATGTTTTGCAATAATGTCCAGTTTTCTAACGATAATGCTACCGCTGAATACTGAAACGAAATCAAGCATGCCATGCATTATACGACACTTCAAACTAGAGTCCTGAGACGCATACCTTCTTCATCTGGAATTTGATGGTAGATTTGACTTCATCCACCTTGGTGATGAGGTTCTCATTGTGGGTGAGCAGGGAAGGGAACTTTCCTGCCTTGTTGAGGCCGGGGCCAAGGATACGGGGGATCTGCTTGATCAGAGACTCGGATGCCAGGAAGGCATCGTATTTCTTAGCTGGGGAGAGAAAAGCGGATCACGGTAAGCGGGTAACACAAGGGAGCATTTAAAGTATAGCTACGTTTTAAACACACTCCTTCATAAACCACAGCTGGCTGCCGACTGGTTCTGTTAACAGACGCAATGCTCTAAAATCTTGCCTACCACTGAATGATACAGAGTTGTGGGGATACAGAGTGCTATTGACAGAAATATCAGCGTTGGATTATTCAACCAGTCTTTATTTACTCACCCAGTTTCTTCACCAGCTTCTTGTTTTTGTTGAGCTTTTTGAGAGCCTCAATGTCCATGTGGGCGAGCTCAGCTGCTTTGGCCTCATCACAATGCTGCTGGTCTCCGAGAACGCACACAGAGAACTTGGGGCGTGGGGTGGTCTTCAGCCTGTCGATACATAACAGATTCAAGGTAAAGGTAAGACCATTCGACCCTTCCAAACTACATCCGGCCCACCGAGGCAGAACCAAGGAGCCTTACCCATACCGCCTTGGCTGGGGGTCCTGCTGACAGCACAGGCAACACAGTTAAATGGTCGGCTGAGGGGAAGAAACCCCTAGCCTCCCCTCATGTTTTAAGACCCAGGGTAGGGGTCCGTCTACTTGACCTGCCCAACAAGTGGGAGGTGAAGACAGACTACCCAGAACTATTCTCCACTGCCTCTCCCAAACCAGCCTGCTCCTCTGCAAGTGCAAAAAGTTTATTTGTGAAAAATCAAAGGGGCAGAGAGCTCAGGCATGGCCAGTGAGGGACAGAGAGAATGTTGGGTGAGACAGTAAAGGGCCGAACCTGACTGTGCCAGAGAAACGCTTGTCCTTCTGGGGATCGTAGTTCTTCAAGCTGATCTGAAGCTCCACAGTCTCCACAAACCTAAATACAAAGACAGGTTGAGTCCATTAAGTTTTTTTCAGGAGTGCAAAATAAATTCACCATTACCAATCAGCTGCTATTGTATCAGCCTGTCATTTTAAAAGCATGCTTGCACTATTAACATGGTACATAGAGACAGGACAAATTACTCTGTATGCTACAGATGCATAACGCCAGTATTCATATATCATGAGGTGACACAGTATGTTAAGCTTATGCCTTGGACAAGTACATTAGCTGGGCCTTACTTTCTCCTCTTAGCACGGGAGCCAGCCTGGACCTCCCGAACGGCTTCGTACAACGTGTCTCTGGAGACTTTGCTGCATGGTTAAGAATATCATTAGATTATCAAGGCCATGTTGTCCTGATTCACATCTTGTCAACTGTTAACGCGGGACAGCTGCTACGGTAGCTAGCTAGCCTTAGGACCAGGTACCGTTAAGATGCTTAATCTCCCAAGAAATGACATCTGAGTGGTAATACAGCCGTCAATAAATTGTTCAGAGTTAGTAAAACACCTATCAACATCATAAATTATGCGATGCATCAGATTTGTTGAATGATTAAATACGATTGAGCTTGAGTGTTTCATCACCGTAAAGCTATGCCAGTTAGCGTGCTGAGCCGGCAAAGGGCGACAGCACTGTATAGTTATTACATTTCTTTTAATAGCCGAAACCATTAACAGAGAAAAAGGATATAACAACAACGTTATGATTTAAGACATAAATCATGCTACTTCTTTGGGAAAGCAGGGCAGTTCGAGAAGAATTTACACTATTTTCCGTCTCACCTCATTTTGACTACTTCTCCCCTGCCACACGACCTGAAAAGAGGAAGTCGTCTAGGAAGTTACGCTAAATATAGGCGCCGCGCACCTCCTACGGTCTTGCGCGGCAGCCATATTAGTTGTGGCATATTAGTGGATATGAGGGTACATGGGACGGTGATACGCTGAAATGGGCGAAGCGTGTGTAAATAGAGTTAAAGTCCTAAATATTTGCCGATAACAGTTTAACTGTTCTCGTATTCGCTGGTGTAACCATCAAAACCTCCCTCCCAATATCATATAACATCAGTATGAGTTCCAGAACATTCAAAAACTGGGAAAATGGCAAAGAAATTTTAATGATCAAATTCTAACAAAGTTACATATTTACATTTGTTTATAAATTGACCTTTTTATAATTCTGGTTTCACCACTTAATAAAAATCTGAGATGCATTTTTATAAATGGCAAATCCGGTTCAGAGCAGCCTGTAGAGACTTCTTCAAGAATGTCTCGTTGGAAGATAGACAGCAGGACAGAGTGTGCTTGCTTGTAGCATTCACCTGTAAGAGCAGCAGAGCAACATAAAATAAACAGCTTATAAATAGCCAAAATTTATATTGGAAATCTTGTTAATGATGTTAGGTGATCTTTACTCACATTAGACTGGTATTTCGTAAGAATAGTCAGTGTCATTTTTGCAAACTTCATAGACTTGGTGAAGTGTGAAGACTGGCTGCTTAGTTGGTCAATGAAGAGAGAGAATATTTCCTCACTCAGCTCAAGCTGAAGCATAAGAAAACAACTCAAGAGAGTTTCTAGAACTTTCAGAACAGACACTTTGCAGTTTAAAATGTATCTTTGTTCCAATGGTATCAGTTTAATCCAGAGAGATTTACCTTTGAGTCTAGCAAAGCATGGATAATTGACAACACACCCTCATTCCAGGAGCCAATCAGTATCATCCTAAGAGGTGGCAGAATGAAATATATATTGAGATGCACAAGGTTAAGAGGGCTTTCCACAGTATGTACTGTGTTACGGACCTCTGTTCATTGTTTCTGAAGCACATGCACTGGAACGGCTCACTTAATGTATGAAATTCTGACTCACTGGAACACAAGTAGTCTGTGATGGGGTTCAAAGCAGTCCTCAATAAGTCTGCACAACAGCTCAGCTTGAGCAGTACCTGATAAGACAACATACAACAACAACACACTGCCACAAGTTGATTTTTATATACGATGAGGATTTTCCTTCCCTTTAAGACTGATGATGCCTCACCTGTATGTCCCCCTTGAATGATGGGTTCTATTAGAGTCTGACAGGCTGGCCGTGGGTAACGGCTGCAGAGTGATGTAGCTGCAGTGACCAAACACCGGGAGGCGGGCTCAGTGAGAGAGAGAACCTATGAGAAAATGCAGAGAGATGCCGCTATCACAGAGCTTCCCCTTAGGTTTTACAGTTTAAATAGGTACTGTACAAACCTAACATGCAACTTCCAGAGGATGGTTTTCAGCCATTAGAAGGCATATAAAAGATCTGGGCGTTTGGCCTTTTCCAGGGAGAGCCAAACAATACATTATGGGCTCCCAATACATTTAGATTCTAAATTATTTTAAGTATTAACAACTGAATTAACAAAGCATTTCTCAGGTCAGCTGAACGTGAGGTCACCCGTGCAGGTCACCTGAACGTTTCTGGAAAGTAATTCTCTTATGAACTTTGAGTGAACTGTGATCCTGGGTATGACATACACTGATACCTTGTCAAGTAGGAGGTTCTTGATGATGACAGCAGCTGTGCTGTGGCTAAGGTCTGGGGTCAGGGCCAATAAGCAGCTACAGAACTGAGGCAAGGTGCGTTCAGGTGCTTCAGACAAACCTAACATTCCACATAACACTTCAGCCTTGGACACAGAGAGAGAGAGAGATAAGGACCATAGATACAGATCAACTCCACGTACATAAATAAATAAGTAAATAAACTCTGTATGCACCGGTAATGATAAACTACTGGGGGTAAAAATGTGAGGGTATTTTTGAAAATGACACCTGGGCAGAATCGCATTCATTCAAAACCCTGAGGACGGATCCTGCACTCTCATCCCACTAAAAGAGAGGGAGGAAGAATAGCAAGAGAATATTAAAAGAACATAGAGGTTTCAGTAATAACGGAAAACCGAAAACACATACATACACACACATTCTTACCTCCATTTCAGACTCCAATAGTTCTTTAATTAGTGGGACAACAGCCTGAGATGAAATGATAGGAAGGAAAATGAAATAAGTATCACACAAATCCATCAGAAATGGTTCTCTGCAAAAAAATGCACCTCTACTAAACAGATCTGCCCATTTTCTCAGGTAACAGCTACCTTTACGTGGTTAGGTAATTCTTTTAAGGAGTCTTCAGTTGATGACTGAAATGCTGTGGATGATTCTACTGTTGGGCCATTGTCAGCTTGTTGAGACGGACTCTTTTCAGGAACCTCAACATCCTCAACCAATCCGTCACTGTCAGCGTAACCCTTGGGTGACAGCTGATCCATCCTCATCCTTTTGCTTTGCTGGGCATCCCCTTCCACATCCAGATCAACAGTCTGACTTTTTCTCTTTTTTGACTCTACATCCAAAGTCCCCTCCTGACCATGAGCGGACAGTGTGGTTGCTTGGCCATCAAAGCAAGAGGCCCATCTTCCCTTTCCTTGAATATCTTTAAATCTGTCGCAAAGCCCTTTCAGTCGTTCTCTGCACTGTGGTGTGAGCGGTGTTTCTCTCGTGAGTTCTCCAATGTCATTGTGGAGTTGATAGATCAAGGCACGAATCCATGGATTTTGGTTGGCTTCTTGACTTAAGCACCGAATTAAACGGAGCACAGAATCACGGGGCAGCGCCGGACCATTGAGATGAAGGAAGCATAGAAGATTCCGTTTGAATGCCTCAGAAAACATGCACACCAGTGGTTTTCTGAAAGAAACATAAATGTGAATCTTAATTGTATTTCACAGACATGTCTAATACAGTTCTTAACACCATCTGTCAAAGTCATAGAGGCTTAACAATATTTCTTACGTAGTAAGAGTTTGTTTGCCATCGTCCAAACAAGCTTCATCCTGGCAGAGTGTCTCCAAGAGAAAAGACAGTGAGAAGTCGGGATCAGAGGAGCGCTGTCGATTTAACACTGTCAGCGCACTCCGAGCTCCAGCCACCCCCGAGAGGAGTGAGTGGGCCAACAAGCGAGAACGTCCATCAAAACGACTCAATAAGCCTTTCACATCCATTGATTTTCTACTTAACTCTACTCAAGTCTGGAAACGGCACCAATTATCACGTTTTAGCTTCTTTTGAAAATGTCACTTCAGGCAGTTTGTTCAACTGATGTCCATTTAAACACCGCTAGCTTATGAGAGCTTACATGTCTGGCGTTAAATGCGTGAAGACATTTAGCATTGTACTTCTGCATAACTTCATTTTTCCCACCTTGGTATGCTCGCCGCTCTTTTTATTTACATTTGTGTTATGATAAAACCTTGGCGCCACCTACTGAAGGGGAGGGCGAATTAACATGTAACTTCCAATGAAACATCGGAAATATCGAAAACAAGCTTTTAGACAATTGAGTTACCACTGTTTGAACATGACACGCATAGCAAAACCACATTTACTTAGCGGGCCATTTTCCATTCAAGTAAACAAGACTGAAACAGATAAGGCAAACTGTGAACATTTTTTTATTCTTTTTCCTTTGAGCGAATACAAACATGTAATAAAAGTAATAAAATATAACATCCAGTCTTTGTTACTGTCAACACTGCTACAAGGGCCAGCTAATCAGAGGCCTGTTAACAGTTTACACAAGTAGTGATATGTTTTACAAGTATGTCATAGCCAAGTCAGTAAATGGCAGTCAAGACATACATAAAATTAGACAAAGTTCATTAAAAATGTAGATACATACAAAAGGTGCAGAGATGAAAGACAAACCTATGTGGAAACATGAATGGTCAAAAATATCTAACAGACAAACAGCTTTTGAATCAAGCAAAAAGTGGCAGTTTAACTTGTATGACAGCAAAACAACTTCTGCCTGGTCCCCCTCTCTTCCCAGACTCAAAGGCTTCTTATTTTAGCATTGCACAAAAGTTAAAGATTTTTTTCTCTTCCCTTCACTTGAACATCCCATTTCTATAAATGGCTAAGTAATTAACCAAATGTGAAGGCTAGATAATAGCCATCTCAAACAAAGGAGTATGCAAGAACAGTTTTAAGTTTTGGTGCGGAAGTCGAAGCTATGAGCTAGTCATGGCTGAACTTCACACGTGCCACTAGCAGCTAACCCAAGTGATGATTGCAATGGTAATGTGCATTAGCACCATTGTGTAGGTGCTCCAGAGTTTCCGTCACATAAACCAGACTCCTTTAAATCAGTCAGGCCTCAGGTCCGACACCCTAAAGTGTCTTACCGATACAGAAGACATGGAGGCATGGTTCAGAAAAGACAGAATCATTTATCATCAGAATGAAGCAGAAACTCCAGGAATACTGTCCAGGAAATCTTCGTCACTCATGTCGCTGGAGTCCAGGAAATCGTCATCATCTAACAGCGTCAAAGCAATTACGTAGTTCAAAAGCTGGAAGCTATCCAAATCCTCAAGCATCATTGTAGAACTCTGTTGGGGAGAATGGGGGTGGGGGGCAGCTCATTATCTTAAGTGAAGGACGCCTTTTCAATGCTGGTTAAGTTCTCTTCCAGTGCTTATGATAAAGCAGGCTTGTTACTTCTGCAAACTCAACTGAACTAAATCGAGACTGAGAATAGCCACCGACTCGGAATTCAAGAGAGGTTGGAGAAAAGCCTCCGTACACTGCAGCTCTGGAGTCGGGGAGCTAACTAACCGAATCTGATATCCTACTGAAAACATTCTGAAATTTAAAAACAAGGTTATTCAGCACCAATTACATGTTCATGCGGCAGATGTTTAAGGCTTACCCGTGGACCTGCTCGTCTGGAACGAGGTCTGTAGCCAGGTGGTAAATCGTGACTATAAATACATTCTGACCTAAAAGGGCAGCATCCATTACGAATGAAAAAACTGCATCGTCTTTTACTATGGGGGAAAGAAAAAAAAAAAAAAAATCAAAGAAATGACTTGACATTACATGAAACAAATGGCAAACATGTTTGTTTAATCAGAAGTGAAGAATAGTTGGAAAACAAGTCTACCTGCTTTTCTCCTTGAATGAGGCAATCAGTGCTTCCTTTGGTTCACCTTCACTAACCCAGTAATCACTTGGGATGTAAAAAGCTGACTTCACTCTGCACTGCGGACAAGCCCTAGTTAAAAACAAAAACAAAAACACGTTTGCTGAGAGTTCCACTACACAGATTCCATGACACACAAGCATAGAAATACACCATCAAACATACTTGATGACGTCTTCCTGGAAGTCTTTGGTTTTACGCCACGTGACGATGCATCCAAGACAGAAGGCATGACTGCAGTTTGGCAGGATACCGAAGCGGCGCTCCTGCGCACGAGATTTCTCATAAACCTTATCCATACAGATGCCACACAAAACATCTTTACTGAGGTTGTAAGCCGCAGAGCGCCCCCTGTCTGCGGGGGCAGCAGCACCACTCTGATCTGCACCATCTTGTTGAGATGTATCCTGCAAACCATCCAGCAACAGGAACATTCACTACATAATAATTCAACACTTTTGATAACTGGGACAACTACAATCAATTCTACACACTTGTTTGTCCATTTCAGTTACTGTCCTTTCTTGAGTCAGCTGAGTGCTAGAGACCAGGGCAGCGTTGGCCATAATGGAGTTTTGGGTCGCAGTTTGATGGGCACCAATTAAATTGTGTTGCCGGTGCAACAAATGACCTGCAGAAAATAAATAAATAGTCGTCACAGACCCATGTGTAGTTACACAGTGAGGCCATAACCATAATAAAGGAATGCAGAAAAACGAGAGATCAATACCCTGATGCTGGATTATAGATGGTCCCTCAGCCATATCGGGCTCTTCCTCCTCTACTATGCCTGTAGTGAGACGTTCAAAGTTCTGCTGTAGGTTGGCCACGCTCATCACGAGTGGCTCCGACGCCCGCCGACCAAACCCGTAAGCTCCCTGGAACTGAATGAGGGAAGGCTCAGAGCCACGGCGATCAGGCAGAACTTGACCGCCCAAAGCAGAGTGATGGACAGCAGGATCGGAAGCTCTTCTGCTCCCTGAAGCCCCGCCATCCATAGGAGGAATATGTAGATACCTTACACAGTAATCAAACAGTTATACATCCTTCAAGGTTTAAATGTGTGAAAATGTTAGATACCAGGGGGTTGCTCACCTGCATCGCTCACCAAACCAGCAGGCTCCTTTCTGGAAATACCTGCACAGTTGTGTTGATGGCGCTGAAGGCCACTGATGCAAATAGTGACAGCTTGGACCATATCTGCATGCACCACTTATGAATTGTCTAAAAGAATGTCGAGGAAAAACGGATTACGTAATTCTACTGACGGTTGGGCTAGGATATGCACAGAGGGAAAAAAACACACACACACGATGGAACTGTCGAGATTATTTCTGAAGATAGGCTTATAGGAAAATTGGGCAAATCAAGGAAAGTTAACCGAGTTAACAAGAGGAAGTGATTTGTCAAACGAGTTACTTTCGGACCACCAAACTTTGTTATTGTTCGAGAGTAACATTCGGAGCGACTGAGCATCGAGGATATCGCCTGATGTTACAACCGTTTTGACTGCTGGGATGTATTCGCAGACGATTTAAACTAATGGTTCCTTAAACTGTTGATAAATATCGCCGATTATGAAGTTTTACTAGACATTGTACCCTTTTGTGCCAGAACCGGATGTAAACATCTAGCCATGTTGAGCACAGCAGAGGAGTCAGGCTTTCTTATAAAAGATGACCACAGTCGCAAAAACCTTTCACAAGTTGAAAGTTACCTGCAAATGCCTCGATCCGCGCTAAATAAGCGTTTGTTTGAGGTTCTATATGGTATACCGTATCGATCCATTTTATAAACCTTGCGTGTACTCTGATGGTTTCTTTGCCAAAGCGAGTGAGTTTACAACCGAGTCAAATCAAATGGGAAGCGTTAGAGTGAGCTACGTCATTCACAAAGTTCTCAGTTTAACCAACCAGTAACGCCCAGGAGAAAACTTTTCAGGAACGTGTAATATAAGCACGAACCCCAGAATTAAGACAAATTCTGTGGCATGATCTGCGACAACATGAACGTGAAATTACACTTCGACAGGTAAAAAAAAAAAAAAGAAAAAGAAAAAAAAATCAGTATTATCGCAGCAATTTGTAATGAGCGAAAAAGTAAAAGACAGCTTCGTAGCATTTTATGTTTGGAAAAAAGTCGACAAGGAACGCAAACGAGATCAGATGACTCCAAGCTCTTAACCCGACCTTTTGCAAGTTTTTCTTCTTTCTTTGTCTTTTTTTTAAAACCACAGTTCATGTCATCACTGCGCTTTGGAAATGCTTACCTGCAAACACCATTGTGTTCTATGTCTACTGAAGTGAAACTGGTCCCTTTCTCCATCTCGCAAGCCGTTCCCTGCACTCTGACGTCATCTTTAAAATTAAATTCACATCTTTATAATGACTGGGCGGGATCCAACTAATTTACCTGATAGCTTGAGCTCCAATCAGGGTCGTCAACTTTGCGCAGCGGTGGTTTGGTGAAATGGCTAACAGCAAATTAACCTTTAAAATTCCAATAATACAGACACGTGGCTAGTTGTTTGATGTTTTACATTCATGTCTAAATCGGATTTTAAACGTTTTTCATTAAAAAAACAAAGGTTTATATCTGTAGTTGTAGTATGCATTTAAACGCTGAAGGATTAGTTACCAAAAAGACTGTCTCCCGATTTCTCCATTTTATAGGACCATGTCCTCTCATATGAAATATTAATTTGGCAATTAGAATTTAAAAGCAACAACAACATCAAAAAAATCTCAAATTTCACGTTATTTTGAGGAGCTTCAGCATGTACAAGAATAGCCTTGCCCAAAACCCACCTGGGAACAAATTGTCTGCCTATATGTGTATATCATTCTACCAATTAAGATGATTATTATGGTGGGACTGAAGAAATAAAATAGAGTATTATTATACTATAAATAACACTATAACACTATAAAGAAGCTAAATTGTAATGGTAAAGAAGATCTGTAAATGAAACCTGAGTTCATGTACAACTAAGGAAAGCAGAGTTTTCTATGAAGTTGTCATGAGAACCTAGTATATGTAAGCATAGATTTACTTTAGGCTTCCTTCAGTAAATGGACCATCACTCAGAGAGTGAGCAAAGTCATATCCTAAGAAAACACAGCATAGGCCTTGTAATAACATTATTTTTTTTCAGATGCAGGAGACCAAAAAAAAAAAAAAAAAATCCATGCATTGACTGCCATTTCCAGATTTGGAGATGTTACATCATGATAACAGTATACACTGGATTTGTTCACAAAGCTGTGTTGTGTCACATTATGAGCTTAAGACAGACAGAGAATCATTCACATTGAGATCTGTAAAGCCTTAGGCAAAACAGGGGGAAACTCTTTACAAAACGTACTACAGAACGATTCTAATATTTCTTAAACATAGTTGTGCTTTCTTGTCATTGTTGTACACAATACTGTTGTACACAAGACTGTTGTCCAGTCCTCAGAGACTAAGTGGATATGACCAAGTTGCCATGATATACCAAATAATCTATATAATCTAATTTCACAGCGACGTCCTCAGTAGTTTATTTACATTTCAATGTTTATATTTCTTTTGACATTTTTATATTGCATAACGTTGAATGCAAGCTGTATATCAGTGAGGAATCACCTGTGTTGCAGAGCCATGTTCATAGATTTCTTCTGAACATCACATTGTTCAGTCATCAGGTGACTATATCAACACCAGTGATTTCACTGTAAAGGAATTTCCTTTTAATATGCACCAATTATCATATCTTATTAAAAAAAAATACAGTTCTTTTTTTAAATTTTTTTTTTTACTTCTTTAACTTTTTTTAACAAGTCCTAACAGTAGATCATTAATAATATCAAAATAAGTTAATTGCTTTGCCCAGTTGAATACAAAATATTGTAACATCTTTAACATGTGTGATATCTGAAGGATTGGTTTAGGATTGGAAACCTACAAATAGATATTATTCCTAGGTTTTTTTTCACCACTCAAAAACTTCTGCAGTAGCACCTGTTTATTTGTTGGTGTAAAAGTTGTGGTATTCACCATTAGTTACTTACGCAATAAAATAAGCAAAGCCGGGGAATTCCGTCACATGCTTGAAGGGTGAAACACGACATTATAGCCATAAAGTGTTGCATTTACCAGAAATAATTAACTGAGTAGAGTGTCACTGAGTTGTGAATAAAACAGTCTCAAGATTTGCTGGAAGTGTCTGTGTGTTCTACACCAAATATTCAAATTGTTGGAGGTGTTTTTTTTTTTTTTTTTAAATAAGATATCCAGAAATCATGTCTTCCAGTAGTTTTATAGCTTGGAAAGTGGACAGCACATATCAAACCATTTTTCACCCACAATAACACTAGCCTGTTTTGAGGCAGACTGTATTAACACCAGTACATTACAATAAAAAAGAAACTGTTCCATAGACCATTTGCAACAGACTTTAGGCCAACAAGTATAGAAAGTTCTAGTGTGCACCATGAGGTTTAGAAAAAGTTTTAACATCTATGAGACTGACTGAGTTAAAAGGGTAAATGCAAATCCCAAGCTAACAACACAAACAAAAATGTAACAGACATTGGAGATGTCCTTTCAAGCTCTAGATTGCAAGATCATGTTCTATGATCTGTTTTTGTCAGTTTAGTTCTTTGTCTAGTTAGCCAAAATAAATCATTCTGTAAAATAGAAATTTCAAAATCAACAATCAGTGATGGACAATTTCATTAAAAAAAAAACTGTCTCAAACTTGGAAAAAAAAAGGCATTCATCTAGCTATTGACGTTTGACATGATGGAAGAAGGAAAGAGAGATGAAATGAGGATTCTAATGTGAAAGTGATCCATGTCTAGAAAAGACTTATAAAAGTGCCCTCCCATTAAAAAAAAAAGTCCTTTTCCATACAGTACAATTTCACTGCACAGTCTGTATAAAAATCCCACTGTGTACCACAGTGTCACCAAGACCTCGTTGACAGTTCTGAACAAGTCCTGGTTCAGTTCTGCAGTTGAAGCGAATTCCTCCTGAGATCTAATTAATACATGTCCTTGTAGATCTCCTGGAGGAGTGGGTGTAGGGAGGTCTCGGATTCCGTCTTTTTGATCATCTGTACCAGCTGGGCGTTCTCTGTCACGAGCTGCCTCAGGTCGGCCATCTTCTGCAGCAGCTTTGGGAAGAGGTGAGGAGAGTCGGGATGGTGGACCTGTAGGTGCTGGTCTAGGGCCTGGAGAATACTGTCTTGGATCTGCTCCACTTGCTTCACATTCATTAGGCCTGGACGGTCTACGCAAGAAAAACAGGTCAACGAATAACTCAAAGAGGATTTTGCTCACTGAAAACCATCAGAGAAAGGGACTGTACCGCAGTATTGAACAGGGCTTAGTGCGAACATCCCCTGTAAATACAACATATGCTTTTTCTGCTTTTATCTTAGGGTTTCTGATTAATACAAGCAAAAGATGAGCCCTCAAAAAACAGGCCTGGCTAGTTTTCAGTTTGTTTAGGAGAATGCGTAAAAAAAAAAAAAATTATGCGTACCTTGTCCAAAGAACGTTTTGTTTAAAACAATTTGAGCATCAGTGCTTTGGCAGACTCTAGCTAGCGGCTATAGAAAACAAGCGAACCATTGTAAGATCCTCCCCTCCATTATGTTATTAGCTTGAACAGCGTTTCCACATGCTCACCTCCACACAGGATAATGGCAGCCACAAAAAGAGCAAGGTCACTGTCGTCCAGCTCCAGGGCGTTGAACTTGACAGCAAACTCAAACTTGGGCTCCATGATCTCACTGAAGGGTTTGCGAAGGCTTCGCAGGAACTCCCTCGTCACAAAGCCCTTCCCATTGGCCACAAGCAGCCCATCTTTGTTCATGAGGGACGGAAGCATGGCAAAAATCGCTTCATGCACACCGTACTTCAACAGGGTCACCTGAAAGTGACAGGCCATAACATGTTCACAACTGGTTTACCAAGTGTAACTCACTCTTCCCAGAGATACAGAAATCCTATTTTCTCAAAACATGGCGCATATTAGCAGGCACGACTGATACGTGGCACCACTGGAGTGTCACAAATATTTTATCATACACATCATTTTACATTCTATATAACGTTATCATATTTTTTATTTATATGTATGTGTGTATATATATATATATATATATATATATACTGTGGTGAATGTTTTGATGCAGGATACCTGGTCATTGAGGAAAAGGTCAATGAAGCCTGGGATGTTTTTAGCGAACTCAGTGAGTTCTCTCACAGTCTCCACAGTGGTGCACTGACAGCGGTAAAAAACATGGACACCAATCTCTTTGTTGAGGGGAGCTCCGTTTAGCTGATTCCACACCAGGCCGTTCTCAGCCTGCCACAGCGAGTCCATATCATGGATCACAAAAGGCTGAAAAGAACAAGCCGGGCAAATTTAAGTCTGAATGTACAGTGAATGCGGATCTAGACCCAAGACTGATTAACTAGATTTAATATTACAGTGTCACCTGCTGCCACAGTTTCACCCTTGCCTCTACAAAATAATGGACATGCTCATTTGAACTTGCAGAGCTATCAATTGTCGCTTCACAATACATTCATTCCTACTCATGAAACACTGCATTTGTTTCATACTTGTTAACTCAGAGTTACTAGACCATGGCAAGTTTACATAGGTCGAGACAATACCGCAGAGCAGCTGGTTTTGCCAGTCAAAATGCTGCGGGCTTTCTTCTTGGTCATGTTGAGGTTCTTCAGATAGGCTGTGTTCACGTTCTTGGCCAACGTTTTAAGGTCAGAGCCTCCAGGGCTCTGCACACTCTTTTCTCCAGCTAGTAGCCCCGCCACTAGTTTCTTTTTCTCTGCCTCGGGCATGCGTCCGTACCTGATTGCTGTGGAGACGCCAACAGCCTACTGTTAGAATCAGTCTAGGGACTCCAGAGTCAAACACAGAGATGACTTGATGAAATCGTATCTTGAAAAACACGCCTCTGTGATGCAGCGTTCAGCTTACCGTCATGAGACATGCCTAGCGCCAGGCACTTCTGAAAGCGGCAGTATTGGCACTTGTTGCGGCTCTTCTTCTGAATCTTACAGGTGCGCTCGCAGCGTTCATACTCCAGCTTCATACGAATGGTTCGCCTGAAAAAACCCTAGAGGAAAAGAGGAGAGGCGGTTTTACCAGTCTCATAGATACTGCAACCGAAGTATGGCCTTGGGTTTGTTAAACAGACTGGATTTTAATACAACACGTAGGTCTTGAGTTTCACGCTCTAGCAGATCAGTAAAGAGCAGAGGATAAACTGTAAAATGAAAAACTTAACGAGCTTCAGATGCTTACTTTACAGCCCTCACAGGCGTGGACACCATAGTGAAACCCCGATGCTTTATCTCCACATATCCTGCACTCCACGTTAAGCCCCATCCCAGTGGGGTCATCGCGACCGAGCCGCAGCTGGTCGGACAACGACAGAGAGGACGTCTGCAACGGGTCTGCTCAGAGAAAGACGAGGAGAGAGCGGTGTGAAAGGAATGTCTCAGTGGCTCCACATGGATCTGCCTGCCGATTTACAGTTAAATCTTTTGTGCACTATGAACAATGTGAGTTAACTGTATGATCTGTATGAACTGGTTACATGTGTATGTGACATCGACGACCTCAGAACAGCCAATGCATTCATTTTAATACACTTTTTTAAAACCAGCTCAGCGTCGTGGAGGGGGGTTTGTATGCCCTTTGGAAGCCCTCTCACCTGGGAAAGGGTTGGGTGTTGCAGGACTGACATGAGCTCCGTCCTTCTGTTCCGGCGTCGCCTCCTGACGGCCACTTCCGTTCTGTCGGCTCCCGTCCCACCCGTTACTCCTGGGCGACACCCCCTCCGCGCCGGTGACGTCCGAGGCCTCGCTGCTCTCAAACTCTTCCCCTGAGCCTGGCTCCTGAGGGTCCGATGTCCCCCTGTAATCTGGGGTGACCGGTTCTCCCTCCCGTACCGTGTCCTCCGTCAGTTGCGGGGAGTTTGCGTCGAGCTGAGGCAGCAACGTCCCGTCAAAAAGCCCTTCCGATGTCATGCCGCGCACTGGTGTCAGCTCAGCCAGTTGCAGGCACTCAGTCTCTGAGGTAGCTCGCGCCTCATCCCCCATAGCTCTCAGGTCCAGCTGCTAGAGCTAACAGCCCTCCATGTTCATCATGTGGCTGGCATAGCTGCCCTGCGGAGCACAAGAAGGTCACCTCTGAATATGCATTATACTCTGCTTCACAACAGTTTGGTACAGGTGAAGGTCCACAACACAAGCCTCTCATGTGGTATAGTCATACAACTAAACAAGTATGTAAACTCGAAATTCCATTTGGGCCTGAGTAAAGCCTTAAGTGTTGACCATTACAGCTGGGCTATTTTTGATTACCTCGCTATTATTAACTTACCATTGCCCAACTGCTTGCATTTGGCTTCGCACATTACATTAGTTTTCACACAGATCCACAATCTCACTCTAACTGTTCAACAACAAGTCAGTATTGCTGCTGAGAAGCACTTATCAGGAGCTCAAGGTCTGAAAGTGTAGTTCTGCCCCCAGCCAGGCCTTTATCACCCTGGCTTTCAAAAGCCTTTTTTCCCCCTCTCTCCCCTTTTCTGCTGAGCTCTGGCTCTGGACAGTTTTCTCTGCTCTAATGGAAACACCCAACTGAAGGCTGCCAAGTGGTCTAAGATTAGTGAAGGTCAGAGTGCAAATAGTGCAGACAATAACAAAGAGAGATTATAAAAAAAAGTCTGAGGTTGTTTACTTAAACAGATAAGCCAGGCATTACAGTCTGAACCTGTAGAAAATTTGCTATGTAAGCACTGATGGAGACTTGAATGCGGGCAAGTGTCACTGACAACAAAGAATGTTTGTTATCAACCTGATAATATCAAGATCTTTGCAATTAAATCTACATTTGAGAGGAATAAATAAATTAATCGCAATCCCTTAGAGCTCATCAAACAAACTATACAAAAGACAGAGCGACGGCTTTGCCAGTCTCTCTGTGATGATAAAAAAAGTTAAAAAAGATAATGTAACATCAGGGTCAGAAACTTAAGGATCCATTTATTATTATATTAGCTGTGCAGAATCTGTTCCTCATTCCTCACGCTCATGTGTGAACTTCAATCCAAAAGTTCCAAGCCATTCATAAATTCGTCTGAAGTGAATGAGAGAGTGTATACCAAGCAGATGGCAGGAGTGCTTTCCAACGTTAAATGAGTCACCAATGAGCTACGAGGCACTAATATGAATTTCAAAACAAGCAGATAAACACCATTTCTATCCATTAACTCTTCATAAACAAACGAAAGCAAGACATGTCAGCAGGACATCCTTCTATGATGGCTGTGGGTGAGAGTCATATGTTGACGTGCGTACACCACGAGGCTTTTCACTTCTTTATTGAGTAGAATGGCCACTGTTAAGAGATCAAAATACACGAATAATCTGTGGATTTACACTAGCTCTGTTGGTATCCATTAGACTGAATGGGGACCAATGGGCAGCTTCACTGGTGCTGAATGAGGTCACGTCCTTGATGGCACCCGGGGTGGGCAGCATCGATAGCAGATATGAGTGTCTGCAGACATGGAGAGATTTGAGAGTAGGCCTGGGGACTTTGTTTGTAATCCGTGGGATTCTCTGACAAGAGGATTATCAAGTATTGACATAAAAGCCATCCACGTATACACCCACACACGGTTCCTTACAAACTAACTGTCTGAGGAGGAAAAAATGAATTTGGGCACATGATCTAAAATCAAAAAGTGGAGAGAACTGACAATGACACAATTAACAACACTGCTGAACAATGGATAGCCCAACTTCTTTTTCTATCTACTGATTGACCAATTGGAGGAAACAGATAAAATGTGGAGACTCAGAGTGAGTTATACAGTAATAGAAGTCCATTTCTGCTCTAAGAGACTGTTTAGGCATGTTGGTAACCTGTCATGCTGGTTTTCAGATTATCCGCTCAACAGTAAACTTTCCCCAAGCATGGTAAAGTGCACTTGCACAGTAAAGGGTAATGAGTCATTCTGTGTGGGCATGACAAGAAAACATTCCTGTCTTGAATTCTTTCAGTGGTTTCCTCTCATGTCTATCAAGTGAAGAAATACTATGCTTTTCTTGATTCTTATCAACGTTTCTAGTGCGCCTGGGCTTTAGAACAAACTAGCTTTGGATTAACTTTTTGTTTTTGAATCAATGAATTAAACACAGAATCCAGTGCGAGACAGACTTTATGTCACTCCCTAAACAAACACAACTACCTTTCACCTATTCGGTCGAGAAGACAGAAGACACATCACTCACAGAGGTTATTGTTTGTTTAAGTTTAATTACAATAAGCGGTTGTCATGGAATGTTGAGCTGAAAAGACCTTAAATCTTTTTTGCTCTGAACTGTTATAGCATTTTATATCCCACATCCAGTCTGACTCTCACCCTAAATGACGTCTAAGACATGGTTTTGGATCAAATAATTTTTATAGCCAGAACAGCTTAAAGACACGTAGTGACTAGTTGCATCACTACAACGTAAAGAGTTTTCGGCTAGACTTCCGCGTAGACTTAACCAGACACGACGTGACTCGGGTCAATCATGAGGCATGGATTTCATTTTTAATGTGTAGTAGCTACTCTCTTTGCACACAGACAATCATACAAAATACATTCTCGCCTAACTATAAGAGACATAACTGGACCAAAATCGTAAGTACTCCCGTTAGACAATCAATTGGCACTATTCCAACTGATATTAAATAAGAACAGAGACATATACAAGACTTTAATTTCTGAACCCCAAACCGTAACCGATCAAATTAAAAGATAAGTTATCAGCTGATTAAAACTGTATAGTATTGACTGAAGACCGGGTAACTTCAGGCTCGCTGCAGTAACTCTTTATAATACCCTATCAACAAAACATTACGCTAACTCACGTGTGCTTCCCAGATGGTAGGCTATAGTTAACCATCTAAGAAACCGCTACCTAAGGATAATCTTCAATGCCAACATGCTAACAATATTTAGCTATGTTACTTGGCTGTGTGACAGCCTAACAAACCTAATAAATGACTAACAGAATAGGTTTAATAACTTTGACATTAGCTATTCAGGCAAAACTGTTGGCACAACCTAATCACAACGGTAATGTATCTCAGTACGTTTACAAAACCGTAGGTGAAATCTTGACCAACTAGTCGACAACATACGTATGCTAGGTATGCTACACAGACAGCTAGGTAGACATCACAGAAGCACTATGACCGATGGCCGAGTTAGACGAGATGACAGCTAAATACCGTTTAGCTTGTTAGCCAATCTAGTGGCGTTACTTACCTGCTGTGAGGCTTGAGGAGTACTATGAAGTTTACAACGTAGCAAATGAATACAACTCTTTTCGGCTTCTTTTCCTGTGCGATATCTGATAATTACCCAGCGAGATACAAAGAGAAGTAGCCCATTGCATAGTCAGTATTACCTTTACGATCACCACATCGCCCTCAAATATGTTCAAATAAACCTACTTCATGCTACAATTGCTAGCTTACCAGCTAGCTCACTAGCTTACTTAAGGTAACTTTTTTGTTCACTTTCTAAATGTTGTCGCGTAACAGCATTATTCTCCAATAACCTGGGTATTAAATGAATTAAGTCACTGCAAACTCTGTCGCCCAGTTTCAGCTCTCATTCAAATATTTATGGAGGTACAGTAAGGGCTGGTATTTAACTTTTCACCCAATCTTCACTGAGCTAGCTAGCAATTGCACTTGCTTTGATTGTTTCCTGCAGCTTGACAGCCAGCCACTGCGTATAACGTCAGACGTGGCGTGACATACGTCGTATACACAGTACGGTTACGTTACAAAGCCGATGTGCCTTAACATTTCGTTGATGTTTGTAGTTATGAATGGTATGACATGGTATGATATGCAAGTATTTAGAGAAAAGACAGTGTATTATATGAATGTTAATAGTATATGTGAATATAGTGTAATAGGAGTCATATAGCTTTTTACATGGATAAGTACTTACCTTTGTAAACACCTATATGGCATGATATCACACCACATACAGTTATATTAACAACGCATATTAAACACTGTCATAAATAACGTTCAGAAAATCTCAGTTAAACCTCGCTGTTGTATGACCGACTGCTTTGTTCCTGATGTTTAAATCACAAATCATTTTTCACCACTTCAGCTGTAGGTATAACGAAAGTCTTGTTCCACGTTTGAGACCTGTGCATTTGGCCAGCTGATTGGGTGAAATACCACTGGGAATTTCCTCAGTCACTTAAGACCCAAGGGGCCGTTTTCATAAACGCTGCCACCTACACGCGGAATTAAATGATGCCATCATCGATAGCAGTTGGGAGCCCCCAAATGCACACGTCTGCGGTTTTCCGAGCATCAGCAGTAATTGTGTTACTTCAACAGCGTGTGTCACTGTTAACCTATTTCTTCCTCGTCATCGAAGGTCGCTACAGCATCATGCAAACGGAAAGATGGACATTTCCTGTTGTGTGTGCATGTCTAGAAGCTCCCACGTAGATTTTAAGTTACAACATGTAGTAGCCTATGTGCTGTCTTGATTTCAGATTTGTTACGTGTTAGACTGACTCGCACTGTCGAGGGTTTGGGGTTTGAGGTTAGGGTTTACATTTCAAGGTACTGGTGCTTCTTTAATTAACACAGAGAGAGAAAGAATAATATTTTTTACCAGTCTAAAATAATTGCGATTTGAATGCAAAGTTCACTTCACATCCGCACAGTATTACACAACGGAAGCAGGAAGCAAGCAAACCACACGTTTCACGTTAATGTGTATGCTAGAACATCACCTAAAATAAGCTTACGCAGTAATAACGCTACAGATATCTAAGAGAAGGATTCATGAAGCACTATATTCTCCGTTGTTAGAGCTCAACCGTAAACTGTGAAAAAGAATCATATGACACTTTATTCATGTATTGAACTGCTATTCATTCCCCCCCCCCCCCCCTCAGAAACAGAGAAGACTTTTTCTAGAGAAAAAGAAATACTCCACCATAGTGATCAATTCAAAATGTAGGTTTTAGGAGTTCAGTAATAGAACAGCCAATGAATCAAAGTACATCAAATTTATAGAACAAAATTTACACTAATCTCAAACATCCAAATCTGTAAAGATATACAGTGCGCTGCATGCACATATAAATTTATCATCATTCACCAGGGTACTGCAGTTTACCCCTTTACAGTACATTCCCCTCAAATATCTCCCATTTTTTGAGTTTCAGTCTCTTCCCTTCGTTGGCCTTTTATTCTGTTGTTGAGCTTCAGGAAGTCAGGGAATGTCCATGTCTCCATTTGATGCTTTGGACAGACGCCTCTCCGCCTCACTCCCTCCCCCACTGCTGTCTACATTCTCTTTGCTCTCCTCGTCTTGTTCCTCAGACCTCTTTCTTAAACGTAAACCTGGGTCTTTTTGTGCGGGGATGCGGAAACTGGAGAAAGAGCCTAGTCCAGAGGATTTTTTCTCTAAATGATTCGTCAAAGAGGGTGAGAAAGAAAGACAAGGAAAACAGTGTTAGTTACTTTTTGGATATATTTTTTTTTTCAATCAATGACATGTAATTCTAAAAAGCTTGCATGATGTTGATGTCTTATTGATGTGGCAAAGCAAATATGACGTATTATTTTTTTAATGACAGTTCACACAAACGTGGGCACCTACATCTGTAAGAAAGCAAAGTTGTGCTGGTTTTGCTGTTACCACAAAGTGAAGCACAGAAAGACACAGATCTATAGCACAACCCATTCTGTGCGCCTCAACTGGTGCCCCTGTTGCTACACCCTGTGATATGCCAACCAAACCACAAAACTAGGCAAGAAAAAGCTGACCTAGTTGTTTTACCTGCAGTCTTGTTTACAGATGCTTTAATCTGATTACTTCATGTGTTTTAAAAGCCAGTGTATTTGAATATTGAGCTCTATGTATTGGGTACATATTACTTTTTAGTGTTTGTATCATCTGTTTTCATTAGCTATCTTAGTTTGAAATCAGGTGAGCTTGGCACCAGCAAAAATGCTTGGTTGATCTGGCCCATAGTGTGATGTATACACTAGAAAAGCATGGCGTGCTGGGTATTACTTACCTCCTGGTCCAATTGGGTGCATTAATCTGTTCATCTGAACGTTCCAGTGTTTGACATTGGTGCTAGCTTGTCGAAGCTTCCTCTGAGCAGCCTACCAGGGTAAAGTAACAGCTGAATCATTTATATTTACCTCATACCCAGTAAATTTTCAGTCTATCTATACGCGAGTTAATCTTTTGTGTAGTCTAGTTCATTAATGAATCATATGTTTACGTTCCCACATATAAAATATCAAAACTGAACAATAACTGAAAAAATGAATGAACAATAACATGTTGTTATTAAACTGTCATTACAGCATATTATCTATGAAATGGCCTGTCACTGTAATTGAAAATGGGATGATAAGACACCTTAAAATGTGAATCTTAAACAAGTAAAGGTAAGATAAATGTTATGATAGCTAGTTGTGCTCACCACTACGTCCTGGTCCACCCTGTGACGGTTAGCACGGACCTCCTCCAGTTGACGCTGCGCCTCCTCCAGGGCCCGTGACTTACTCTCCATCTCCTGCTTGAGCTCCTGCTTCTCCCTCTGAGTCTTCTGGATATACTCTTCTTGTTCTTCTTGTAAATTCATGAGAGCCTTCATCTTCTCCTCTTCCTCAGCCAGTAAACTTCAGAGAGGAGGGTTGGAGGTCCCGTTAGTCATATAAGTACTTAATTCTAATGAGGTGACACTAGTTTCTCTTTGAAAATACAAATCTAGAACTAAATAATTGAGTGGGTGTATGAGTAAATGTTAACAGACAGTAATGTTTGCTTTCTCACTTCAGGACTGTCAGTCGATAGCACACAGAATGCAAATGGATCCATCTATAGATAGATAAATATATCTATATGATACTTGAGATTTGTAATCTGTATATATTGGTCTGTTTTTTTTTTTTGATAGAGTGAGACAAACACATCAATATTAAAAAGAAGTATTATTTTCACTGTTCACTAGTCTCACGTAGCATGATGTGTATCTCGAATACTTCCTCTAAGAACTTCCTCAGGAACTTGACATAAAGTCTTTTCTAGGACTGGCTTTTAACTGCAACATAACAGCTGCCTCCTTTGACTGTGTGACCATTTAGTTCATTATACAAAGACCTATGCTTCTGTGTCAAGGATCTCATGAGTGTAAAGATGAATATTGGTATTAGTGTTGTGGTGAAGTAAGTGTAAATATAGCGGAGGAAGAACTTTGTGTGTGTGTGTGAGTATTTGTCTGTGTGTGGATGTGTATATGTGTGTGTGCCTATGTATGTGTGTGCGTGTGTGTGTGTGTGTGAGTGAGCGAGTTATCTTATATGAAAGCATTGGTGTTTCTCTTTGTGAGAGACAGAATAATAACATTCGTATTGAGAACAGCATGCGACTATGACCACGAGGATGTGTGTGTCTGTGTGTGGTTTTTTTTTTTTTAGGGGGGTATCTAAACATAAAACCAAAACTATTACCTAGCCTGTGCTACACGGAAGGCCTCCTCATCGTGTCTGGCTTTGACCTCCTGCTGCAGAGCCTCCTCTAACTGCTGTTGCATGTCTTCCAGCTCCTTAATCCTCTTCCTCTGCCGTTCTGCTTCTGCCTCCTTCAGAGCCATCTCCGCCTGCATGCTGGCCCGTGCCTGAGTAGTCCAAAAAGGCACATGGCTGGTGAAATTGCTGCTTAATATATATTAAAAAAGGTATGTTCACGTTATGCTTTTCTCTACATGAATAACTACTCTACCTTCATGCTCTCTCCAGCTTCCCGAGGTCTCATTCATTCATTCATTTATGTTTACATCTCTCCTGACATCAACCTACGTGCACCTCACTCCATTAAGTTCCAGCTCTTCTGAACCACACTGTTTTTTTCTACTTCAGTGCCTCAGCTATACACACAGCTTTTCCAACCTCCCACATTAGCTCTATTCATCTGTCTTTAAACCCCATGTATACATCTCTGCACTACTTTCACAGTCTTCCTCATAACCGCATACTCTCCCAAGTCAGCCACAGCCATCTAACCACATTTCTGCAACCTTTTCAAGCAAATCCTCTTTTCCACCAACGTCATTTTCCGCAGAGAACTCCTTCCCCCTTTTTTTTTTCTTCACTTCCTCCGTAAAAGATATTTTCACCCTCTTCTATATGACCTCAACACATTATTTATGGTATAGCTACATGTTTATCTCCTCAATACCACCATTTTGTCTCATCCAGCTAAACAACCCTCTTTATGTCACAGATATTTTCCCCATCTTCCACAACTGAACAGACTCCTCTTTACAACTTTTAAATCCTGTACAGGCCTCAACACCCACCCCCCCACCCCCCACTCTTAACTCACCTCCTCTGCCTCTTTAAGTTGGAGCTCCAGTGTTTTCTGTAGCTGCTCATGCTGCTGGCGTCTTCGTAACTCGTCCTGCTCCAGAAGGGCCTGAGCTTGCCGCTGTGCCTCCTTCAGCAGCTCCAGCTCCGCCAGTTTGCGCTCTTTCTCCTCCTGCACGGCCAGGAGCTGCTGTAGCTCCTTCTCCTTGGCCTCGCGTCTCTTTTCCCGCTGTTCTCGCTGCTCACGCCGCTTCAATTTCAGATCCTTGTGGAGCGATGTTTTCCCTTCTACGTGAAGCCGAATGGCTGTCTGGATGGCTAGAAGAACAGAGAGAAAGCAAGAGATATAAGGAGAGAGAGATGGTTTTTCAGACAACTTCATTGTCCGCTTTGAATGAAGTCAAGTTTTGGATGTGATTTCACAAAAATACGATCATAGAGGTATCTTTCTACTTTTTTGCGGGTGCAGTATAACATGTAGTGTCGCGTGCTTGTTTCCTGGACAGAGACTGAAATTGAATATGTTGGTTTTTTAAATGGAGAATCTCCACACAGAATGAAATCACGTGCACAAATGTTTGAAACATTTGCCCTCGTTTGATACGTGATTTAACATGTTTGCCGTTAAACTTTACTCCAAACATTCGTACTCTTTTGCATGTATACACTGTATTTCAGCTGATCACAGTTAGATTTGTCATCAGTTGATGACATCATCTGCACTTTGTGCAACAAGCAACCTGTCCACAGTGGCTACTTCAAGCAGTAACCATACTGAGAGATAATTTTGTTCTTCACCACAACTAGCTGACGTAATGGCCATGCTCCGTACACTGATTGCGGTGACATTTGGACCAGGTCATAAAAGAGAACAACATATTCACCTCTGTAAAATCCAAATCCGAGTGAAAAAGCAAAAATACGATGGTATATGCTCACCTGAAGTCCACTCCTGCCTCTGTTTCGTGTCTGATGCACTCAGCTCATAGGACTTGGAGAGGGTCTTCAGACAGAACATGCACCTTTTCCCATCTTTGTCAGGCAGGACCTGACAGACAAGGGATGGCACAGCAGTCAAATACAACACATACACAATGTGTCAAAATTAGATGAAGGAAGAGGTTAACCATTACACAGACATAGCAGATGGAAGTGAGAGGAAATGTCCATCCTCTGTGGTTTCATCAACAGCCATTCCGCAACAGAAAATACTATCCCTCTCTCTCTCTCTCTCTCTCTCTCTCTCTCTCTCTCACTCCCACACACATACTCTCACAAACATAAAAATGTACTACTGACCTCAACACAGCAGTTGCCGTCCAGAGCGATGCTGCCCCTGCAGTCTTTACGGTCCTCACTTATGTAGTAACACAGAGTACTGGGCCTCAGAGTGAACCAGCGCTCAGTCCAGTTCCTTCTCAACTGACCCTTCTTCCACAAATATCCCTAACACCCACAAAGCCACAAGGACATATCACATGACCTGATTGGAGTATGTGGCATTCTACTTCATATAATATAATATAATATAATGTTACATTATATTATAATAACTATTTAAATGATTTTTACCTCCTTGAGAACATCACCAACAATTTCCCTGTACACTTCTTCTATAGCCATGCTCATTGTCTCTTTAGAAATGCCTCGAGTTAGCTTCCCAGAGTTCATCATTTCAAGGAATGCCCAAACAGTAAATCCATTCTGCTGAACAGAATCCTGGGATATGAAGTCCTCCATCTCAACACAGTTTAACTCCACACTCATGGCCATACACAGTTTCTTGAGTAAATATTCGACCTAAAATGACAGGTACAGATGCTTTGGTTGAAAGGGAGTCCAAAGGGGCATAGAAGACATGCATAACATCCTCTGTCTAAACAGTTCATTTAAACTAATAGAGACTTTTAAAGAAAAAAAATCAAAGGGAACAAACAGTATTGTGATTTAAGGTGTTTTTAAAAACTCTTGCAAAAACTGTTGAGCAACAGAAGTGACTAAATTCATGCACATACTGAAGGAAACGTGGAGTTGAAAGCTCCTAGGGGGAGAGACTTTTTCATGCACTGAGCTAATAGCTGCTTTAAAGCACAAAATGTGCTGATCATGATACTGACAACACTAAACTAATCTCACAGTTGTTCAAATTTAAAGTACGCCACATCTCCATTCTCCAGAAATCCTTTCTAATTGCACCCTGTTTTTTGTAATTACCTTATTTATTATGCAACATATCAGTACAGTGCAACAGGAGGAATAAACAAAAATTCTCTCCACCTCAACCACTGTTTTTCATGACATATATTTTATTGGATTGTATGTTTGTTATGCTTTCTTTCTTTCTTTCTTTCTTTCTTTCTTTCTTTCTTTCTCTCTCTCTTTCTTTCTTTCTTCTCCCAAACTCAGGGGAACTAATGTTGAGGCTGGTAGTTTATGCCCCAGCAGTGAAACCACTTAATGTCTGCCAAGCAACGGTTGTGCAAAACAGCCTGCAGGAAATCGACAGCTTTGCTGCTAAAGATCTGTCAGCTTACAGAGTAGCGGGGGAAAAAAGAGATCGAAAAAGAAAAAAAAAACAAATGAAAAACATGACACCTCATGAGACGTCTATCTTTAGAACGACGGATGAAGACTACTGAAAAAAAAAATCCATATATGTAGGGACAAAGACGGAGAACCTGTAAGTTGATTATGTTGATTATGCCTACAGTTTGTTAAGAAGGAAATGCAGTTTCCTGAACTCTTTAAAAATACTCACTCTTTACACAAGCTGCTGCAGTCTGTAAAATCTATTATAACATGTTAGTGCTGCATTTGAATGACAAAGTCATTGAAATCATGACCCTAATACAAGAGTTTTGTTTAGTAATTGTTCTTTGATCCATCCTGTAGATTAATTAGTTAATAGACACTAATATAATCTGACATAAAACTAAAATATAACTCTCCCATAGAATGAGAGCGCAAGAGAGAGACAGACAGAGCAAGAGAACTAAAATGTAATCCATTCATTCTATAATGTAAGTAAAGAATAAATAAGACTTAACCATGTAAAAGAGGGCACAGAGCCACAGCAATTACTGGCAAGGACTCTTACCTCATCTGGTATCATAACTAGTGGATATTTGTCCTCAGATAGGAAAATAAACAGGCACCAAAGGCGAAAGGCATCTTTTGTGGTCAGTATGCCTTTGCTCCCAGAATGATAATTCTTTTTAGCAGTAAGAGTCCAGCACAACTCGTCCACATTCTCCTTCACAAAAACACCTTCCACCACCTGTCAGTCACAAAAGAAAAAGTAAACTTCTGAAATAACCCCAAACTCAAACCTCCATTTTAAATGCTTTTAGTGTTCTGAGCTTCCATCCTTTAGGATTTCACTAGAGAAAAAAAAAAAATTAGATGATGTGATGTTCACATTGGGCAACTGGTGTGGAAAAACATACATTCATTATACTCAGTTTACCCAGTAAATGCTCAGTACTCTTAGTCTACAGACACACACACACATGCACGCACACAGTCTGCATGTACACTCAGTTTACATTTATGAAGTATAAGCCACTATGTTTGTACGCATTACAAGAGGCACATGAGACAGTGGAGGTGCTGGATTGGGCATGAGATTCCAGTGTTAAGACACTAACAGAATAATTGGTTAGATAAACTGTGTTTATATCTCATAAAACTTTTAAACATGTGAATACACAAACTGCAAAAGTCCCAGTCTTTTTTTCCATTCAGATCAGCTAGTACCATAATGACCATCCAAAATATGATATTCTGTGTAAGAAACCACAGTCTTGAATATCATATTTGCCACATTCCTCTGTCATAGACATTAGAAAAATGTCTGTGTAACCTGCCATTTTGGAAGACTCACAGCTTGTAAAAACTTACAGCTAGCTGAGTGACAAATAGCTAAGCATAGTGACAGATAGCAAAATACCTGTGAATTTTAGTAAATATGGCCACAGAGAGTCCCCACGTAAAACTGAAAGGGTTGTGACGTACCTTGTCGAGGATGTACTTGTTCAGGTAAGGCATGTAACCCTGGCTGGACACGGGCCCATCATCATCGTCCCTGAAGTGCTCCTCCAGTGCAGCCGGGTCGTGTGGGATACAAAGGACTGTACAGAGGTTATGGGACAGGACCTGAAAATCATAAAAAAAATTACAGCTGAAGATATCTGAATATATATCTATGTTAAAAGACAATATAAAATCCTTTGTTATCTAATCCGATAAAATGTTTTCTTCTCTGAAGAAGATAATTTTGGAAGAAACTTGACACGTAATTCACAGCAAGTTCTAAGTAGGACATCAAGCTTTTTTTTTTTTTTTTTTTTACTTTTGTTTTAATCAAAGCTTCAGACAACTGATATCCCACAGCCTGTCTTGTAGACCTTAACCTGAATCTTGAGATGTACCAGAAATGAGCAAGTCTTTTTCCTGATCATCAAAACTCAGTCAACAACCGTTTATCACATGTTCAATCAGACACTGCACTGCAAACAGAGTGTCACTTTGTGAAGTTCAGACATAAGGCTGAGCTCATATTGCATTTTGATTATTATTTTTTTTTTTTGCTTGTTTTTGCTTGTCGTTATCATACCGTAATGGGCCTGACATAACATCATAAGGTTTACTGAACCATTAAAATTGTAAATCAGTGAATTTTTTCAACATCATAGAAATGTTATTTCCTTTCTTAATACTTTCAATCTTTTTATGTAAACAGCTGAGAGTGTCTGTTAAGAAAGATAAAATGTGGCTGCATTAGATATCTGACAACTGTTGCATGGAGGAGACTGAAAAAAAAAAGCAAACCACATCCTGTGGGCCTCTCTCTCCCTCCACCCATCACTAAGCAGAGCAGCATTCTAACAGTAGTGCTTATGGGAGTCCACCAAGAAACATGGCCAATTGTGCAGTATCCGGACTGGACCTCCTTCAGGCAAGATTGGGATATTGACATAAGCTTGGTCATTGGATTATGTGGGTTAATGCACATAGCGCATTGCCGTAAAGAAGATCCGCATGTCAACAAATAGATACGCTGCTGAGTGTTCATTAATACATAGTCAACCATTAATCCAGCTCCATCAAAACTCATCGCTCTGTCTATGCCATTGGGTTGTGATGGTTCTTGCATGTGTTTTGTGAAACTGTGGGATCTATATAACCCAAAACCTAAAATATAAGAGATACTGGATTTCTCTTAACTGAATGCTCGCCTCTCAAACCCTGTGTATTTTCATTAAATTTTCATATAAAATTATTCACTGCCATCAGGTCATCTTAACATCACTGTTTATGTCTGTTGCAACTTCTACTTTAGCAATAGTTTAACTGTTGTTCTCAGCAGTGCATCCACTCGTACAGACCATGTGGCACATATGGTTTACTCAACCAGGAAATATATTGCAGACAACAAAACTGAATTTTTGTCTTTTTTTCTTTTACTGATCTTCAAAAGATGTGATTTTTGATTAATGTTCAATTTCTCTTATGCTTTTTGTGTCAAATGAATTAAATTAATTTAGTTGTAGATTTTTTTTTGTATCTAAATGCAACTCGTCGGGATGCTAAGCAGGCCAAGATGGTGTGATAAGGAAGATGCGCTGTGTAAAGACACATTTCTCCACCTGCTGAACTGTACATTGATCCACGTAAACTGAGCACAGGTCCACTCACCTTGAGCTGGGATTTCGACACCTTTCCACTCTTCTCCACGTCCAGTGCGGTAAAGGCATACCAAATAGACTTGAGGAGCTCCGAGCGTAGGTCCATGACTAGAGCGACATAACTTTTGTGTTTTTCTTTTTTTTCGCAGTCTCTTTCTCTCGCGCTCTCTCTATCTCTCTCTCTCACACCCTCTCTCTCTCTCTGCCACAAGCAGCTTGCTTCAGCCTCCCACACCCTGTGCGATGAATGTTCACGTTCAGAGGGACGCCACCTACTGGGTATTCATTTTACAGTTCCTCTGTTGCGGAACAGATTACATCAAATACCTATATCATACTCATTCATCCTTCACATTTCTCTAAATAGCAACAAAATATGCGCACAGTCATACCTGAAAATAAAATATAAAGATTTGATCATTTCTTTAGAAATCCAGGTTACATTATATGCAGACCGCTCTGATTTTACTGTTTGAGGAGTTCGGTCCACCGATTTTCTCTATATACTCTAATATTTGTCTGTTCTATCCTTGGGCTGATTGTGCAGACTCCCTTCCGTCTTTATTAAAACAATCTAATAATTATGGTGTGTTTCTTTGGAGTGTAATTTGTGGTAAGGAAAAGGTGTAAGACAACTACTTATTGACGAATAAAGTGACCATTTTCTAGAAAGGGCTCCACCAAACTGTGAAAGTAATAAATTCACCAAACAACGCCGGCAGAGGCACATTTCGATCAAGCTACGTACGTGATACATAATGAATGTTTTGGTTTAGCAGTGCGCTGCTTCTTCTTCTTCTTCTTCTTCTTCTTCCTCCTCTTCCTCTTCTTCTATTTTTTTTTTTAACTAACAAATGCAAGACACACTAGTGCACCAAATAAATAAAGAGGATCGCGAAGTGTTTTGTAATTGGCTGGTGTTCAGGGTGAATGACAAACAAATAATTAAGTAAAACAAATCTTTCGAGACTTTTATTTTCAGAATTTTGACAAATATACGCATCCGGAAGTAAATACATATGACCTCATCGTGTTGCGATCCCTTACAGCTGTCTTGAAACAGGTGAGAAAATGATGGTCGACGTTACTTTCAAGAAATATTTTTTGCAAATTTATGTACAGTTCTTGATATTGTGCTAAAATGCAAAAATATGAAAACATGTAAAACACCCTTTATTTTGTCGATGTTAGAATTTAACACCGTCAGCAGGTACTGTTTTTTGTGCGTGTCATCCAAGCTCGCTTTAGATGCTACATCCTCGATTAAAGGGTATTACAGAGCTGTTAGAGAGCCAATTCATGTTGACTAGATTTCCATCGTTTCACTTTCGTAATTTATTTATGGATAGGTGATATAGTAATTCAGTATGCTGTGACTTGTATGAATGACTGAATATTGAACCGTTAACACCTGCTGTGGTTGTTGGGAACAGCGTTTTTCTGCTCTGTTTTCGTATTCTTGTTGACGAGACCATTTATATGTATTTCACAGGATTGAGAAGTGTGCGTCCATTTGACAATGATGCCTAATATATTGCAAGGCCTTAGGGCACCAGTTACTGTCTTACTGCTCATGCTTCTCTTTGAGGTCGCGCCATACACCCAAGCCAACAAGGTAACTGAGTCACTAGCTGTTTTGAAAACGCAGCCGTTGCTTCCCCCCCCCCTTACTGTAATGTGTTTACGCTTACATACAAACGCTGCTTGCCGTATAAACAGTGCATAACACAACCTTGTCATTAAATTTTTTTGCCCCTTTTGAACTTATTAATGAAAGAAGGGACATTTGAAATATATTTTCTCTAGAGTTTCGAAGACGTACGGTGCAAGTGCATTTGCCCCCCCTACCGGAACATCAGTGGTCATATTTACAATCGGAATGTGTCACAAAAAGACTGGTACGTTTTATAATGCAAGTTAATCAAGCATAACATTTACCTTTGTATAAAGTCCATGTATATAGACTTCAGTTTGGAGATTTTACTTTTCATTGTTTTAAAATGGTTTCTCAGTAGTTATTTGTGGCTCGTTGTAAGTACAAGAGAAGAGTCTGAAATAATTGTTCATTGCTGTCAGGCAAAAATGCTCTTTTTTTAAACAACATGCGTGAATTATCATTTTGTCTGGTTTGAAATTATTGATTTCTTTCTTATATTCTTCCTCCAGCAATTGCCTGCATGTCGTTGAGCCTATGCCAGTACCTGGGCATGATGTGGAGGCTTACTGTCTGCTCTGTGAATGCAAGTATGAAGAGCGCAGTAGTAATACCATCAAGGTACCAACCCTCCCCATGACTCACCACCACTCACAGCACTATCACTGAATTCACCCGTTATCTCTCAGCTGCCATTTAGACTAGTGAAAATGTTGTACCTGATTAGTTACAGCCAAATCTCCGTTACTATGACAGCAGGTCTAATGCATCATAAAGTGGAACAGTACGAGAAGATGTGTTTAATCTTTTGTTCGTGTGTCTAGGTGACCATTATTATCTACTTGTCTGTGGTGGGCTCTCTCCTGCTCTACATGCTATTCCTGCTTCTGGTAGACCCACTGATCCGCAAACACGATCCTTACACACAGCCACTGCAGAATGAGGAAGATTCTGAGGTATGCATATGAACTCAACACAGCTGAAGTCAGAGGCATGCACCTATTAAATAGACCAAAGTTATATGGGAAGTTCCTGATGTTACGTGTTATGTATTCCTCCGTGGACTTGTATTGCTACATGAATGGAATCGATTGTTATTTAGGGACTCTTCACCAAACTGAATTAAAAACATTTTTTCTTATTAAGTGTGAAGAAGGTACAAGATGTGATTTTTTTCATACCTGGCTCCCTCTACAGGACTTAAGGACCCATGTGGATGGTGCACAGGGTCGTGGTAACACTGTGCTGGAGCGAGTGGAAGGGGCACAGCAGCGCTGGAAGAAACAGGTCCAGGAACAGCGTAAAACCGTTTTTGACCGTCATAAGTTGCTTAGCTAAGCTCTTCTTCAGGGCAACGAGCATGTTGGTTATATTATACTCATATTTTGACAATTCAAACAAGAGCAATCTGTAGCTGGGTTGCAAAGCCTGAAATTTCCTTTGCACTGGAAGGTTTGTTAATGAAGACTACTGAATTAGGGCCTTTTTGCCTCACTTAAAGCTTATTTATTTTGCTAAAACTACACTGTTTTAGCTCTAGCTAGATTTTGCTGAAGAAGTATAGACTTCTTGTTTCCATAGTTAAGACGTTGTTATTTCAACTGCATTACGACTTTCAACTTTTCACATTTTTTTTTCAAACACTGCTGTCTGGCTCAGTCCCAAACAGTCACCGTGTCTACCCAGCTGTCAGCTTTCTGAGTTCAGAAAGAGAGCTTGTTAAAGAGCCTTGGAGCAGAAATCACTCACACCGTGAGACATACAAATAATTTTTCTTTTTTCTTTCTTTTTTTCCCTTATTTGTAAATTGAAATCATTCGTCTGAGATATGAAGGTAATTTTGCGGGTATTAGTTCCCTTCATCCCTAGTCAACACACACACTCCCACAGAATGTATGCACCTCTTCCTGCATATTTAAATATTATTATTTGTTATTTATTATTATTTGTTCTGGCTTTACGCCTCAAATGTATGAGTAGCTTTTAAATTTCTTTTTATTTAATTCATGATTTCTCTTTTGCTGTTTCCTTCATATTTGTATACATTTTACTGCTGTTGGACTAGCATCTTTGTAAATTGCGGACAAATTTTGACAAGTTGCTGCTCATAAACTGTGAAATGTTTTGATATTTATTGTTATGTTAATGTTGGAATGAAATAAAATATATGCTTGCTCTTAGGATACTGCACTTACATCATCAATGTATTCTCATAAATTGTTGAAAACAGAAAAATAAATAGTTGTTGTAGACATCTTAAAAAGAGATTTTTCCCCTGCCTTACATCTATACACTTATTTGTGTTTTTTAAATTTAGTGCTTTTTGTTTTGAATGGAAGAAACCACTTAATCAAAGGTATGTGTTGATTTTTTTTTTGTCTGTTAGAAATGGCTAGAATTAAAAGATACATTTACATTATAGGAACATACATTTAAAACCTTGTGGTACTTCCCAGTGTATTCCTACATGGATTATGTCATGCGAAAATGATCTGAACTACTACAGTTATGTGCTTGTCCTTGCATCTCCTCATCTCTGGCCACCCACCACAACTGATTCTCCAACCACACAGACTCTGTAAACATTCTTCCCCACTGCCTGCACAGTGTCACCCTGCATAACAAATCAGCTTATGCAGAGAGGGCTGGAACATTTACTCTCCTCTCCTCCGCTCTGCTCCCTCTCTCTCTCTCTCTCGTTGTTTCCCATATTCTTTCCTTCTCTATTCTTTTCTTCATCTACATGGACGAGGACAGTAACTTCACTGCGACAGCTGCGCTTTTTCTACCGTGTCTTTTTTCTGCTTCCTCAGGACCCCCCTGACCTGGCTTCCTTTCCTTGTGCTCTTTGCTCCTGCTCCACCCTGCTACAAAACTAACCTCACCCCACCCTCCCTCCTCTATCCCCTTTCCCCAACCCCAAGCATGGACACTCACTGCTTGGCTATATTTAAACCTCATATGGGGCCAACTGCACCCAACAGCTTTATGCTCCTCTAATTTCTCCTCGCCCGGTGTGGTTTTCCAGCAGAGGCTAGGTCTAAGGAGGTAGGCAGTGCTCAGACAGAGAGGGAGATTCAGGGGAGGTTAGTGTGAGGGTGGTGGAGGTGCTTGATCTCACTGAAGATCTGCCCAGGGCATCAGAGGAGCCAACAGCTACTGGACCTGGAGGGAATCCATTGTTTGTGGAATAATTCTGCTGAAGGGGGGGAAAGAAAAGAAGACGTTTGCCGTGATTTGACTGGGATTGAGAGCTTTGTTTTTTTGGAGCGTGGTGGCTCAACATGGAGACCAACAATGTTCCAGCTCTGACCTCCTTTATCATGAATGAGGATGAGCTGAAGAGGAAGCAGCGAGAGAAACTGAAGAAACTGCAGGCCACCGGTGGGAACCCGCGCCCTGCTCGTTCCCTCTTGTTCTTCACTCTGAAGAACCCCTTCAGGAAGGCTTGTATCAACATTGTAGAATGGAAGTATCCTTCAAAATCTCAAACACACCTAGATGTTTTGAGTGGCTGAATTGTGTTTTTACCGCATTGTCAGTTTGGATGGGATTAGCTTTTGGAGTATGACTATGCACAGTGGTGTACGTACTGTTCTCGCAAACCTGTCTCCAGAGAACTGGTTTAGTTTGGATACATGTGTAGTATGCCAGAAAAAGAACATGTGTAGAGCAACTGGTTTTGTTTACACCGACTTTTTGTCACAGATAGTTTAATTCATTCCCCAGTCAGGATCCGTGTCTGATGTTTACAGAAGATCACGAGAACAGCAAGAGAATTGTTTTTTGTTTTGTCTCCTAGCTCAGTGATGAGTTAGGTGTTGAATCTTTAACAGGCAAATAGGCCAAGGCGTTAAGCTTTTGTTATGCAGAAACCCACCCACAGTCAATTTGAAGCATTTAGCATCTGTCTTTTCACTGGCTAGGGTGCTGATCCAAAGCCTAACCCTGCACTATTTAGGGCTGCTGGCTAAAAATGATTGATAAGGCCATTTAATTCAGTGCTAATTGACCGGATTGGTTGACATTTTACTTTAGGCACAGAGAAAGCTGCCTTGATATTTACATAATTGACTACACTATGTTTACCCTCATGTATGTATTTAGCTTCACTTAATATTAAATTGTTTACATGATTCAAGATATTAAGTCAATGAATTTACAGTTTTGAGCATAAAATTAAAGAAACACATCTTAGCTCAGATTTTAGAATTATTTTAGGCGTAACAAAAGAAATTTGGGTATAAATGTACAGCAGTTAGTTGTTTTAGTGGCGTGTTAGCTGCAATTGTTTTTAAATCTGCTTTTCTTATTACTATTTAAATGGAAACATTACTTTAAAAGTGTAAGGAACTAACTTATAGTAAAAACTCCCAAAGCTCTCCATATTTATGCAACAGTGGAACAGACATTTAAAAAAAAAAAAAAACTGCATCAATTTCTGCATAATCATGTTCTTACAAAACTGCAATATCTTAACACTCGACTATTTTAATTATGAAGTTAATACAAAAAAAAAAATCACTAACAGAACTCTCAAGAAGTAGAGAAGATTCCCATGTAAGGTGAACGTCTGATGGGTTTGATTTGATGCTGATGCAGCGTGTATAACTGTGGAGTCTTTTTTAAATAAGTGTATTTAAATGGTTTGATAGTATTCTGGGTCCATGCAGCTGTCTGGTGTCATCAGTGACAGACGTGATGCTGAGCTGGCAGGGGAATTCTGGCACACTGTCACCTGCTGGTTGAAGTGCATGTATACATGAGAGAGTGGGAGACCAGGCAGAATTACACATACAGTATGGGCTGGTGTGGAAGATTGATGTGTAAGGGATGGTCTTTCATGGGGGTCGTGTCAGTTAGTGGTATACGTTGTGTGCTTTAAACGTTGCTGACTAAGTTAGGCTACTACACGGCCTCCAGGTCTGCAGAAATGTTGAAAGATTCAAAGTTCAAGTTCTCTACTTCACAGAGAAAAACAAAGCATAGCTCTAGATCTTTAAATTGAGTCATTTCAAAACGTAAGAAGTCCATGAGCTGATTTTACAAGGACTCCAATAACACTATCAAAATTAATTTTCTAATATAATTGGAAGTTAACTTGAAGCGTTTCAAATGAGATTACAACACTGAAAGAACAGTAATTTTTTTGTGTTTTTGTCTTAAATTGTTTAAAATTAGATCATCTCCTCAAACCAAACTGTCACACAGAGAACATCAGTTCATGTGCCTTCTTTTCAATGCCTGTTCTCTGGATTAGCACACTCTAGTTGTTAGAATTTTCATAGTGTATTATTTGTTGCGTGGGGGTTGCCCATGTGATGGTCCACTGATTCTCCTGAGCAAACACCTCCAGGCCGTTTGAGATCATCATTCTGCTCACCATCTTCGCCAACTGCGTAGCCCTGGCCGTGTTTCTGCCCATGCCAGAGGACGATACCAACCACACCAACACAAGTCTGGTGAGATCCACCTCTGTTCACCCAAAAACAAGCCTGTAGCCCTCACTCACCATTACCGTGTCATTTGTATGAGGTTTAGAGCTGCAAGATTTCCCAAAACATGTTTCACGAAGCTATTGTTTTCACACTGCAAACTTTTCCCGAGGGATGAACAACGCTTGTTTGCTGCTCAATTGAGAGTTATCCTCATATGTTTGTTAGGAAGTCTATGTTTTAGAAATAATACATAATGATTTTCATAGTTTGGTTTGTGTGATTGCAACATTTTTCATTGGGACTTGGTAAATCTCTTGACCACCTACTGATATAACATGATTAAAATTTACCATAAGCATGAATACGTGACAATGGGCGAACAGAGTTTTATAAACATCTAAATCTAAATTCAGCTGGAGATAATCAGGCAAATCATCTGCTTGTAATTTAAAAATAAAGTTGAAGACAGGTGTTTTTGTACGTAACTCACTAGCTTGGCACATGCTCTTTCCATCCAGAGTTGAATGTGTGTCATGTTTTAATAGTAATTTATTAGTCCCGTAAGATAGTCATTCTAAACATTGTAACTATATCCATGCCAGCCTGTCTCCTGGTTGCTAAGTAAAACTCCGCTGACCAGGTCTCGCTCCGACTATAAAGCAAAATGTCGTTACGGTATACCCTGTTAGTTTGGCGCTGATGTGTGAAATCTGGGGGCTTAGAAGAAACGCAAAATGGAATTATTCTTTCATTCAAGTTTGATTTTTCAGTCTTTTAGGCGCTGTTATCCTAAAATGCTCTGACACAAATATCTCTCCCTTGTTCTTTTGCAATCCATTGCAATCCATTTTTCAAAATTTGACTTCAGGATTGCCTGAACTGTAAATTCTTTTCACATTTGATCCTCCAGTTTATTGATTCTGGCTGTTTTGGTTTTTGGCCAGGTAATGTGAAGTGTCATATGTGTGTGCTTGAATTTATTTTTTGCCCTCCAACATGTATTTGATCTTTGACATTCAGGTGGTACTGAAACAATAAACCACTGCCAGTTTTGGAATCAGTTTAGTTGAACTGGCATAATAACAACTTTGTTTTTGAGGACTCTTGACACCTTTCTTAGGTCTGAGAGTCAGTAATATGTTTTGAAATGAATATGAAAGATGAGAGAGGCAAGAGAGGATCTCTTCAGTTATACTGTTTGACATTGGATGCTTATATTTAGACCTTTGCTGAAGAAAACACTTGCAGACAAGTGTTGGTGTTGCAGTGGGACTGCAGTCCACAGAAATGAGTGTGAGGGTTAAAGATACACTGAAACTCCCCTAGAGGCTTTTTTAATGTCATGCCAGACCTGTTAGGACTCATGCAGGCCTTTTCACTCTATGACTGTTTTGGAAAAAAACACAGCTGACTCACCAAGCATTTTAATTTAGTCAAAGCAATGATTTGTTTATCTATTCGAAAACATATTACCATTCTCTGAAACTTCCTTTGAACAACCCATGCCTTGCATCAAAACATCAAGATTGTTTTATGTGTGTAGACACACTCTGTGGTGCTATTTGTGTATTTCAGGAGTATTCTCAGTGCAAGTGAAAGTGCTCTAACATCAGAACGCTTAACATTGCAATTTTATTTACATTCTGAGCAATATTTCTGATTTTCAGCTGTCATAAGGCTGTAAGACCTATTTATTTTGGGTAGAAATTTGAAACACTAAACATATATATTGTTATATGTCTGCTACATGTAATTAGAATGACTCTGGTCAGCACTGACTACACCATGTTAAAACAGGATTCAATAATAAATATGCAAAGGAATTACTTTGTAAAAAGGTTACACTTTAATCAAAATTTGGATAAATCTCAACAAAATAAAATTTGATCTATCTAGGTCAAGTGTGGCATCCAGTGAGTTACTCAGTCATACTCTTGTATCCCCACTAGTATTCTAGAGTGTCATTAAACGACCTGAAAGTATGTCACGATTATTATTCCATTACTTTGCATTGGTCTGCTCTGTGACCCAGCCCCGATGCTTTAGTATACCATTCCAGGGATACGAGTCATGAAATAGGAGCAGGCCAACGGTCTCAATGTCCCCCCCCCCCCCAACCACCCACTCACCCCTCAGCGCCATCAGAAGTAGGTCGGTACAGTGTCACTTATCAAACACAAACTTCTGCTTGAGAGGATTACATTAAGATGTCAGTCAATTATTTCTCCGTAGAGTCAAATGTGTTCACAAGGAAAACAAGGCACAGCGAATTGACCTCTTATAGACATTAAAACATTTTTTTTGTTGGACTGATTATCAGATTTTAGGGTCAGACACTTTATCTGTCTTTGCCATGTCTTAGGCCCAGAAATTATATTTAATTTCAGCTGTAACAAAACAGAAATGGCAATGTTGAGATAAAAGGATCATTCTTTTGTTGTTTCGTTGTAATTTCTAGTGGGTTTGCATTTCTCAAATCTACAAGTACTTTGTGGATATGAAAAAGGAGCTGAATCAAAATATTACTGACCACTAAATCGGTGCAACAGTTGTTACTGAAGGCACATTAAAAAGGATGACAAGGAAGCTTTTCAAAACATGTCTGTGTAAGTGACTGTCACAATGTGACCAGCTCTAGCGTATAAACAGCGATCACAGAGGCGCCATACATGGCTCTGTTTGCCTCCTCTTTCCAATGGTAACAGTGTCTGTGTTAAAAACAGAGAGGAACAGAGGGAAACCCGTAACCAAGCCCTGTGAGCGGTTCCATTATGCAGAAGAATAACACAGTTCAACAGTTCATAATTAACACAATGTGATATGATTGACCCATTTAAATGAGGGAATGAATGACTTTTCTTCTGTTTGTGTCCTAGCGATGTGCAACCTTTAAAACACAGACTCTTTTGTAGAGGAGCATGCTTCTTATTATGTCAGCACTGTCTGACTCATCTAGGCAGTACTTGTATACTGTCCAGATGAGCTAATGTAGAACACGTTAAAGCAGTAAAGCTGACTACATCAGTATATAAAACATGGCAGTTCCATGCCTCCTATGTCCTTTTTTGAAGTAAGTCTCATAAACTCAAATAAAATCCTTCTCTTATAGGAGAGTCTGGAGTACATCTTCCTGGTCATTTTTACATTGGAGTGCTTTCTAAAGATCGTGGCGTATGGATTTTTGTTCCATGAAGGTGCCTATTTACGGAATTGCTGGAACATACTGGACTTTGTCATTGTGTTCATGGGGTAAGCTGTGACCCATAATGGCCCTCACCTTTCAAGGCTCCTCAAACAAAAGGAATGCATTTGAATAGAACTTTATCAAGATATCTTGTTTTGTCACCCTCAGAGGAAACCAGTCCTATCTTTTAATACTTTCCATGCTGTGAAAGCGTGGAAACTGCTTTCTGCAGTTCCAACAGCAATGCAAACCCGGTTATTAATCTCTATCCGCAGGCTCTTCACTGTTGTCTTGGACACCATCAACAAAATAAGTGGAGTCCCTGCAGGAAAAGGAGGCGGGTTTGATATGAAGGCCCTCAGAGCTTTCAGAGTTCTTCGACCACTGCGTCTTGTATCAGGAGTGCCCAGTAAGACTTCTTCACCAATGATATTCCTGCCGATTGACGACTAACACATGCATTTGTGTGATGGCATTAAACGAGGTTTTGTTGTTCTCCTCCAGGCCTGCAGGTGGTGATGAATTCTGTTCTCAAAGCCATGCTTCCACTTCTACACATTGGTCTGTTGGTGTTCTTCATGGTCACCATTTATGCTATTATGGGCTTGGAGCTCTTCAAGTGCAAGATGCATAAGACCTGTTACTATACTGGCACAGGTAGATAGGTCCCAAGAATTTGATTGACAGGATATGTGTTTAATCTTTATTTTTTCCCCCCATTTATGACATATTTAAATACTTAATAAAAATTTGAATCAGTGTCATCGGATGAGTTTTCTTTTATTCTTATCAAATCTAAACAGCGTATTTCAGTTGTCTATGTCTTTGTCTTGCAGATATCCATGCAACAACGGGAAATGAAATGCCTGCCCCATGTGCCCAAGCTGGACATGGGCGCCGTTGCACCATCAACGGCACAGAATGCCGAGGGGGGTGGCCTGGACCTAACTATGGCATCACCCATTTCGATAACTTTGGTTTTGCCATGCTCACTGTCTTCCAGTGTATCACAATGGAGGGATGGACTGATGTTCTCTACTGGGTAAATAACTATGACACCAGCTGCTTTAAGTCTGAAACCAGACCTTCACAAAGGCAATGAGCAGAAATTTCAGATATTTGTTATTTCTCACCCCTCAGGTTAATGATGCCATTGGCAATGACTGGCCTTGGCTCTACTTTGTGACCCTTATTCTCCTGGGGTCCTTCTTTGTGCTCAACCTGGTCCTAGGAGTTCTGAGTGGGTATGGAATACTCATAAGAGGGAGATAAAGCCTTGGACTGTCTTTATCAACCTGATATTTCCTATACATCTACTCATTCTGAATCCATTAGCTAAGTGGATGTCATTGAAATGGTTGGTGCCATGTGAAATGGTCACTTTAATTTCTTACCTTTATTTCTGCAGTGAATTCACAAAGGAGAGAGAGAAGGCCCGCTCCAGAGGAGAGTTCCAGAAACTAAGAGAGCGGCAACAGCTGGATGAAGATCTGAAAGGTTATATGGCGTGGATTACTCATGCTGAGGTCCTGGCCATGGATCAGGAAGGACAAGGTAATTTCAGTGTACTTTTTCTTTATCCACATATCCAGCTTGTAGATTCCTCATTGTCAATAGAACATATTGTTCTTGGATGAATAATCATCCAAAGTCCCACCAAAACATGGAATCTCATTTTGTTTTTCTCTTTGCCCTGTTGTCAGGACTTCTCCCACTGAAGGATAGTGGCTCAGAGACAGACAGCTTGTATGATGCGGAAGGCATAAACCGTGTGGTTTATTACTTGTGAGTGCACAATACAGTGCTTTTAACAGACTGTCAGAAATTTCCATAGTGTCAGGTTTTGGTTCATACAGGGGGTCACTCTTTCACGCTTACGCTTGCAGTCGCCTTGCTCGGCGGTGGAACCGAGTCATGCGTAGGAAATGCCATGTTTGGGTGAAATCCAGAGCCTTTCACTGGTTTGTGATCTTGGCGGTCTTCCTCAACACTCTGGCCATAGCCTCCGAGCATCATCATCAGCCTGAATGGCTCACGCATTTACAAGGTTTGCCATCTCCATCAACTTGTAGAATATGATTCAGGTTGTTTTCCAGATTTAAAAAAAATGTTTTCAAAAGAAACGCAGAACTTTTTGCAAGTGTTCAATTTCAATCACTGTTCCCTCGTGCTAGTTGCAAATTCTGTTCAAATGGGCTGTCCCCTGTTTGTCAGCACATAAAATGTTTCTCCTTGTTGTCTTGGTTTCAGACATCGCCTCTAAGGTCCTGCTCATCTTGTTTGCTATTGAAATGTTCATGAAGATGTACGCCTATGGTCTGCCAGCCTACTTCATGTCCATCCTAAACCGCTTCGACTGCTTTGTCATCACAGTCGGCATCTTGGAGATCATCCTGGTTTCATGTGATGTTATGACACCTCTAGGAATCTCTGTGCTGAGATGTATTCGACTCTTGCGCTTGCTGAAGGTTACAAAGTAAGAGCTTTTGTCCAGACCATCTTAGAATAGTTTCAGGTTGTGTGTATTATTTTGGCATCTTGACTGAACATTGTCTCTTCTATGGTTTACAGGTACTGGGCATCTCTCAGTAATTTGGTGGCCTCCCTTTTGAACTCTGTTCGTTCCATCGCCTCCCTCCTCCTCCTCCTGTTCCTCTTCATTGTCATCTTCTCCCTCCTGGGCATGCAAGTGTTCGGTGGCAAGTTTAATTTCCCTGACCGTGAGGTGCAACGCAGCAACTTTGACAACTTTCCACAAGCCCTCATCAGCGTCTTCCAGGTGAGTTAATCCGTGGACAGTACTTCTTAAGAAAAAATAATCCTCTGCATATCAGTAAGTGGTTCACAATGCAGTATTCAGTAACCATAAACTGTTATCAAGGTCCTAACAGGAGAAGACTGGAACACAATCATGTATAATGGAATAATGGCCCATGGAGGGCCAAGCTTCCCTGGGATACTAGTCAGCATCTACTTTGTCATCTTGTTCGTCTGTGGAAACTGTATCCTTTCAGTGATCTGATAGAGACCATCTTGTATATGCATAGACTCAGTTGTTCTGTTCCTGACCTGGCTGTGTTCAGATATCCTTCTAAATGTCTTCTTGGCCATTGCTGTGGACAACCTTACTGAAGCAGAAAGTTTGACCTCGGCTCAGAAAGAAAAGGCAGAAGAAAAGGCACGAAGGAAGCTTATGAGGTAAACATCCCCAGTATTGGTTCCTTTTGGTCTTTTAACCCCCCCCCCCCCCCCCCCCCCAAGGAACAGACTGAGACAAACAGATCAATATGACCTCACCTTCACACCCCAGCATTTCAAATACTCTGTGTGACCCACATTTTTTCATATGTTCCCTAAGAGCAAATCTGCCTGAGAGGACAGAGGAAGAGAGGGCTGCACTGGCCAAGAAGCTGGCAGAATCAAGAGCTAAAGGAGAGGGTATGCCAACCACAGCAAAGGTCAGTCACATAGATATGTGGAACAGGGTCACACTTCACTGCACAGAGGAGCTTAAGAATTTTTTTACTAATGGAAAAACCCAACAGTATAGCACTGACTTTTTAACATGGGCAGTGATATACAAATGCGTGTGATGTATGTCAAACTTTTATTAGAGAACACTCGAGCTCTGTCAAATTGAATGAGTTTTTAACAGTAATTTCATCTGAGGTGTGTCGTTGTCGAATATTTTTTGACTGTCCTTATTTCAATGTAACATGTGATTCTTTCCATTTCCACCCTTCCTCACAGTACCTCACTTTTTTTTGTGATGTTGTTTTTCTCCAGCTCAAGGTTGATGAATTTGAATCAAATGTGAATGAAGTGAAGGACCCATTCCCACCTGCAGACTTTCCAGGTAAACCAACACCAAAGCTAATTTTTGAAAACGTGGAGTCTAGCTTCCTCTTGCTATCCACAGAGCAAGGGTTGGCAGTCAGGAAGTACTTGGCAGTGGTCAAGTATTTAATTGGCAGTGATGGGGTATATAAACATAGTCACTCCACTATAAGTAGATTTTATTATTAGCCTTTAGCAAATTCAATGATCATTTATGGCACAGCTTGTTTATAATATTTGATGCTCATTTTAGGTATCCTCGGGGTCACTCAGTTTAACGGACATGTGCAAAAGTCTTTCAGGGGTTCCTATTTTTCATTCAGACAAAAAAGATATTTTTTAATAGAATTTATTATTTGTTTCTAAGCATGAACTTCACGAATATGTAATGATGATGTGGATAGGACTTTTGATTACATCCTGTTCTAATGAGAATCAGTGTGCCGAATTCTGATTTTTGTGTGGGATTTCTGCTTCTCATCCTGGTGAAGGTGATGATGAGGAAGAAGAGCCAGAGATACCTCCGAGTGCAAGGCCCAGACCCATGGCTGACTTGCAGCTCAAAGAAAAGGCTGTGCCCATGCCAGAGGCTAGCTCCTTCTTTATCTTTGGACCACAGAACAAGTGGGTCACTTGCAACACAGCAGGAGAAACAGAAACACTAACATGACTGATACTGAGTCTTGTTGTGACTGATTTGTGGTGTCACCATTTACACCGAGTAATCTGTGTGCTTGTACGGAAGGTTCCGCAAGATTTGCCATCGGATCATCAACGCCACCACGTTCACCAACTTCATCCTGCTCTTCATCCTGCTTAGCAGTATCTCCCTCGCTGCGGAGGACCCCATTGACCCTAAATCTTTCAGGAACAAGGTAACAAGTTGTGCGTCTCTACAAAAGCAGGACAGTGCTTAATACTACCAGTTTCAGAGAAATAAACTTACATTCTGCACTTCTCCAATGTTCCGACAGATCCTGGCGTACGCTGATATTGTTTTCACTACAGTTTTTACCATTGAAATTGTGCTCAAGGTACAACACAAGTTTCTCGTTTATTTAATTTTCTTAGCATGTCTGTTCATGCTGCAAGCCCTTTCTTTAGTTTTAAGAAATCATTTCCCTTTTGAATTGTTTTTTTAGATGACTGTGTATGGTGCATTTCTGCACAAAGGTTCCTTCTGCAGAAACTCCTTCAACATCCTCGATCTCATCGTTGTTGGTGTTTCCCTCCTTTCTATGGGAATGGAGTGAGTTGGAATATATCTGATGACTTTACTGATGAACCAGTCCAAGTGCTGTTGTAGAATAGCATAGTGATTCCCCACAGATTAACATATATTTAGATCACAGTAAAGAGTGACTCATAAAGATGATGAAGTCGTTCACTGAGGCATGGTGATGAATATCTGTTTGTCTCCTGTGCAGATCCAGTGCCATCTCTGTGGTTAAGATTCTCAGGGTTTTGAGGGTGTTGAGACCACTAAGGGCCATTAACAGAGCCAAAGGACTTAAGGTGTGTTAACTTTCTCTCACCTCTGCAGTCTGTTTCATATGTTTCAGTCTTAGGCTTAACCTGAACATATCTGATGTTACTAACCAAGCTGGGCCGTGTGCAGAGCATAAAACGATGAGGTTTCAATGAATCTCTCATTTATCGATTGTATTCATTCCATGGCACATGAAACTAGTTCTATTCTGTGTATCACTCATGTTCTGGGAAAGATGTTTTAGTAGATGGTATATTTACTTGTACTGTTTTGTTTTCCCCCTGTGCAGCATGTGGTGCAGTGTGTGTTTGTGGCCATCAAAACAATAGGAAATATAGTTTTGGTCACTATGCTCCTGGACTTCATGTTCGCCTGCATAGGAGTTCAGCTTTTCAAGGTAAGATGTTGAGTTAGCTTGTCTGTGTACGTTCCTGTTACACTGGTTTGATCTGTTATAGGTATGATGCTGAAATTTGCTATTCTTCTCTTAAAGGGCAAGTTCTACTCTTGTACTGATCCCTTAAAATTAACAGAGATGGAATGTCAGTAAGTAACATTTACCCTCCTGTCTATATATATATATATATATATATATATATATATATATGCAGTTGGCCCTCATTATCCGTGAGGGATTAGTTCCAGGACCCCCTGCGAATACCAAAATGCGCAGATGCTCAAATCCCTTATATAAAATGGCCTAGGATTTGCATGTAACCTACACTTATCCTCCTATATATTTAAATCATCTCTAGATTACTCATAATACCTAATACAATGTAAATGATATGTAAATAGTTGTTATACTGTATTGTTTGGGGCAGTGTTTCCCAATCTTGCTCCTGGGGGACCCCTGCTCTGCATATCTTCTATCTATCCTTGCTCCGAATATACCTGATTAGTGTGATTAACATGCTGTTGATCAAATCAGGTGTGCTCAGCCAGTCAAAAGTGCCACTGATGAGTTCAGCCTAGTAGGTAGAGCAGGGAAAGATGGAAAACGTGCAGAGCTAGGGTCCTCCAGGAGCAGGATTGAGAACCACTGGTTTAGGGAATAATGACAAGATAAAAAAGTCTGTACATGTTCAGTACAGATGCGACCATCACAGGCCCAACTACATAGTACACGTCAGCAACAACGTAATATTTTTTTTCTCTCAACACTTACAGATTCCTTTCATTTAATGACCTGAAAGAGAAATACATGGAATGAAACACAGAATATTCTAAATATTTACGCATCAAAGAACGTACATATAGGAAATATAATTATAAATAAAGAAAATATAATTAATTTGATTAAATCAATTTGTAATTTTAAAGTATGTGCCTACACATCACTTCAATTTTTTTTTTCCTGAATATTTTTGATCCCCGATTGGTTGAATCCGTGAAGGTGGAACCCGCGGATACAGAGGGCCAACTGTTTGTGTGTGTGTGTGTGTGTCTATATATATATATATATATATACAAATACTTTACTTTTTACTTTTTTGAAACATATATCAGTACATATAAAAAAGTAAAGTATTATAATTATATGAAAATTAGATGTTTAAACTCTCTTTTCTCCGTTTTTGCTCTCTTGTGTTTTACTCACGTTGATGTGTGTATGTTTCTCTCAGAGGCACTTTTGTCAAGCGGGTGGAGAATGCTCTACATGACACTCAGATTCAGCAGCGTGAATGGGTCAACAGTGACTTTAACTTTGACAACGTGTTTAATGGAATGCTGGCTCTCTTCACCGTTTCCACATTTGAGGGCTGGCCAGAGTGAGTGTGGTGGAGGCTTTAGGATGTCTACACCTAGCTGTCATTCATCATCTAGCAGACATTATACCTTACCTTTTTGAACAATAATGTATCATAATGGGACACAGATGTACATTGCAAACAGTTACAGTTGCATAGTGATTGAATTCTCTCTCTCTCTCTCTCTCTCTTACACACACACATACACACACACACAGATTACTTTATAAAGCAATAGACTCTGACAGAGAGGACATGGGCCCTGTTTATAACAACCGTGTAGACATCTCCATCTTCTTCATTGTCTACATCATCCTCATCGCCTTCTTCATGATGAACATCTTCGTTGGCTTTGTCATTGTCACCTTCCGGGAGCAGGGAGAGCAGGAATACAAGAACTGTGAGCTTGACAAAAACCAGGTAAGCCGCACTGACTGTGTGGTAAACAGTTATTCAAATGCTCTGCCATAATGCTCTCATGGCACTACCATACATTTGACATTACATTTGCATTAAATATGACATTAAAATGCACCTGTTCTCTCTAACTGCTCAGTCAAGTGCTGGATAATTTTAGTCTGATAGCATTTAACAGGCATGAGAGTGGAACGTTAAAAGGAGAGTGGAACATAAAATTAAGTCTATCATATGATCCAAGCTTAGAATAGCTGTAAATGTCTGATTATGATCCTCATGCCCCTCTCATTTCTACCTGGCATCACTGTGATCTGTACTCATTATTTTCTTACTCTTCTGTCTGTATAGCGCCAGTGTGTGCAGTATGCTCTGAAAGCCCGGCCTCTTAGATGTTACATCCCAAAGAACAAGCATCAGTACAATGTGTGGTATATTGTCACTTCCAGCTACTTTGAGTACCTCATGTTCTTTCTCATCATGCTGAACACGCTGTGTTTAGCAATGCAGGTACACGCACACACACACACACACACACACACACACACACACACACACACACACACACAAACACACACACACACACACACATACACACACACACAGTACCATCTCTTCTATGAAAGCCAGTCACTTTGTGGAATTCAAAATCATAACCCACGTGTTTTTCATCTTCATATAAGATCATTTCATGTTTTCTTTAGTGTAGCTTGGAGCTCCTGGAAACTTGACAAAATATTTTGTGATACTAGTTTAGATTTTTCAAACTCTAAGACACTTTAATGTGTGAATTGGTGCCAATTGAGGAAATTTGAGGTACTTTCAGTCTCTTTGTAGTTCTGGTTAATGCAGATTTGTTGAAACAAGCCACTCTTCTCTGCCAACTATTCAGCACTGTAACCAGTCAGATCACGTGACGAAGCTGTCGGACACCCTTAACGTGATCTTCACTGTGCTCTTCACATTGGAGATGATCGTCAAACTGATTGCCTTCAAAGCCAAGGTAACACCACGACAAGGACTCTGATTAAGCGAGAGCTCATGTCACAGAATTTGATTCCCCAACTTCTCAGCAACTTAAGGATTTCTCGGGAAGGCTTTATACATGTTGAGTGTCACTGCTTTATATCTTTGTTTCCTTTTCACTATTTAAACAGGGCTACTTTGGTGATCCCTGGAATGTGTTTGACTTCCTCATTGTGGTTGGGAGCATCGTTGACGTGGTCTTGAGTGAAGTGGATGTGAGTACACATCTGATCAAATTAAACTTCTCTTATTGCCTTTTACCATGGACTGTTGATGAACCCAGTGATTTCCATTTGATAATAAAGAACTGTTTTCATTCAAAACCTACACTCAGAGATATACTATCCAGAAAGAGCAGCAACCAATCAATATCAACCCTAGCTCAAAGGACAGGGTCAGTAATGGTTACAAGCAAAAACCAATGGCACCAACTTCAAACTAATCTCCATTGTCACTGAATGACTGAATTCACCAAGCACTGGTTGTCACACTGCATCCTTTCCAAATGGGTGTGTTGGGGGGGGGCACCTTTGTAATGTTCTCTGTCTGTGGTTGTGAGAATACTATAGTTGCTTAGCATTTCATGTCATTCACGGAGATTCATATTTCACACACTTCTTAATCTAGAGCACCACTTCACAGAATGGGTTCTCCAAAGTTTTTGCTTTTTTGTTTTCTTTTGTTTTTATCACCCAAGGAGAAATCCAGCTTTTCTCCTCAAACTGTCTTAATCTCTCAGCCATATGTAGATCAGCTTTGTCATTTCTTCTTCCACTGCAGTTGGTTGCCACCATCCCATCATCCTCCATGTCTTTTTCCATTGCTTTCTTTTCACTGCTTTTTCCACTCACCTCTTACACTCATTTCTCTTTCATTTCATCCTCTCTTTCCCTCAGAATGCCCTGGCCGCCAGTGGGGGACTGTACTGCCTTCACGGCTGTGCTGTAAATATCTCTGCATTGCATGAGTCTTGCTGTGTGGACATTAATACCACTGTTTTGTGTGTTTTGCTCTTTTTATCTCATGACCCCAAGCAAGGACACTGAATAGATGCGTCAAAATAATGAAAGAGGTTAGTGCTTGTAAAACATATTATAACATAGCAAAACTGGAACAGGTAGTATTCCAGCTGATGGTTTTTGTAAACAAAAGTCATGGTAGTTTGATGATTCGGGTCATATTGCTTGTTTTTTTTGGATGGATGTGTAAGGTAGATGCGATGATTAAACCTTCTATGGTTTTTAAAGTCCCTTTGCTGTATTTTGGGGTTCCTGATTGGTGTACCAATGCAGAAGTGCATCCACCATGATTCAGGTCCTGGTTTTGCTATTGTTACTGTTGCACTAAGTGATTCAATACTCTTTAACCCTTTTTTTTCTGACAGTTGGTCAACCATACAAATATATCTGGATTTAAACTTCTAAACCGGAAGTTGTTTTGTTATGCTGCAGCTTAAATGCATTCTAACTAAAGTTTGGAATGAGCCCTTGACCCTTAAGCCTTTCTTTGCATATTAGAAAGAACAAATTATGTGTGCTCTGCCAAATATGACAGAATAACCAGTAGATTTACACAGAATCAACAAGGAATTTGGAGATAATACAGGAAAATCGTATCTAAACCACATATGGATGAGATGGAATGGCCTAATTGTCTAATATTTTATATCTGCTATATCTTTTCAGGAAACCAACCCCATGCAAGCTATTGCAGTAAGTCTGATTAAGTCTCCTTTACACATAATAAGTATACCTTTTTTTGGTGAATCAACTTTTTTTGAAAGCGGTACTGCTGATGTTTCTCCATATCAAATACATCTATAATTGTTGTATTGTTGCTGTTTCTGAAAGGACCGGTAACATGCTAATCTCATGCCAAAATATAATTTCTCCAAAGGCTGAAGAAAATGCTCAAGTGTCCATCACGTTTTTCCGACTGTTCCGTGTCATGCGTCTGATCAAACTGCTGAATCGATCGGAGGGCATTCGCAACCTACTGTGGACCTTCATTAAGTCTTTTCAGGTCAGTTAGAGCAAGTTAGGCACCAGATAAAATGGCTAACTAGTCAGGACAAAATGGACAATTCATAGCTTGTGTTAAATTATTGTTTCACTATAAAGGAGGTTAGAGGAATAAAACAATTTAAACCGCTTATGGCCCATATTGAGGTTATTAATGATTTCTTTCTCATTTCTGGAGATTCATGTTCTATTTCTGTTTTTATCTGTAGGCTCTGCCCCACGTGGCTCTACTCATCGTTATGCTCTTCTTCATTTACGCCGTTATCGGGATGCAGGTGAGTATCCAAGCTCGGCCATACCAGTGTTAGACTCACACATAGACTTATACTGGATGTCTTCCTGTCTTCCCAGGTCTTTGGTAAGATAGCCCTGGTGGACGGTACAGAAATCAATCGCAACAACAACTTCCAGACATTCCCTCAAGCTGTCCTGCTGCTGTTCCGGTGAGTTCCATTCTGTGTGTATGAATTTCTATTGCCATAACTACGCACCATGTCTCAGACAGAGCTGAGTGTTGGCACCATAGTCCTGAGTGCTGTTCTGAAGCTGGTTGCTTTTGATTGGATGTACAGGTGTGCTACAGGGGAGGCCTGGCATGAGATTATGCTGGCATGCATGTATGGGAAACTCTGCGACCCCAAATCTGATTACAACCCAGGCGAGGAGTACACCTGTGGCACCAGTTTTGCTATCTTCTACTTCCTGAGCTTCTATATGTTGTGTGCCTTTTTGGTGAGCAGATACACAGCTGGACACATAACTGAGTCACCATGAATTTGCCTTGAACTTCCGTTTCAATTAGACAAATGATAAAATGCCATAAGAATAAAAGTTGCCATTTATACAAAATATAAACTATTATGACCTCATCATGGATTATTACTTATCAAGCTCTCTTCCCACCCAGATCATTAATTTATTTGTAGCTGTCATTATGGACAACTTTGACTACCTCACCCGAGATTGGTCAATCCTTGGCCCTCATCATCTGGATGAGTTTAAGAGGATTTGGGCAGAGTATGACCCTGACGCCACGTGAGTCAAATATCTAAGAGGAGTGCTCTCTTAGTTTTTAGTATGAATTCATTTTTGCTTCTGCAACATCTAATACAGTCTCCGTAGATATCTTTCTAAAGCATGGTTTTCTCTTTGGTCTCACAGCGGTCGAATTAAACATCTGGATGTGGTTACACTATTACGAAGGATTCAACCACCGCTTGGCTTCGGCAAATTCTGTCCTCACCGTTCAGCATGCAAGGTACATCAGAGAGAATATCTGTGTTGCAAACATTACAAAATGTGTGTTTGACTGATGCACTTAATCACAGTTAGCCATTCCCACAGCTTGGTCCACTTGTTCCGTGGCAAATGATGACAAATTGGATGTCTTGATTGGTTTGTTTTTATTGATTTTCTGTGTTCCCCTCTCTCTCCAGAGGCTTATATCCATGAACATGCCATTGAACAGTGATGGAACTGTCACCTTCAATGCCACGTTGTTTGCATTGGTTAGAACAGCTCTGAAGATTAAAACTGAGGGTACGTATACATACAGGTGGCGAAGTTTGACGTAATGTGAAATACTAAGCTTACGTTACCTGTCTTTCCTCTGGTAGGCAACTTTGAGCAGGCTAATGAGGAGCTGAGAGCCATCATTAAGAAGATTTGGAAAAGGACCAGCATGAAACTATTAGACCAGGTCATCCCACCAATTGGAGGTAAACAACTCGTCTTTCGGTTCATTTTCAAACATTGATTGGACTGTTGCAGCTTTTAGAAAACACGCAGTTAATGTATACCACTGAGCTTGTAATGAATTGAAACGGTGATGCGCTTTTAGATGATGAGGTGACTGTGGGAAAATTCTACGCCACCTTCCTGATCCAGGAATACTTCCGGAAATTCATGAAGCGTCAAGAAGAGTACTATGGATATCGCCCGACCAAAAAGAGTGCGGCAGAGATCCAGGTAAATTTTCTTTGATGTTATGCATCATATTCTTCAGCTTGCATAGGACAAAATTCTCACAAAAATTCCTCTGTGCTCCCTCAAAATAGTGTTTTTTTTATCTTTCTCCACTCAACCTTTCTAATTTTTCTCCTCTTCCTCTCTGCTTTCCGTTCGGGGTGTGCTTCATCATGCATCATACTGTTCTCTTGTTTAGAATGGTGTTTTTCCCTGTTGCTCCTTTTCTGTAGGCAGGACTGCGTACCATTGAAGAGGAGGCTGCTCCTGAGCTCCAAAGAGCCATCTCTGGAGATCTGATTGCTGAGGACGAGATGGAGCGAGCCATGGAGGCAGGAGAGGAGGGCATCTACAGGGTGAGGGGTCATACCTGACCGGGATTGATCACCATAATTAATGGGATCTCATAGACCCTTAAAAAACAAGTTCATGGTCAGTGGCGGTTTGCTGATATTGTTTTACAACCCTGCTTTTTCTGCAACGTGTAGCGAACAGGAGGTCTGTTTGGAAACCACGTGGATCCATTCTCTTCTGAGCCCAGTAGCCCCCTGTCGGCGCAGGTGACAAGCCATCGTCCACTGCAGTTGTCTGAGAGTCGCCCAGAGGATGTGGAATCCCCGCCGGACTCGGTCTTCTTACACAACACTGAGTTCTTCCCCACGACCCCAACCAGAACCAATACCAACAACAATGCTAACTTTGCTGAGGAGTGAGTACATCAGAATCATAGAGGGTCTAATCTTAACTAAGCTACTTTTTTTTTTGTTTTTTGATTCTTGAACTGCATGCTCTACTGAACAAGTGGAGCTGTCGCAATGAAAGTAGGAGGAGCATTATCCACCAAAATTTGTTATAAGGTATATTAATAATAAAAACTATCATGTGATTCCATGTTGTCAATATTTTTTGTAGGTTTGCATATGAGAGAGAATCCCTGTCTGATGTGGGAACAAGAGATCATTCTTGCGAAGATTTGGAACACTGTCGACATGGTCAGTCTATTTTACAAAAGAATAATTTCTCATTTTTACAATCATGGCAAAATGAACCCTCCAGAGTGGTTTCTACATTTGTGTCATATTGCTGGAATTCAAAATCTATATCTTATTGCTTGTTCTTTAGAGGTGAGAATGAAAAATTTTCAAAGCTAATTATAAGCACATATGGCACATATTTAGGGCTTGTGTGCTTCCCTTGTAAACACCAGCGTTGTGTCCTGACCTCCGTTTTTTTGTTCTTTGTAGAAAACTCATCTACATTCTCACAAAACTCAACCATGGGAGACACTGATAACAGACGCCCATCAGATTTTACAGTGAGGACAGATATAACACAGGTAAGGCTAAGAGAGGCAGGATGGTTTTAAATGGTGTATTCCAGTTTTAAGTTATCAAACACAATTTTGTTAACTACACGCATTCAAGAGCAAAACAGGAAAACTTGGCGTCATGAGCTGTTGCCTACAACTCCACAGTTATTCTAAAAGATCTGCATTAAACATGCCGCAAATTTATACTGCATTTACAAAAAGGAGATTCAGTGGGTACGGAAATAGCCGCCACCCCCCCCCCCCAACTTTTTTCTCTTTGACAGTTCAATAATTATGCATTTTTTAATTAATACATCGTTCTCTGTTTGCTCTTTCTTGACTGTAGTTCCCTTACGACCCCTCGTACAGTGGGCCCGAACCCCATGTTTCTTCTGCGGCTGCAGCACCAAGTCCTTCCCCAGCCGCGGACCAACTTATCCAACAGGTAACCGGATACCAGCCTACATTTGTCATCACAGCAATTCCACACCATCAGTTTACACTCACATTCATTAAATGTGATGTGTGTTACTTTACTTAGCACAAGTGTACTTCAGTAGAAACGAAAAAGATGCTTGTCAATCTTATTTTTGGTGGGTTGGATTTAAATTCACTCTTTTGCTAGAATTATGAAGTATACAGCACCGTTAACATGAACTGAAGCACAGGCTCATATTGGTAGTTCTTGTGTGCATGGAACTTAATGACAGTCATGTTTAAATGACCACTATCACTTTCCCTCTATTTTGTGCGCTCTTTTTTCTTTGTCTTTAGGCACTGAGAAGAGGTGGTCTGGAATCTCTGGCCGATGATCGTTCATTTGTGTCCGTGACTAAGATGGAAATGGCGGAGGCGATGAACATTAGCATGGAGGACATGGAGGGGGTGGCTGAAGGCATCCTGAATGGTCGTAGCGGTCGAGTGGTGAAGCGTAAGAGGCGTCCCATCCCCGTCCCGCCTAGCTCCAAGCCCGCTGAGGACACTGAAGCCACGACCACTGTGTAGACCATGACAGTATGAAGTACCGAGTAACTCTTATGGCACTTTAAAAATAAGGCTTTGTAAGGTGACATCGTGAGAGTCCAAAGCCTGAGTTTGTTGCCAAGGAAACCAAAACCCACAAACTAGGCTCCAGGCTTAGGCTTAGCATTTTGTGGGGACTCGTAAGTGACTGTAACCATGGAAGAGACCTTTGGCAAGTTACCTCTTTTATAAATTGGATTTATTTTTAATAGAAGAAAAGATATTTAAGATTAAAGAGGTTGATTAGAAGTTCTTTGCCGGCCCATTCCATTGGTAATAGAGAGCTTAAGAAGAACAACCATGGATATTTTTGTCTTAAGCCTTGGAGCCTTTGTTATGCGGTTAAACGTCCTTTAAATGTGACAAATCAAAGGGGGGCATTTTTTGCTACTGAGACAGACCATGCCAAAAAGGATATGCTAATTTTATCTTTGGCCATTTGCGCTGTACACGGAATAGCTAAATACAGTTTTCAAAAGTAAATACAATTAATGTTAGCCTCAGTATGGTAAAATCATTTTTCAAATTACTTCAGGTATGAAATCCTGTTGTTTTTCATTTTTCTTTTTATTTAGCCACTGAGAGAAAAATGTTTCTGGTGTTCTGGGGAAAGGTTAACATTTTATTTAGTACAATAGCTTTTATTTTCTTAGAGTTTTTGGCCAACAGTTCTTTGACCAGCAGTGTTAATGAAATGCGTTAACAGGAAAAACTTTTCATGAGAACAACGGTTTTGCAATAAAAATGACAATACAGAGCATTAATGTTTAGTTCCAAGACTGAAAAGCAATTTATATCCCCTCTGATCTATGGGGAGATCTACAGCATGAAAAGTGAACAAACTGCTGAGGAAATACAAAAAGAACTGGTGATTAATGATTTATCAATACATTTTGTCTTGCGTTAAAAGCTACCAATTTAAATGATGAAGTCAGTAAATACATTTTCTCTCAGTTATGTCAAAAAATTGTGAGTTTGAAGTTATCAATTCATAATGAGTACTGAAAACGTTTAGTTTGTTTTTACTGGTCAGTGGCAGTTCCGTCCAGTTTTCAGCATACCTGGAGTATGATGGATGTGTCTATGGTCGTTTCACTGGAGAACTACTGGTTGTCTTTATAACTGAATTAAATTATTGCTGCAACATTTTGCACTTTTCTGTTGGAAAATGGTGGAGCGTGTTGAAGAAGGTAAACAGGTCTTAACATTTTTTTTCTGAGTTATTTCATCCTCTGGTTGACTATAATGCTTGTATACCTCTTGTTTGTAAAAAACATAAAACAAAGAAACGAATCAAAACCTCAATGAATCTCTTACTACGCAATTCATCTTTGTCTTTCTCTGGAATTTAAACTTATCTACCCTATTCTCAGCTTATGTCACTCCCTCTATGTAAATGTCATGCTGGGTTAGGATTTGCTACATGGAAGAGATAGTCATAATAATAATAATAATAAAAAGCATTTTCAAATATACCTTGCACTGTGCGGATAACAAATTTTCCTGTGAATATGAAAAATGACCGGTGTGCTTTGAGAGAGGACCAGTACTACTTTATCTACAGGAGAAAGGTGGGGTCCCTTCTAAATCAAAGCCTCACAGTCTGAATGAATGAATGACAGCAGACAATACCCACACAACACTTAACGTTACATAGACGTGTGTGTAGTTGAGCTAAAACAATAATGGATAATAGCGTCCAACAACAGACTGAAGTAAATCTAATTAAAATGCATAACTTAACAGAGCTTATTTTGGCCCCAGACCAGACAGTGGCCCTATGGCTACGTAATTCTCAAGGACTGCTACTTCAAGCAATCCATTAGTTAGTGAAACATGAGAGCAACTCCCTCTTCTATAAATATCCGAAGTGGTACATTACAGATAAGCCCTCTTAAGGAATGGAAAATACAACTATGAACACACAAATCAAAAACTTCATGTTTGGGTATGAGTAATTGCAAAAACAAAGGAGATACCAACTCAAATGTGCTAACATGACAATAGGCATCCAAAAGCCACCAATACAGCTCCAGTGTGCCTTAGTATATGTAGAAGAAATACATCAAGCAATGTTTTGTTGATGGTAGTGGAACGATGCTGTCTCAGGAACTGTCAGCATAAGGTCAGTTAAGTAGAAATGGACTGCCATCATATTTGGCTCATGGTATTTTCGCCAAACCAAAAGTGACTACTGGTCTTTTGTCATCAGAATAGAGATAACTCACCACAGAACGAGTCAAACACTTAGAATGGCTTTGAAATCACTGGCATGTACATGCCCCTCTATGAAACTGATGGACCTAAACCACACCAGTAACACGCACCCTGCAGTATAGGAGAACCACCTAAACCCTTCACTGTGGAAAGGAAGCCAGTGTCGAATTTCTGTAGGGGTTTTTTTTCTTATGTGCCCCACACATGCACCTTTCTGATTGATGAGAATGGGAAAATGGGTGACAGATTTGATTGTGGGAATTTTTTCCACTCCTACATAGACCTTTTCCTGTGTTTATCAGTTCACTTGCAGAAGTGCATTCTGAGTCTAATGATGGGTTTATGTGCTGACTCCAACCACAATGTCCCTCCCTCCCACATTTCCCATGTGCGAAAACAATGACCAAAAATATCAAAATCAGGGCCTTACTGGTTAGCACGTGCTCAAACATGACAGCATGTGACAACAGTGGCTAACCTCAAACAGTGAAGCATTTTTCATTTTAAAGCATTTTTATTTATGTCAATAAAATATAACAAAAATTATGATCAAAACAATTAAATGCATGCAAAAAAATCCTAATGGATAGATGACATTTCTATTGAAAAACCAAGGGCATGTTTGGGGTCTAAGATGTGATTAGCAGGAACTTCATGATGTTTAAAGCAGTTTAGTTCAATCAAAGCCAGGTCCTCATGTAAAGTAATGGGGTTTCTTTACATTGATGCCATACTCTGCTAAGGCTGGTGTCAGATCTTCCATCGTCAGTGTGTATTTCTTGTCCTGGATTTGGAGTTGAGAGAATATTGGGCATGAACACATATTTTGGAAGTTTGCACATAAATAAAAAAAAAAAAAGCATGGTATTTGCTTTTAATAATTCAGTTTTATGATTTGACCTTGGTAAAACGCTAAGTTTTCCATGGGTTAACGGAATTTCAGTGAATATTTTCTGTTTTAATAGTAGTATGACATGATGAAAACTAACCTTGGTCTTATTTCTTGAGCTCCCAGATGCTGTTCCCTTCATTTTACAATGCTGCAAGGCGTCATTTGCAATATCTGAAATGAACTTCTGTGCCGCCAGGGAGATGAGCCGAATACTGCTCAAACAAGGAGAAAAAAAACATTTAAGGTCCAGAAAAAATTTTAAGCTTTCATCCCAATTACTTTTTTTCGGTGCTTAGACAAAAACACCAAGAATTACAGACAGAAATACAGTCACCTCAATTTACCAAGACTGGCATAGAGACTGTTTTAGTCTGTGACATACTATTGAAGACCAGGCTGGTGGTATTTTTAAGATAGTCACAGTGCACAAAGAATAAATGAGGAATAACCAAAAAAATCTCATCCTTAAATTTAAAAAAAATGCAAAGAATGACTTACATTCTTGGATCTGAGGCTTCAAATCCAGCTCGATTTAAGTAATAGCCTGTGACTGCATCGGGGATCTGAGGAAGAAACAAGGGAAACAATCTGCGTTCACTAAGAAACATTTTGAGTAAATTGGATGAGCAAACACATTATAACACAACGTTTAACGCACTGTGGGTGTGTAATCTTCCAGCTGCATCAGAAAGTCAGCCAACGGTGTGGTGGACAGGACAGGTTTCACGTCGCCATTGGCTATTCCAGTGGGCACATAAACTCCATTAGAGACTGAGGAGTCAGATGTTGGCGTCGCCATGGCAGCTGAGGTTGGGACTGTGACAGAAATAACAGGATTTTGTAGCCAAATTAGACGATACACTAACATTTCCAGTGAAACAAACAGGCATCATAATCGTCAATCATTACATCTTCAAAATATGACGAACATTTCAAGAAATAAAACATAAAGCATGTCAAAGCATAAAACCTTGTTCATATATAAACGCATGATTACTATAAACCACATGTGCTATACGATCAAACCTGTACCGAAGAGTTTTTAAGATTTAAACAGTGGTTTTCACTCGAAGCTACATCGTAGCTTGCATGAGAGGGAGTTTCATCGGCTAGCATGAGTCTGTTGCTTACCATTGCTGCTCCCGACAGAGGGAATACTACTGACGTTGGTTGTAGAATTGCTGTTTGTAATGCAGTTACTGGTGCTGCTTGATGTTGATGAATTTAACGCTGTTCCACCAGTTGTGACTGGCAGTGGAGTGTCGACATTCATGTTTGCTAGCTATGTTAGCTAGCCCGTGCTCAGCCTGCAAATAAATATCTCGTTAGTTAACAGAATCATCCGAACAACACATACAATAACAATCTTCAACCAAGTATAATGCATTATTTAATCGACGTACTGCAAGATTTCGCGTTTATCTATCCAATTGCTTCAAACAAATATTTCTGATTCTGGAATATCTCGTAGAGCGACTTCCTTCCAAACAATGATAGCGGACGTCACGTGATCTATACTTCCGCGTGTAACTATACAGGTGCCGGAGAAAACACTGCACTGCAAGACATGACTGTTCCGGTCCATATGATCAGCGCGGATTGACCCTAGGGATCTGAACCTGCTCTGTCTCTTTGCAACGATAATCAAACAAATCTAATCAGTATGATCCTGGTACACACCATAATTATATTTTGAGATTGTTAACCTCTCACTGCTTTCCATTTATTAAGCTTGAGAGGCCTGCAGTCTGCTTCACTTTATATCTGACGTTAGTTTTGAGGTGTTCAGCGCCGTTATAACAATTTAATTTAGTATTTCTATTCAGCCTCTTTTCAAAAATATTACAGGAGAAAGAAAAAACGAAACCAAACAAAATTTCAAATTAAATGTATTTTATTGCCACAAGAATAATTATCCATTTTAGTAAGAAAATCAAAAATACATGTATATTGACTTGCCACTGATGTATACTGTAAGCCTACAGGAAAAGAATACCAAATACATCTGTTTCAGTTGACTTTGACAATGATAGTGATTTAATGTAATGAGTACAGAAGCAGGAATTCTTGGAATAAAGTATGGATGTCAAGGAACATTTGAGTGACTAAAACTAAACGACCTTTTTAATCTCAGTCAGTTGTCCCTTCTTCCTCTACTCACATCATTCAGAAGATTATATTCATCATGTGTGTCCTGAGCATTGTACATATTCCACTTCACTACATTCACTACATATGAAGCATCTTTAGCACTCTTAGTAATGACTTCTGTTGGTCATTGAAAATGACTACTGGATTAGTCTCAGTGAGTACAATGTAGATCTAGATATAAGAAACATATCTGAATGTAGCTAAAACATTTGGCACAACGTCTTAATGGAAAAAAATAATTACCTGTAGAGGACTATTAATACAGCATGGAATGTCAGAAAGGATCTGGCTAAAGGGAGAGGTGTTTCTGACTGATTTAGTCATCTGTCACTCTTCTTTTTCTCTCATCTGACCAATCATTAATCTCAAGCATATGTTCTCCATGAATAACTGTTCATTACAAAATGGACCAATACGCTGTGGAATGTTGTTCTGAAAAGAACAGCTGGGGAATAAAATAAAGAGAGAGAAAAGAGACACATGTTTGTTTGCCTTTTCACATACCATGGTAACAGGTAGTTAGTGACTTAATAAAAACTGAAGAGAAGCTGTTTTAAAATTTATACAATGCGATGCATAGCAACTGTCCACAAAATTGTCTCCACGTTACAAATAAAAACAGTACTATCTGTCAACCACATATACACTATTCTCTAGCAAATATAAGGAGTATACAATATCCACTGCTATTTTTTTTCCCAGGAGACAAGCTTGTGGACATCAACATCAATTTTTGAAGAAAATAAAAAGAATGTCATTTTATCACAGTACCCCTCACCATACAAAACTAAAAGTATTTTATTTATTTTCATGAAAAAATATTTTATTCTGGATACATAACCTCTCAGAGTTTTTTGTGCCATTGCTTGCTGCCAGTTGTCAGCTGTGTCATGTTAAAAGAGAAATTCAACACAGTCCTTGGCTTTGTAATTATTTTTTTAAGCAGGAAGCCCAGAGACCAATGCATGGTTCATTTATAGAGCAGTACTCAAAAGACACTTCCCTCATTTCTGATACCCAAACACATTCTGATGTGCTACTTTAGAGAAAGACATTTACAATATATTAATATTTTGATAACTGAGATAAACTGCAAATCTAACTGGATATGAACAACTATCACTCTTTGACCAAATTTACATCAGCTGTTTTTGCACCAGAATTTACTTTCAGTATGTTCTGCGTTACCAATTACATATTGTCAAAATATTACAACACAAAAAATTATTCTTTTTAATTATCCATGCATGCTTAGCAAGCCAAGGGTAATGTCTGATATGGTTTGACGAAAGGTGCCCAAATTGATTGCATTTCTCTTTCTCATGCTCAGCTATTGCACAGCCGGAGGTTCTTTGCTGAGAGTCATTGATAATCAGTGCATGCAGGGTTTCTGCTTAGTCTCAGTGTTTACATTTAAAAGCACTGCACATCTCCAGATGCTTGGAGTCCAGTCACTGAGGAGGTTGCACACACTGGCAGCAAGCATGGGGAGCTCATGCAATAGAACTGATCAGGTTACATTTAAATCTCTGACCCCAGACCAGCCCCTGTACCTTCCCACCCATCAAACAGACATCTGACAGTCACAGAATAGACAGACAAGAGGAAGAACTGAGTTTCAAGTTGCGGTGGCAGAGCAGCAAGTTCCTCTGGAGTCAAAATGTGCTCTGTGGTCTGGTCATCCTGTCCAAACACACTACGCTATGGACACACCTCTATCAAAACCAAGACCGATGTTATGACCAGTACTGACATTTATGTTAGCAAGTCCAGTACCAGACAGTAAATTTGGAGATAGTATAGTTAATTTCATTTGCTGCAGCTGTAAATGTGCAATCAAAACACTTTCGCTGCAGATCATGTCATCGTCACATGAACATGACCATGAACTTGTCATTACGTGTTTAACGCTGTTAGCAGCTGAAGAGAAGGGAGAAAAAATTTTTCATACAATTTGAGTCAATTATAATTTTGCTGTTGTATGCATCCATAGAGGACAATGCTAAGACTTCACAGATTCTGTGGTGACTGGGAAAGACATCTGCTTTGAGTCCAGACGTCTGAGAGAGGGTGTGCAGCTGACAGGACAGGGTGAAGGTCAGAGTATCATTAGGCTAAGGGAAATCTTTCTGGGAAAAGATTGTCAGGACTTCACAGTGAACATGCGGGAAAAAAAAAAAAACACAAACCACAAATGCACACGGTTCCAAATAACCACTACCATCACCACCACACATGCAAACCCCCCCCCCCAAAAAAAAACAACAACTCCCATTCCTGCCCTCCAACACACAGTAAAGAAAAACAGATCAGGATCTTTTAAGCACTGAAGATTTTGGAGCCATCCATGGGTACATGGGATCTGAGTTAAACATGCACAAATACATTTTCACTCATAGTTATCAGAGATGGTAAAGTAGTTGGTAAGGATATGAAAAAAAAAAACTCTGATTTGTCCAAAAAGTATTTCCAGGTTACGGAATAAGATATACTTTGCACAAGGTCACCAATGTCAATACAATGGATTGGATATAACCTAATTCCAAATGCCACTATTAATTCACATTACTAAAACACAGTAATTCAAAATGCTATATTTTTTCTTAAGAGCGGTACATTTAAAGTTTAATTCACCCCAAGTATCGATGCAACATGACAAAATTACAGTGAGCTAAAACAGACAAGGCATTCAAGTTAAATTTGATGACAACAATAAAGAACCACTGGAAACAACAGCTCTCCTTTCACAGGTGACATACAACAGTACTACAAAAAAGAACAAACTGGTACATATCCAACCCACTGTACAAACATCGGTGTATAAACATACAGGCTTTTGTATTCTAATTCAGTCTGACAGAGAGGCCATCGTTCATAATTCATGTAGTTTGAGATTATCATGAGTTCAATTCCAATTGATACGGATCTTAGATGCGTTAATGCGTCTTGGAGGAATGGTAACCTGAACTTCAGAGACCCTTTACATTTCTGCATAAAACCTTCTGTCTATGTGCTTTTTATTTGGCCAAACAGGGAGGTACAGACAAGCAGACAGACAGTAAGACAGACAGACAGATGGACAGACAGACAGAGGAGGGTGGACCGCCGGGCGGGGGGAGGCTTAGGCAGGTGATCATTTGAAGGCAGACTTCAGCTCCTTGAAGGCGGCTTGTCTCTGTTTCTTCTCCTCTGCCTGTTTCTTCTTCTCCTCCTGCTCCTGCCGGATCTCTGCCTCAAAGCGGTTTGCCGTGTTGATTGCTTGTACCTGTCAGTTCAACAAAGAAAAAAAAATTCAAGTCTGGTTTTTGTGGTCTTTTGTACTGCTGTGTGAAATGCATTCTCACTGCAATTCTGGTAATTTTGTATGGATTAATTTGCATAGTAGACAATCTCTCTCTACTTGCACTGTCTTGTTTTACACCATGGCAGCCCCTTTTTAAGTAGTATTTGAGCTGTTTCGTGTTGTGCATTTACAGGTTAGTGAATATCCTTTGAATATCCTTGTGTGACATGGTATAATGCAAATACAGTTGAAATTTGAAACCTCATGAGCTAAATACTTCAGATAGTGAGTAAAATGAGTCTGGTCTGAAAGCTGGATTCAGAAACAGCATCAGTGAAAGTGAGGGGACGGGTGCTTCTTTAACTAATAAAAAAATGAGCTATTATTGTTCACTAGACGATATTTATTCATAATAGACCAGTGTTTGATCAGAAAGAGGCATATGGCGTGTGTGCATGGGGCAAATGAGGACGTACTTTGGCTTCGAAAAATGACTTTGCTCCTTTCACTCCCTCTGTGGACACGTCGATCTCTGAGAGCTGGGCCAGGACGTGGAGTCCACTGTCCTCTGCCAGCTCGCCAGCCGCCGCCTTCCTGAAGATCAGCAGGAACTGGGCACAGACAAGACTCCGTTAAATCAGCGAGTAAGAACAAAAGCACTGATCCAGGACCAGTGTGTCAAGCGATGAAGAGGATCCGGTTCTATGCCGAAGGTTCTCCTTTTAAAACTGCAATTAGTTTCTGGACAGATTGTTACCCTGTTCATCTGAGAGAGTCAGCAGCTCTGTGCCACTGCAATCTTCACAATTTGCTTATTTACAGCTTAAGAAGATGTTGAGATAAAGCTAAGTACATTTGTAGCAAAGTGCTGTTTGCTGTACGGTTCACATACGTCCACACTAACATTGGCCCTTTTCTCCTCACCTCTCTGAAGCTGAGTTTGCCATCTAAGTCTTCGTCCACCTCTTTGATCATGTTCTTCAGACCTAAGTGAGTCTGTGGAGCCCCAAGCTTCTCCATCATCAGTTTGAGCTCTGACAGGTCAATGAAGTTGTCCTTCTCAGAGTCGTACCTGCACACAGCACACACACACACACACACACACACACAAACAGGTCCATGTTGTAGTATCTCAGACAAGGATTTTGACTTATGAGAGAAAACAAATGAATACATATTTCACAAGAACAGATGGACTTCTGTTTTTTCACTGTTTGTATGGCTATCAACACCATAATTCGACTGAATTCAGTCTTATTTCTTCCGTTTTATGTGACAAGACACTACCAAACACCAGCTTCATAAAAAACCACTGACTAATTTCCAATCACAAAGAGGAGATCTGTGGAAAAAGCACACCTTTGCATCTTTAAACAAGAGAGAAAAAATAAGGGTCTGTGCATCAGCGCTTCAGAGGCAAATGTTTACCACCTATGACCACCAGAGGGCAGTGGTAAAACACATAGAGTTCAAGGGACACTTACAAATTGAACCTTTGAGTTACAATCGTTCAATAAACACTATTATGCAATCTTTAAACAAAACAATCTGTTGGAAAAAAGGAATTATCAACAACAGCCTTTTTAACTGGACAATATCAAACACTGCCGTTTTAAAGGGTGAGAATCTGACCCCATGTCCTCTCCTCTCTTACATCCCATCTGTCTTTAGACATGCCCAGTCTCATCTCACTGCCCAAAGTACTAATTAGGCAGACACCTCAATTACACCTTGTCTGAAAAACAGCCTTTCAAATTCACCGGACTGATACTCATTGAAGTGAACAAGGTGAAGAAAACTCTGGAATCGCCAAGAATGTGTTACTGAATCATCTTGGCAGAGCTGTGAGAGTCTTTAGGAGCTTTGAGTACACTCTGTGTGAAGAGGTCTCTTTGAGCAGTACCAGCAGCAAGCCTGGTCTTCCTGTAAATGTATGACTCACCAGAGTATGTGTATGAATATGAGAACATATCAGACTTATTTTAAACTTTTCTTCCCACATCCGTAACAGTTGCAGATATTCATGAAGAGGCAGAATGACTGCTTTATCAACACTGCAACACAGCAGGTACAGTGCAGGCATACTCAACCTCTTCTGCTCTGGTTTTCCTCTCCTCTCTTGTTGACTGATGTCTGTGGCTGATTGGTCTCAGTTAATGGATTCTTCTAAGAGTACAATGGAAGAAGGAAAGGAGAGAGAGAAAGGAGAGGAAGAAAAGAAGAGAGAAAGAGAGAGAGGCCGTGGCAGACGCAGTGTTGTTTATCTGTGTGGAAATGTTGATGGCTGAGCCGCACACATACGTCCTGGGTGTGTCTGCATGTGTGTGCGAATGTGCAGTGGACTGCAGTGAATGAGGAGACACTCCAGTTAAAGAAGTCACTTCCTGTTCTCTCTCTGGGTCATTATGTCTGAAACCGCGTCCTCGACGCATACATCCGCCCACTCACTCCCCCAAGTAAGGGTTGCCATGACTACAAGGCCTTATTTTTAAAGCTGAGATCGCAAAGGTGAGAGTTCTTAGAAAAACTCTCTCTCTCTCTCCCCACCACAAAATACACTCGTACACTTTTTTTTTTTAATCTGTTCTGACCATGGGACTGTTCACTTGCACTGTTCCTCTACACTGGTCCACAAAGTGTCAGACTGTTTGGTGACAAAGTTCAACAAACAAGGACATTCTGAACACGATCAAGAGCATGACCGGAATACCTAACCAGTCTCATTGTCCCATGGATGTGTCTATTCATATGGTGATTTCACCCCCGTCCAATGCTAGACGTCTTCTTTATTTCAAGCATGTTTTTGTTGTCACATGTTCAAACTCTCCCATGAGGAGAGAAGATGAGAACGGCATGGTGAGGAATGAGAACCTCAGGTGTGTCTGAGGCCAAGTGTGTGTGCGTGCGCGCATGTGTGTTTGGTCTTATAAACACATTCTGTAAATGTCGTGCAGCAGCCGACTGTACTCAGTGTGTGGAAGTTTCAAACTCTCCAGTGACAGACAGATGATGAGAGCTTAAAGACATGTCAAAGGCCAAGGAGAGAACTGCACAAATAAAGAGTGAGAAATGATGGAATGGAAATGAGAAAAGAAAAAAAACATGAGGAAAGTAGAACAAATAAGAGAAGAAAGAGGAAAGAAAGTTCTATAGATTGCTAGAGACAGAGCTATAAACTACAGCCCTGAGCTATAAATGTGCAGCTGTAAATTAGCTGTGAAAAGTGTACGACTGGGCCTTAAATCAGGTGAGGGGATACCAGAACTTCCTTTGACAGCTCAACCATGTTTTACCACCCACGAACCTAGTCAAACTTATCTAATATCGCACCAATTCTTTGTCAACAAAACTTTCCAGATACAGCTTGCGTTCGTAACATGTTCTTCCTGTCCTACTGTCGTGTGCAGTGGTGGGTTGCTGGCATACATTCACTGCATTGGCTGCTACACAGTGATGTGTTCATAGCAAAGGGATGTTTCTTTCTTTCCCTTGTCAGATCTGTATGACAGTCCCACTGTGCACTCTCCTCATTAATATAGACTCTGTGTGTCCATCTGCCCTCACAGCTGGTGCTGGTATTAATGTCTCACGACAAAAGACGCCCCCCTGCTGACTCGCAGACACACACACCGGGTTCATCACCTTTAATTAACCCTCCACAGCACAGTACTTCACATCTCTCATTCTTGACTCGAAAAGGCGCGTGTTTGTTTCAAGCACCGTATTTTCCTCCTAATTAACCTCCATCTCCGCTGAACTCGATATCGCAGGCCACTGTCTCTCATCTAATGAACCGGGTCTGAGGCGCTTGTGATCACGAGTTTCTCCGGATCAAAGCAGAAGACTATTAAAAATGCAGTGAGAGGCTGAGTCACGTTGCTGGGAAGGTGCAGGGTGGGGCGGCGGGGGGGTCTTTAGGTGTGTGCCATTCTGATCACGACGGTGTCGTGGGCTTGAAAGAAAGAGGATTACTCCTTTAACTGGTGATCACAGTGACGCGCTTCAGCGACAGCTGTGGGCGGGCTCTCATGTTTATCTTAAAGAAGTGCAAGAGAAGAATCTTTTAATCTGCTGTGTAATGTGAAATCTTGGGCTGGTTCCCAAATACACAACTGGAATTCAGTCCAGGACTAGTCACAGTCTAATCCTTGTCGGGAAAATCAGCTCAGTGTTTGGGTGAACACACAAGTGATGTAGTAGTCCTCCAAGAAATTACTTCTGCACTGAGGTTATAATATGTCTACCTCAATAACTGCCCAAATTAAGATAAAGCTACTTACTCTGGCCATGGAAAAAGAAGATGACTTAAATCAGTGGAAAGCACCTGTTTTCCCAATCAACCACCCCCCCCCCTCCTCCCCAGCATTCCAGGCATGTAACTGTCAGTTTCTGTCTGTATGGCCATGTTAAGTAGGAAATGTTGCACATCGCTTTGCTTAAGTGTGTGAAGCAAGTTTCTGAGGACCTTCCATCCTAGAGGTGAGTCTTCTAAAGCTGTGGTCCCTTCTCACAGGGTGAACATCCACTAATGAAGCTTCACTCTCAGCTTTGATTGGCTTTGCTTGAGATTACAGACACACCTTGCGTAGGAAGGTTTTATTAACAGTGTCAAACTCCGGAGGAGAACCTGTCTATAACCAATCGTCATTTTCTCGCTGAAGTCTGTAAATAATCAGTGCTTTTCTCTTCAAGACTTGTTCTTTGGTCCACTGGGCAAAAGGACGACAAGACTTTCTCTTTCCTTTATTGTTTACGCCGCTCTTTTTACTTCAGAACATTTATGCCATTTATTTTCTTACTGTGTAACAGGGGATTTTTCACCCAGTGTAATATGAGGAACAGGTTATGAAGTCAAAGCTCCAGTTTGTCCATATAAGTCAAGTCTCAGCACCAACACTGAGTCATGGGAGTATGATTGAGGAAGCTGGAGCAATCAGCACTTCCCTCTGGGTTAGAAGAAGTGGCTTGGTCCTTCCTGTAGAAATACGACTGCATGTACTGTGGAAGTTTTGAGTCATCGTATTTAACTGCTGATACGAGCTTCATCGGGACCTTTGTTGCATCCTAAAATACGTGTTTTAAGAAAAGAAAAAAAACACAAAGAAATGCACATCTCTAGACCGCAGTGTTTTTGCAAGTCTTAGAAAGGTTTTCCAAGGTCAAGAGGTCTTTGTCAGGGCATCAGAAGCCAAATACAGCTGCTGGGTTTTCGTGGTTTATTAAAGGGTTTCCTCAAGAGAGCAAAAACCATTTCGCTACACCCCCGCCCCCCCCCCATCCCCCCGCCCCCCTCCATCCCAAAATCAAGACTAAGATCTTCAATTGTGCAATTTCCAGGGATATGGTTCTGTGAGCAAGATCAAACCTGCATGTGAGAGCTGAGCAATCCAAGCATGCTTATTGTCACTGGAGTAAGAAGTCTGAACACGCTCCCTGTCTCTCCATAAAGACTGTCTGAATGATCAGCGCTAGTGCTCAGTGGACAGACCAGCGGTGGTCTCAAAGGAACATTACTGACGACAGTTTAGCTCTGGCTAAACAACTTCTTGGGGGAGTTACAGAATGTGCGGAATGCTTCCTGTCCAGATGAGGCAGATTGCACAGAGAGAGAGAGAGAGAGAGAGAGAGAAGGGAGACCAAAGGTACACAAGGGCATATATGAGGAAATAGGGATCATATGGCATATTCCAGTAAAGAGGAGTATAAAAAAAAGAAAAAAAACAAACAAATACACAGTCTCATGACGAATTATACTGACCGTGCTTGAAATGTAAAATGGTTCCCTACATTCATAGGGGTTTGATAGGCCCATGAAACATCAGGAATCGGCCTGACAGTAGCTGCATCACAGAATCAGTGCTTTGTAATTCAGCTCTCTCTCACAATGCTCAAGGGACATCTTGTTACTTACAGGAGTGTCCTGTCTCTATGAACAATAGGTGACACCTTAGTTACAGCACTGAGGGGGATCTGGGATCTAAGCTTTCATAGTGGCGAGAGAGAATGTCAGGAGAACAGTGCCACTGCTGTGCTATCTGTGTATTATCAATGTTTAAATACGCTTGTGGAAGAAACTATGGACAACAGTGTCTGTTATGTACATGGAATAAAGGATGTGAGACATGGGAAAAATCTCAAAACGAAACACACACACACACACACACACACACACTCACACACACACACACACACACACACACACACACACACATACACACATACACACATACACACATACACACACACACACACACACACACACACACACACACACACACACACAGACACAGACACACACACTTCAGACCAAAGCATTTTGCTCTAATACTGATTGCGTACAGCCTGTAATGTGCAACCGTCAGAATAAGGCTGCTCCTGGCACCACCTCACAAGCATACATTTAACGTAGGCCTAAACACAGCCTTCATTTCTGCCCTCCCACGACGTTATTAGAGACAGGTAGAAAATACCATGCACACTTCACCATACAAGGACAAGCAACTGAAGTTCAGTTGGTTAATTTCAAGTGTTTACTTCCAGACCCAGCAGTCTGGGCAGAAAGGCTGTGTTTCAGTTTACACGTATACTGGCCTCATTTGTGGTTAGGTGCTTACAGATGCAAGCTCTAAAATAAGTTTGGTATGCACTCCACTACTTAAGTCCCCCTACACTACAGGCTTAGAGGGATTGAGAAAAGTTTTTAACGAGTCCATGAACATGATTACCTACATTTATTAGCAAGTGTGTATTATAAAATGTGTAAAATGTGATTGAAGAGGGGGTTTAATAGCTAAACCGAGTGAATGACTTAAAACACAACGTCCATGCGTGCAGCCTGCGAGCTGGCACTGTGTAAACTGTCTTTTAGAAAAGTCATGCTTCAACTACAGACATCTGATTGGATTCTACCATGACAATACTGCAGTGTGAACAAAATATAATAACATACACTGTGTCTTAAGGCGGTTTAGACTACTGCCTTTTGTAATGTCAGTATTGTGAGGGAGGACAAAAAACCCCAAAACAATTAAATAAATAAAGACACAATGGGCTCTGTGGTGCACTCCTCCTACAGGAGAGAAGCCAGCCAGACAAACGGGCTTCTCTCCAGGCCCTCCTACCCCTCTCCTCTGCCTTCTCACTGCCAGCCTCCTTCAGACCTAATCCTGGGTTGCTAGGCGACGGCTGTCCAGAGAAGGCATGGGAAAACCCTTCCTCTCTCCACCCTCCCTCGCATACGTCTGCACAGGCGCCCACCCACACCACCTCACCCATGCATTTCTCATGACAGCACGCACACGCAACACGTCAGTCAGAGGCACACGCTGTAGTTAGTGAGAGTGTGCGCGTGAGTGTGTGTGTGTGTGTGTGCGTGTGAGAACAGCTTAACCTCAGTAACACAGCTCTGTTCATCACTGTCGTGTGAGAGTGATGACGTTACACACAGTAGATTTCCTTTCTAGTGCCACTGGCTAACAGTACATGACTGCCAGAATTAAACACACACACACACACACACACACACACACAGACATACTGACTACGCACTCTACTCATGTTCTTCAAATGGTTGATGTTAACCACATCTGATGTTTATACTAGACTGGATCTTTAGAAAGGGAGGTTAAATTGTCTAATTTTAGAAGGCAAAAGGAGTAATTATTAAACTGAAAGTATAAAAATTCAAGCTGTACGTAAACAGGCTAAGAGTACCCAATTCCTCCTTTGGTTTAGGGTGACACATGTTCATGTGTGGTGTCTCTTTACAAATACAATAAGTTTTAGTGCCTGAAGAGCTGTTGAGGGCTGAAGTTACAAACCTAAAATGTATTTGCAAAGACTAATATTCATGCACCACATATTTGAAAAAGTAGACATAAATTACAAAAAAAAAGAGAAAATTTAGACCCAACAATTCTCAACCTGACTAAAACATGTCTCTTCAGAATGTGAAACACATGCACAACTGGTGAACAACTGATTTACCTTGCTTTGTGCCATTGCACAAAATTAAGTTTATTTCACCAAATTTGTGTGAGAAATCGGTTTCAGAGGCTTATAAACCCCGGAAACAAGATAGCAGTGTTTGCAGCCCGCTGTGAGGCAAAGAGAGCCTCACCGTCCCGTCTGGGGAAAAGGGTCATGGGAAGCTGGGTTCCTCAATCGATGCAGGCTACACAGAATCAGGAGTCCAAGCATCCGCTACGAGCTAAACAAAACCATGTGCTGCTCTGAGTGCCAGGCCGCGTAAGCTTCAGTACTAAGCCAACAAATGACGTGAGATAGTGAAGGGGAAAAAAAAAGAGTTAGGATGCTTTTGCATGTACTTTTTTTATGCCACACCACATGGGCAGGAGTTTCTTTTCAAGCCCCTTTAAGGCAATATCCCTGACATTCACTCATACACTTTAGCTTCTAAACTAATCATGGCCTGTATCAAACGTAAAAAGCACAAGGGGCTCTAGAGACTCTGCTTCTAACTTCAGATTTAGTTTCGTGGTAAGTTACAAGATACATCCAAGTAGATAAATCAATTTCACCGATGGTGAACTGTGGCAATTAGTCCACATTTACACCTCTGACCACAGTCACTAAAAGCTTTTCAATGAAGTTAAACCACAAATGCTTTTAAACAGCAAGCTCTTACACTGGAATCGTCTCTCATGGCACTATCTGATAGTGGCAGAGTAACAGCATAACCAGTTAGATCAGGTGTTTACTTCTGTTAGACTTATCTTCAAAGGAAAGTTGATCATTAATGAGAAAAAAAAGGAGGATCCAGCCGTCCCACTTCACTGACTGAAAATCCGGCTTTTGTGACCTCGATGATTACAACACTCCACAACATTCTCCACATAGCCATGACAAAACTGAAAGTTCAGTCAGTTTGTGCTCTGACACACCTGTGAGGAGTGCGACTCCAGCCCTGTACAATAAGAGTTCAAGGAGAGTGAGCGTTCTGTGTCGAAATGCAATAAAAGCAGCCCTCGGAAGAAAAAAGTTACCTGGTATGTGGGTGATATGGTGAAACATACTTCTCCATAATATGGCCAGTATTACTGTTTTATTAAGGCTTTGGTCTTATTTTCAGTGTCCGTTTATACTAGAGGTAACTAACTGGCTAATTTCATTTGCAAAGTCCAAAGGTACATGCACCAGCCTGATTACAGAGATAATGGAGTTCAAGCCCTGCTAAACACATGTGATAAACGCGCCCTGCTGAAGTCATAAGTTTGGTGCACTGTTGTTTTTATCTGATTCCACTTTCATACTGCTATCAGACGATAGCTTAACACAGCCTCAGCTGAAACAGGGCAGTCCATTAAAGGCCCAGGGGAGCTGAGAAGCAAGGACAATACAATTACCCAGGACGAGGCCTCTTAAACTGTCTCCTCGCATGGGTCACACTAATGCCACTTCACTGGACCTGACAGAGTTTCCTTTATCCAGACAGCTCCTACCTACGCCAGTGCAGGAGTAGCTCATCAAAAGGCAGAGGGCTGGAGATGCTGGGAGGCTGGATTTGAGCTGACCTACTGTCGCCGGTGCCGACGGGAGGGGCGGAGGAATACGATAAGGATTACAGACCAGGTGACCAACTGTTTGTGCTTAAGCAGAATCTAACCAGGATCAGCCAATGGGCATGGACAGACTGGCCCAGAATGGTTATTTTTAGCTGCTTTAACAGCACAGGCAATATGTACGTCAGAAAACCCAGGCCTGGGCATTTTGGGCGGCGTGGGGCGGCCGAAGAAGGAGGCTATGAATACGGAGGTAGAGAGGGCCAAGCGTGTGCTGGGCGTAGATATGAGCCAAGCACATTCACAGCGGTCAAGCTCTACTCTTCACACATTCTCCATCACTGACTCACACTCCGTGATTCAAGCCTGCTGATTCATATGTGGGTGTGAGTGTGGATCTGTGTGAGAGGCACGAGAAAAGAGCAATTTGAGGATGTGATTAATAGCTGTTGTAATGTGTATGACAAAACTTGGACAAATATCAATGTTACACCTTCCCAGCATGGGCCGGAGAGCAAAGGGAACAGAATATCTGATGATTTTGTCCTTTCCCTTAAACATGCCCAGTTAGGCTACTTGGCGAAACATTGCGGACAGGTGAAATGAAAGCAAGGAACAGAGGTGACCAAGTTCCACTGGGAAGATGACCACTCACAGAACCAGAGCCACAGCATTCCCACAGCATTCCAGAACTTTCCTACAGTGCACGTAATATTAAAGAGCTGAGGAGCATGGCTGCTGGGGGTAGGGTGAGAAAACAGTCAATTCAGAAATAGTCACATCCTTTAATTCCCATAGGAGAGAGAGAAAGAGATAACGCATTCATTTAGAGATAGGAGCAAACTCTCCTAAGAGAGACGATTACAGTACTTTAATCACAACTCAATCAAACCATTCTCCAGTGCATTATTTCAGATTCTTCTCAGCCAAGCTTTGAAGACGCCCCAAAATTATATTGATTGACAAATTTAGATCATCATGTGAAGTGGGCTAGAACTCTGCAGACTAAACTTCCATTAGACAGTTATGTCAAGCGGTAGATATTACAAAACCTTTAAGATTATATCTTTAGGAGGAAATACTGTCCACACAGATACATAACAGTTCAGCGAGAGTCCGAGTGATGGTGCTTATCCTCCGTAGCTCCCATTATCGGAGGCAACCCAGCATGAACACCCCTTAAAGACCAGAAAAGCCCTTTGTCTGAGACGTGGGCCCAGCATGGGACGAGAAGACAAGAGCATTTGGGTAATTATGCAGCCTCGTCTTTGACACGAACCACAGACTGAAACCCTTGGCGTCGCTTGAAACCAGGATCAACAACATTTTTGGGTTTACTCCACCGGGCTTTTGAAGGTTGACTTCGGCCCTACTTTGAAGGAGGCTAACGACCTCCACAGTCATTAAAGAGGAGCCCATCATTTCCTTTGACTCTCGGTTCTCTGATGGTTACTGTAAACTAAAGGAAAACAGTTCCCTCAGATTAGTGCACAGCATGTGTGGACCTGCCTCCCTGTTGCTACAAATATGTAGAACATGTAGGGCAATTCTGAGGTACAGCAAGCAGGAAAAAAAAAAAGCACTATATGCCGACTAACCATTCATCACATAATCTATGCCTTAAACCTGCTTAGGAAGGTCAGTAGGTTTAAATGACTTCCACAGAATCACCATCTCAGTACAATCCCCGAGAAAAAGGCACACCCTCTTTGTTACTTACACCACATAGCCAGAGCATAGAAATGATAACTTACTCTAACAAGTCTTTGTGCACACAGATCATCTCAATACAAAACGTGTACTTATACTGTTATTGTGAGTCAAACCATCACATGAGGGACACAGAATAATACTCATTGTTGTCCTCCACATGAATGAACAACCAACCCTGTCATAACCAACACACAGTTACTGAGTCCCTTACAGATAAGCAGCCATCAGCGACTATGGCAGTAGCTAACATTAGATTTGCACAGCATAAGACCCAAAAATGACTTAAGAAGCTGTCAGTAATTTATAATACTCAATCCCTGGTCCACTACAGGCTTGGAAATATTGACACTAGTCAAAAGTAAGAGGTTCTGAGCTTTTACCAGTGTCAACATGACTAAGAACTAGGCCAAGAAAGTGATCCTAATCCAGAATTTGAGGCTAACTTTTAACTGAAAACGGCCTGTGGGTAGGGCCGTGGCCGGCATTCCTCCTATCAGACGGGCTGAAGCCAGATTGTGGTTTCTGCAGAGAGCATTCTCTTTGTGTCAGAACAGAGCTAGGCTACTTTAAAAACACAGCAACCGTTTTAGGCGCAATTTCTGTCAAACGTCACTTACTCTCAATATGCGTGATAATCCTTCATTTTATTGCTTTATGGTGTGTATTTTTCTGTACAAACACCTCAAACCGTTACATGCTTGTGCCGAAACTAGCAGTAGTTAGGCCTTCAGTGTAAAAAAAAAAAAAAAAAAGCTATCTACAAGGTTTTGTTTTGTAAATAGACTGAGAAAAGTGAAGTTACAAATGATTCTGTCTACCAGTGTCACATTACTCTTCAAAACATAGGGATTTGCAGTCTAGTGTATCAATATCAATACTGGTTTAAATTTCACCTATAATCCAACCTGAAGTAAGTGCGACCTTTCTGAAGACAACTATCGCATAACTGCACAACTCTACCCCTCTACTTAAAAAGTGTATTTTCTCTCCATGTTTGTCCTTGTTCTCATAACCTCAGGCAACAACAATGAGCACATTTCAGAGCGTGAATGCCGTAAATCCGTCATAAGAAACATACTCTTACATATATTTTGCCATGACAGAGCAGAACTAAGGCAGGTAGTCACTACAGTGCTCCAGAGCAAGAAAGAGAGAGAGTGCCTTTCACCAACACGATATATACTCAACACACTCTCAAGCTTATCACAAAAACATTTCCCAACAATGGGACAGCACAGAAAACGCTTGTTAATCTTTAACTGCCTCTGCAGTTTAAACCACAAGTCCAACAGCCATCTCCGTTTTACAACCAGCAAATAAATCCATCTCATCAATAGCTGTGACTATCCGAAATTCCTGCACGACTTCGTCTGGGGTGGGCTTTGATGTGGCTGATGTCGTGTTGTCTGTAACGGGGGAAGCCAGGGGAGCTCTCTCCTCTGTATCAAAAGAGAGGGAACTGTCACACCAGTCTAAGTCTATTCTCACACTACCTCAGGCGATCCATTTTATCATCATCAAAGAGGGGCTGATGTACTGAAGACATGGATGAACGCCTGAAGTCATTTTCAGCTTTACCTCTTCATAGAGAAACAAGAGGGATGAAAAAGGGGTCTCCACATCAAGCCCTAAAACACATGAATAACCAAATGGTGCTATTCTCTCTGAGATGCTGTACTCAACTGCCCAATAGTGTTGCTGGCTGCAGTGATGTAGGGTACATAATGTACAAAACTAAAGGGCTTTGATCTATGAAATTCAGATTATTTGCAGCGAGAATGTTTATCAGTTGTTTTGTCACAGATGACGGAGGATGTTACATCACCCGGATGAAGGGCATTTCTCATGACAACGTACATTTTTTTGGAGGCTTTACCAGTTCTGGGAACAGTAGGTCTTATAGCTCATTCATCATAGGACAGGAAGAGCCCGTAGGGAACAATTATACAGAGAGGCTTCAGCTTAGCACCTGAGCCAACAGTCCTGATTTTATCGTGCAACTCTCTGTGCAAATAATCAAAAATGAATGGAATAAAACAATAACTGAAAGAGACAGAGGAAGGGTGGAAGAGAGAGTGAGAGAAAGAGAAAAGAGGAGGAGAGGGAAAGGAGAAGGAGAGAGAGAGAGAGAGAGAGAGAGGGAGAGAGAGAGAGAGAGAGAGAGAGAGAGAGGTGTTCCCATACTACTTTGTATTGTCAGCATGAACGTAGGCCTTCGAAGCAGCTGGCTCTGAAATGAAACTGCCATTGTGGATACAAACTGCTGATGGTGTCAGCTGATTAAATCAATTTTCAATTTTACCGTGTTCCAAAGGGGCTTTCAAAAGCACCATCTTTTGTCTTGAGTAAAACAAAAATACTGCGACACTGACAAATGTGCATGTCTACAACAGAAGGCAGAATGGTCTTAAACATATCTTTAGCCAAAATTTCACATAGCATCAATAACAGCTGATTACTACACCCTGTCCGAATAAACCATTTTGGTAATTAGCGACTTATCAAATCAGTGGATTTGTTATTTAAAGGTTGGATGTGAAACCCAGCCAGTGGTACCAGGGTAGTTCTGTGAGAAAAAAAAAAACTTTGCTAAAGTTTCCCTCTACAGTTTGGCTATTGTTTTTACTTGATTGTCCTGGATACTACATTGGGTCTTTTGTTTAGCTGTGGGTTTGGAGAACTAGAGAAGAGAAGGTCGACACTTCCTCTGTCCGGGCTTGTTCGGCCAGAGCCTGGCTACCACGGCACCCAGTCTTTGTGAAAGTGAACCTGTCACTGTGTTGGCACCAGAATGCCAGGCATACTCACCCAGTGTCCAGGAGAATTGGGGACATAGCCCTGGCATGACTGACAAAGAGAGGGGGAAAAAAAAAACCTCCCTATTGCCCTCAAAAGCTTGCGGCCCTAAGTCTCAGTTCTGTGGCTGGAATTAGTCAAACATAAAGGCCTCTGTCACCATTCCAAGTCCACTGGGACAGTATACAATGACCATGAAATGCTTTTGGACACAAATCAGGGTGATGGAACGCGAGGAAAATGTTAAAGCTGGTTCCCATTGAACGACATTGTTGAAATGAGAGTAATCTGCCATGGCCCAAATCCATTTAGTTCTTGTGATGGCTGAGGTGTAGGTGTCTCTATGTTTTGTGGGTTTGTATGTGTGTGTGAGAGAGAGAGAGAGAGAAAAGGAGTTAGACTCCTTGTAGAGTCAGGCTCTTTGTATAACTCTGCCGGAACTACAAAAAGAAATTGCATGCAATTTCGATGCAATGTCAGCTGATATGTGTAGTTAGCTAGCAGTGTAAACTCTGAGAAAGTAGAAAGGTGTGATCTTATAGACCAGATCTATATAAAACTTGATGCCAAAGGCAATAAGAGGAAGAAAAAGACTGGGGTGGGGCTGTGGTTATGTCTTGGACACATGAAACAATTGCAGTTGTTTTCAAAACCGCTTTCAAAAAGGTTAAATGCGACTGTTCTTTGCAGGGTGAAACAAGAGACTATACAATAGGCAACTTTTATAGATATGGTCCGAATATTATCGTATTCTGAACAAAGTGATTACACATTAAGTGTGTAAAAAAAGTAGTCATTTTTAGGTATTTGTTGCGGTTAGAAATGTCAACGGGAGCATTTAATGCCCATTGCAACGCTTGTCTGGTAGTATTTAAACACTAATTAAGTAAATACATCGCTTACATCCATGATGCTGAAATTCGACTGTATGCTCAAGCCATACTTAAAAGCTGCCTTAAGACTGGTTTGACCTCTGACTTGCTACCAATTTGACGTTTGAGCCATTAACACAACCCGGTTGAGCTGACAGAGTAATGATGATGTACGAGGTACTTACTGCTTGAACATTTTCTCCATGTCTTTAATTTGCTTTCGGGAGAATTCCTTAAACTCGGTATAAGGGTTGAAGACTTTCATGCTGGGCTGCTGTTGTTCACCCACACCTTCGTTCAACTCCCCACGACGCATCAGCTTAGCTCCCAACTCGGAGTCGGCATTCGCTGTGGCCGGTTTCTCGTGGTCTCCGTTTTCGTGCGCCCCATCCAGGGCAACGGGACTTTCTGCGCCCTCCTCAATCTTGAGGCGACGGTTAAGCTTCGATGACAGCTCGTCTGTGGCCATTTCTGTGATGTTATTTCAAACACTGGCTAACTACTCGACAGATAAAACGGAATAAAAACATAGAAAATTGCCAAACCCACGTTCCATATGCCACTGACAGTTTAGTGCCGAAATATGAATATGAATTTCTACTATGTGTCTGAAAATACAAAATATGGACGTAATATCACGGTTCAGCAAGTGAAGTCACCCTCAATGATTCAAATAGACAGCGCGCTACTCTCTGCTGCTTATGTCCAGTCGGTGGAGCTTCAATAACGTGAACACGCAGTTCACCAGTTCTTATACGCCACGCCTATTAAAGGGACGCGCCGAATGTAAGAACCGGACTTCTCGTTTATTTTTTCTGAAAATATGATTATACTGAAATTGAACGGTCAATGTATTCAGAGTAGCTCCACGGTTATATCTGACTTTCATAATGGATTTTAACTCGCTTCAAATACCTCTGTATGCAAATATAGACAATAAAGCTATAATTTGCATAAAACAAATAAGGTTAACAGATTTAACATTTCTTTAACCGGGTCTCCCTCTCTCTCTCTCTCTCCGACACGCGTAAATAAATATGTAGGTGCATACACAGGCTCGCTGCGAAGTGTAGACATGGTTTACATATCAAAAATGACACTGTCTAAATTGTCCATATATGTCTACAGTGGCATTCATTTGTAACTGTTGAGTGAAGAAGTTGTCTACAAGTCTTAAGGATAAATCATTACAGTAATTAGTTTCATGTCATCAAAAGGGTAGATTAAATCTAAAATTCATGTTTGTTTATATGTCTTTATGTGTGTGCATTGTTATTGTCATTGTTGTTGTTGTTTCTACCTACAGTATAATCAATATGTATTTGTCTATGTGAGATGAAAGCAGATTGCTTGACCAAGTCATCTGAGCTTTAGAGGCTGATTCGTGACTCACACAAAGCTTCTGTCTCTCCTTTTTTTCACGAGCCCCCTGAAGTCTGTCGAGGGGAGGGGCTGTATAGTCACTCAACACCCCATCTACCTGCATTCTCACCATGTATGGAGAAACACAGACAAAAAGGAGGATTCTGCAACAGAAAGGGGCCGGGCACATACTAACACCATCACGCAGAGAATAAGTATTATGTGAATGGATGTTAGTTTTTGAAATATTGTATAATTTCTGTGTTCTTCTTTTTGAAGATGGAGCTTTTAAAGTAACATACCAAAAACTGAGAGACAAATCTGATACTGAATGAAAGTCTCTATATATATTTTGACCTTTTATTAATGGATAACACAAATGCATACAAAATCACAACACTGATTCAAGAGGCACTCACACAAAAAATATAAAATATGTTTGGTCAAATCGAATATTTATCTTTGTTTCACTTCAAGACAACTTAATGGGGATACAAAATCGTTTGACTCATTATATGCAAGTCATCCTCACACCATAGTAAATGGAATATAATGATCCATAACAACTGTTAAAAGTCAGAGAGTTGCTGAATGGGTGAGTGAATGGATAACACTGTGCGCCTGGTGACTTGTTGCCCTGTTTGGTTTGTAGTCGAGTAAACAATGGTTGATTAACTCTGCATCCAGTCTCTAGGAGTTGAAGCTCTGTTGGTAGAGAGGTAACCTAGCTTGACAGAATGACAGAATAATTGGCCTAAATGTAACATATGAAATATAATCACCATCTGTTTCTGAGCTCAGAGAGGACAGATCTGGGTCACTGAGGAAGATGGCCCTATGTTGAGAACAATACACACACACACACACACACACACACACACACACACACACACACACACACAGACAGACTAAAACTCTCACTACGGAAACTGCTGCAAATAGAAGAAAAGAAAGAGGGGAGTTACATCTGTAAATTAACACAGGATAAACAAACATCATTTTGACAGATGTTCAAGCACAGAGCTCTCTACCTCTCACAAACCTGCCCATACAGTGTTTATATACATATGTATGCGCACCCACATGCCTGTACGCACAGACTCACTCTGACGCAAAAGATGATGTGAGAGGACCTCACACACACAGATACACACACACACACATGCATAGATGGATTCATACACTTGCTACCATTCTCTCTCTCTCTCTCTCTCTCTCTCTCTCTCCTCCTCTCTCTCTGTGTGTGTGTGTGTGTGTGTGTGTGTATGTCTCTCTCTCACGTGGTTCTGTCTGTGACGGCATGTGCTGTGAGGCCTGGGCTATGATGAATGAATCAGCTTTTCTGCCGGCACACTGTGATAACACACTGCAATGACCTCGCAGGCTGAATGCTACACAGAACAGAGTGAGAGAGAGAGAGAGAGAGTAGGGACAATGGATTATGGATGCCTTCTATTTTTAATTTCCTATTATCAATTGGAAAATACTCTCGTTCTGTTGTCGGGTTGGGAAATAAAAGAGTACCATAAGTGTATCAATCATAAGTGAATGACAAGGTCATTCAATTCAAGGTCATGCAGTGCAAAGAACAAACAAACAGACAGACAGACAGACAAACAGACAACTGAACAAAAAACATTAATGGCCTATGGTAAACATAAAACGCTGCTTTAATGACTTTGACTGCAAGACAACATTATAGAATACCATAACTCCACATTTAGACATGATGTAGATGTCTCCAGATAAAAGGCATTTATACGGGAAGGGTAGAAATTTAAGTTATGCTTTAGAAACAACAACTGATGTCATGTATGATGAGTTCAAAGTCGTGTCAGAATTCCTAGACACTGATTTATTGCAAGTACAGGTCATTTCATAACAACACGACAGAAGAGAGATACTTTCTGCAAAAATAAGCACAGACAGCCTTGAGAATCCTGTTAGTGTGTGTAATTTGTATGTGTGTGTGATGTGTATGTGTGTGTGAAAGACACGGCTCATACATGTGCACCAACTAGTGCTCAGTCTGACTGTTACTTCCATGCGAGCCATGGTCTCTGTGGCGCAATTGGTTAGCGCGTTCGGCTGTTAACCGAAAGGTTGGTGGTTCAAGCCCACCCAGGGACGATGCTGTTTTCCTACGTGCTTGGCTTGTATTCTGCCTTTCTCTAAGTGGCTTTGGATAAAATCATCGAGTAAATGCATAAATGTAAATGTTAATTCCAAGACACCGCTGAAGTTATTTTTAGGTGCATCCACTGGTTCTTCATTACAGATTCAAATATAGTTCAAATTAATGACAACTAACTAGGCAAGTGCTAACTGAAGCATGAAAAACAGAAAATATTAATCATGTATGCGTGTTCATGGCTGGTGTGTCTTTTCATGGCCTACCACTCCAATGTCCATCAGCCAGATTAAAAAAAATACTAGAATATTTTCTCAAAAAAAAAAAAAAAAACCCCAACAAAAAACAAAAGACAAAAACACCCCCCCCAAAAAAACCCCCACGTCAGACACCTTTAAAACACCTTAACATGGTATGGGAGTAATTAATAAATCAGAGTAAACTCCAATTTCCCGGCCAATCAATTATTTTGATGGCGGGTTTTTGTTGATTGTTTGGTTGACTGTTTTCATCAATTGTTTTGGTCTCCATCCTGTTTGTCATGCCAGACGGCACACTCTGAATGCTGATTGTTCAGAGGGCGAGTTTGACTAATACTGGCCATCACTGGGCTTCTATGAGCTCTACACTCTGCTTGTGTTTGGGCTCCTTTTGTTTTTGCGTCTCCTGTTCCAGCCGCTTCTGCTGAGCAAGCTGGGAGGCCACGGTGCGTAGCTCCTGTTCTGTCTGACACAGCTGTTTCTTCAGGATCTCCACCTCGTAGTCTCTCCTCCTAAGCTTCTCCTCCAGGCTTAATCTCCTCCCTCGTGCCTTTTAAACACAAACATCAAAGATGTGGAATTTAGATCTTAGCCAGGGCTACAGGGCATCATCTCGGAATATAAAACTTCGCCACGAATAGCAACAAGCACTAAGGGTAACAGTCGTCATGGTTATGAGCTTGGGACGGGTGTGGGGGAGTGTTAAACTCATTAAGTTAAAAACAAATTACCTGCTGCAGGGATAGTTGTAAAACAATATTAATTACACAGCTGGGTTGGTAAGTTGTAAAACTCCAGTGGGCTTTACCCACGGGGCAGACAAGCATGCAGCAAGACTCCTCCTTCCATCAGTTTTCAGTGACCAATGAAAAAACAGCGGGATGTAAATGACAGATCTTCAGATAAGTCTCTTCTCTGTGTGAATAATTCACTGGGACAGTGAAAACACTGACCCTTTTTTTCTTCCTTGTTTTTGCTGGGGTTTTCCACTCCTAGACCATTGTAAAAGTGTGGAGTCAGTGATAAGAGAGAATGTCTAGACTACTCTACAGATCCTTCGTAGCTTAAACAAACTCGGTGACAGGAAATGACAGTGATGACTAAGACACGATGCAGCAGAAAAAAAAGTTTGTCAGAACTTCCTATAAGTCCTTGTGACACAACAAAAATTTTGATACAAAGGAATAGATAAGACAAATCAAGTCTCAAAACTGAGGACGTCGCAGATACAACTCATGTTTTCCATGTCTGGAATTAATAACTTCAGAATTACCAGTCCAATAACCAAATGACACAACGGCATCACACGGGTTTTAAACTGTGGACAGATGTTGGGTGGAACTGTACAGAATCTGTAAGCAGAGAGGGTAACAGACCCAGGACAGCTGTGTTTATAAAGCATATGTCTAGTCCAAGTGCAGTTGAAATCAGTCTGAAGGCCAAGGAATGGGCGGGCAGCTGAGTGTGAACTCACCTTTTCACTGGTTTCACTCAGCGCACAGTTATGAGGAGTCACTTTTCCACTCCTTCTTTCCAACCTTTCCACACTTGCTGCCTGCAGAAAAAGAGACTCATTACTAGAGACAGCAGGGAGTTGAGTAGCTTTCATATATGTGTGTGTGTGTGTGCGTGTGTGTGTGTGTGAGAGATAGAGAGAGAGAGGGGCCCTTATCTGGGCCTTTTAACTAGAGCCAAATGATTCACTTGTATTTGACTGTTGTAGTCTAAATGCTGAAAAGCCTTCTGCTGAGAATCAAGCTGAGAATTTCCTGTGTGCATTCCAGCTAAGTCAAGCAGAATATTTCCTGTATGCATGTTATATTGAACCTGTATTTCATGTTCTTCCCGATGTTGAAATGTTTAAAATAATTTACAGAACAGCTTGTCCAGATTGGACCTCAACAAAAATGATGAGAATTACTCTATACATACAAACTATTTCAAGGCCTTCGATAGCTCAGTTGGTAGAGCGGAGGACTGTAGAGGTACTGTGAGACATCCTTAGGTCGCTGGTTCGAATCCGGCTCGAAGGACAAACTTTTGGGCGGCACAGTAGCGCTGTCGCCTTACAGCAAGAAGGTCCTAGGAAGTTTGTTCGAGGTTTGCTTGTTCTCCTCTTGTCTACGTGCGTTTCCTCCCACAGTCCAAAGACATGTAAGTCAGGCGAACTGGAGATACCTAGGCAATTGCATGAATGTGTTTGTCTGTGTCCCTGCGATGGACTGGTGACCTGTCCAAGGTCTTTCGCCCAATGAGAGCTGGGATAGGCTCCAGCACCCCCCGCGACCTTAATTAGGATAAGCGTCTTAGAAAATGAATGAATGAATGAATGAATGAATGAATATATGCTTCAAAGAGTCCTGCTGAGGATCATAAACAATCACATGAACAGCAAATTCAGACAGATTTCTCAGACAGAAGTGGTGGGATTAATTTAATCCACATAAAATCTTGTTTATAGACCTGAATCTTGAATATGAGACAGCAAAGCAGGTCAGAGCGTGGCGTTCTGGCCAGATTACATAATCACTCTTCAGATGTTTATTTAACCACACCTGTTCTATGGCCTAAAACAACAAATTGTGAGAATACTGAATTCAGCAAAGCTGTTTATTCACCAGGTATTACCAACGTAATAACTTCGTCCTTCTTCACTTACATGAAACTTATTACTTTTCAACTATTTTAATTCTAATCGAATCCAAACTTCACTAACACACTCAGCAGGCTTTAAAATCCTGCTCTGGAATCAAACTGAAACTATTTTATCCTCCCATAGGCACTGTAAACTTAATTGGATCATAGGCAAAGAGGAAATGCTTCACAGTAAAGCGCTTATTTGATTTGATCTCGCACTCTATCCACAGCACAGCTCCAACACAGAAAAATCCATGGGTGTGTAGAACCTAATTAAACACAGACCATAATTCTCCAAATGTTGTTCCATATAAGTTAATGTGTCCAGACTGGATTAGGGGGGGAGGGACTGAGACAAAGAAATCCAGAGGACCCTTTGCATTCCAGGTCGTTTTGAGAGATGGTGCCGTCTTCTAAAGTGAAAGATTAGTTGCCGTAGTCAGACAAACACTTAAGCGACTGATAAAGCCAAGCCCGTGCTTACTGTACCTGTTTGCTGTTCACAACGTGTTGAAACCTATCACACACTTACATTTCCACCCTGTCTGTCTTTCTGTTTGAGTCAATCAGATACCAGATATTGTTCTTTTCCAGAAATACCTCCCTCTGGCAAAATCCTGCCTAAAGGGACATGATACCATGTAGACAAACGAACAGCACCTTTCTCTCTATTTGTCTTTTCGTGTCTGCGCAGTCTTCTTGCTCTCGTTCTGAAGAGATACATTTCATGGTTACTCTTTGTTCAGGCCTGGTTCTCTCAGAGCATTTTAGTTTCTGCAGGAATCTTTTTCCTCACTCTATTTACGATTCCCCGCAAGGTCGTTATGTCTCCGGTGTAGCGTTTTCTAGCTGTTTCTTTGTCAGGCCTTTGTTCTCATGTAAAGCCATACTGAATGGATCATACTTTTGGGGCCTGGGATGTCTTGAGGGGGAGATGAAACACCGGCCCACAGATCCGTGGATCAATTCCACAGCTCGCCGTCCCTACAGTTAACGAATCTTAGTTTCATTCCCTTTCTCTCCCTCTCATTCTCTCTTTTTCTTTCACTTTCTCTCTCGCTCTCTCTCCCTCTCATTCTCTCTCTCTCTCTCTCTCTCTCTCTCTGGAGTTGAAGTGCCTTGCAGCTTTGCTTGTTAATCGTGTCCATATCTTTCTGTTTGATACCTGGCGGCTCCTGAGAGCACAGCCGCGCTGCTGGTTGCGGAACCTCAGGCCTCTCTCCTGCTCTAGCTGGCTGTGGGTTTGCTCCAGGGCCTCTCTGAGCAGGCTACTCTCCTGTCGCTGTGTCTGAAGCTCTGCCTTCAGACTGTCTAGTCTTGCTTGCAAACTCTGGCTCTGTGCCTGGCTCTCCCTGAGAGAGAGAGAGAGAAAAAAAAAAGAGAAAAAGAGAGAGGAAGGTAGAGAGAGAAAAAAAAGAGAAAAGGAGATAAAGATAGATTTGGTAAGTCAAAAACAATTTATAAAAACTACCGCTGATGGTACCGCGTTTTAATGCAAACAAACTTTGTGTGTGTGTGTGTGTGTGTGTGGCGTTTTAACCCTGCTGCCTCAGAGACTTTGACATACTTGTGGTTCCTTGAGTTTATTCCAGTATGTTAATCCCTCTATTGTGTTTTCTGTGAGTAAGTGTGTTTACGCAGCCCTGCCAAAGAGCTGCACCTCCCTGTCTGAGGCCTTGCAGTGTGTAGATATGTGTTCGTTTCATGGCTCTTTGTTTGTCCTTGTATTAGTACAGTGCATGTGTATGTGTGCACCTCAGTGTTTGAAGCTCTCTCTGACTCTCTTGAAGTTGTAGCTCCTTGCGTTGACTTTGGCTGCGCTGCAGGGCAAGGCGAGTCCTGAGAAACTCCAGGTCTCTCTGTCTAAGGGATGCTAGTCGCTCTCTCTCCCCCGCGGGAAGGTGCTTTAGTGAGGCACAGCCCGACAGCTGCCCCTCGCTCAGCTCCAGTGCTTCACAAAGTGCCTGCACAAGCTCTGCATACTACACACACACACACACACACAACTTTATATTTATATATGTCTATGCAATACAATATGCTCAATACAATGTTAGACTGACTCTCAGGATGTGCACACACACACACACACACACACACACACACACACACACACACACACACACACACACACACACACACACACACACATTAATATTTATATATCTCTATGCAGAACTTTCTTTAAAGCTTACTGTGTTCTCACTCAGGTCAAGAGTATCAGACATGTCCAGTCTAGCTGTGCGTTCCAGCGCTGCCTCACTCAGTGCCTCAGGCAGAGCAAAGCCAGACTGCAAACCCACACACACACACACACACAAAATATCAGCCACATCCTATATGTAGTAAGCATACACACACACAAATATCAGCCACATCCTATATGTAGTAAGAATGAATGTCTGAAGTTTATCAGTTGTGAACATGTAACTGCGGAAGGTGACAAAAACAAGATCTTTATCTCTTTACATGAACTTTATAAAAGTTAAAACAGAATGTCAAAGGAGGAACACAAGTTAGTCATGAGACAAACCTCCAGACCAATCTATATATTATATATATTCATAACCAAACCACATGCAATTCACATAAAATCTCATTCAAACCACTTTTGTTCTACAGAGTGAGAGCTTTCTGTGTATGCAGTGTTAGTACCGTGTGAGTGATGGATCCTCTCTGTGTTGTGGACCTCTGTATTTTTGGTGGCTTCATCTGTCTCTGTCTCTCTGGCTCCCCCTGCTGGGCAACTAGCTCTATTAACAGGACGTGAGACATTAAGCACAGGCCAATGATAATGAAGGAGAGAAAAACATTATTTAGAGTCTTTTCTTAATGATTCAGACTGATTCAGGTGCAAGCAGTAGTTCTCAGCTCAGTCTTAAAGTTAGCATTAGCATTAGCATTAGCAGGTGTAACATTATTGTTCTGTGTCGCTTATCACTGATCGGGACACATTATCTTCTTTTAGTCAGAATTTTGAAGCTTTGCCATTTCAAGTTCAGAGTCCAAAACTGGTCTCGGATCTGCTCATAAGATAGGTTTTAGCCCCGCCCACACTCTCACTGATAGGCCACTTCTGCTTCAGAGCTCTCATCCTCTCTCTCATTTCACTCAGAGCTTCTTGCTGTGAATGGATCACTTCTTCATGTCGATGACCTTTACACTTTGACCCTTGCTCTGACAGGTCACTGAAAGCAGTTAAGATGGCCACATCCTGCACAACAAGGAAGCGAAGAGAATCAGATTTTTTACATTCATTTTTAAAAATTACACATCTGTCTTTCTCTCTCTCACTTTCCCTCTCTCTCTCTGTCTGTCTCTATCTGTCTCTTTAAATAAATGTGTGTGGTTTATATTTATGCCGCACTGTGTGGACAAAATCTAGAGGGGTTGTTTGCTGGTTCACACTTGGGAAATCTGTTTAGTGTTAGGGTAAGAGTTAGGGCTAAGTATATCTGTGTGTACGTATGTAAATGTGTGTGTGTGTGTGTGTGTGGTCCAGATAAAGATGCACAATAATCTTTGTTGTTGATTGTTGTCACACCCAAATAGCAGAAGAATATGACAGGCTTTTAAAACAAAAGATGGACAGATTAAGTCTCTACGGAACATCTGTTCATATTTCTAGACTTTTCTAAACCGCAATATCTTTTTGACGCTGATTTCCTTGGTTTCAGCAGCTGCAGATATGAATTAAAATCCAGTTTAAACCAGCTGTGCCCAATGGAGCAAACATTACCAGGAGTGAAGCAGTTTCAGCACATCTGAGCATCAGCGATATTTGCTTTGCTACGTGTCACAGGTAACATGAGGTGACTGGTTTCTTTTCCAGCTAACCGCACAGCAGAATACACAACATACAGGCCAAACTCGTCATTCAGGACCAAAGACAATGAAGAGGAAAGAATATTATCTCTTTGAGCTCAATTGCTTTTAATTACTCATGGGAGTAACATGGTATGAGTTGTCCAGCACCGTATATAAAAAGCCATGGTGAAGTAAAGAAGAGACTTCCCTGCTTTATTTGTAATCTAGTTAGACCTGTAGAGAGGGAAGAAAGCTTCCAGGACTTAATAATTATGCAGATCAACTGGTTCTATTACAGTTCTCTTTAGTTAACAACAATCTCTGTCATTCATTATAGACTTGTATACAGACTTGTATTAATGGAATTGTATGCTCTGTTTCATCAGTATACAGTCTGACAACTGTCTCACCTTGGTGTGAACTGGGGACTGGAGAGGAACCATGCTAGTCTGGTCTTCTGTTTGGTTCTTCTGCAGTTCCCTCCTCTCATTTTCAGCTGTCTCTTTTCTCCTCAAATCTTTCTCTAATTGTCTGAAAGGGACAGAGATGGATTTGAGCTGCACCTGACTCAATCAGTAATGATCTAAACTCATAAAGGAGTTCATGCATCTCAAGAAAAGTGTGAGAATATGCATACTTCATCTTCTGCTTTGTGTTCTTCAGTTCCTCATCTTTCTGCTCCACCAGCTGTGACATTGTATTTAATTTCTGAGTGAGTGTGCTGAGCTGCATCTTCTGGTCCACTAGCAAAGCTCTGTGTCTCTCCAGCTCCAGCTTCTGTTCTTCATTCAGCTCACCTGCAGGGAGGAACACACACAGTCAGAAACGCACACACATGCATGCATGCACTCACACACTCATGCATGCACTCACACACTCATGCATGCACGCACGCTTGCACCCACCCACGCACTCTCTCTCTCTCTCTCTCTCTCTCTTTCTCTCATTCTATCCCTCTCTATGCCCATCCAGACCTGAGTACAATCATGAATCATAACAGGTGAGTCTGTGCATATCTGCACTCCTGAAGCTCAATTTCCATTACAGACGCTCCACCTTACTTCTTACATTAACAGAGAAATTCGCGAAGTGCAATGAATGATGAAGAACTGAAAGTTTCAATGAGGTAAAATGTATAATCTTTCACAGGTCTGACAGGGAATTTGCTGCTTCGTTAACGCCGGCCAACCTCTCTCCTAAACTTTTTGTAACATGCTACAGGTGTATTTTTCCCCTCAGATTCCTTGAAGCACACAAAGTCGAATAAAAACATTTGTTTGTAATCTCAGATGTTGGCCTGGCTGTATTGGTGGAACAGCACTGACAGGCTGAAGGGCACCTTTCATGTCTGAGATTCTGGCGTGGGCATGGGCCAGGTCACGGCTCAGTGCTGTGATCACCTCACCCTGAGTGACCGCCTCCTGCTGGGACGCTGCCAATGAAGACCTGTCGGGTGCAAGACTTAACCAATCAAGAACACGAGGCTTCTGACAAGCTTGATATGATTGGTAAAAGCTTAAACAAGTTAAAAGTAAAAGGACAATACAGCTGTCACCATAAATGGTCACACAAAGTACATGTATTTTAGTATAAAAGTCAAGATACTGAATTAATGTTAGTACAGCATTAATGCTCTCAGGTCTTCTGCATGAAGAGAGCTTCATCAAAAGACATCTGCAGTTTCATTGTAGTTGATGAATTACATTAAAATCTGTAATGCCATGAACCATCCTCTACTGTGTAAATGTGCTTCCTACTAACTCACTATATGTCGCTTAATAATGGGTGTGTGGCAAAAACAAAGCTTAATAATGGGTATGAGGCAAAAACAAAGCAGGTTTTCCTGCTGAGTTACAAGCATATTAAAGAGGCTTTCAACAGAGACATGCACACACACACACACACACATGCTTGCATGCTCACTTCTACACAAACACAAAAAAACACACACACACATACACAGGGACAGAGGAAGTCTCTACTGAACATCTGTTCTCACCACTAGACTTTTCTAAACCGCAGGCATCTGGCAAAGACCAGTCCACTTTTCTATCTTTCACCAATGTTTTGACAATTTAACTATACTCAGTGTTCACAGTAATTACGACCACAAATCTGATCATCTTTTTTGTGGAGATTTTATCTAACTCTCCAGAAAATGTCAGCGGGGGGGGGATTTGTTATCCAAGAGTACAGTGTTTCAGTGTGACTAATTTCACACACCACATGAAAACGAGCTATAGGACTGTGTCATTAATCTTTATGCAGCTGTGTTCTTGAATAATTCATGAGATGCTCTTATGAATTATTCATGAGTGGGAACTTACAGTGTGCAAAACTGTACTGCTCACACTCACTGCACAAATGACTTCACTAACATGAAAAAAGAGCAGCTGGATGGCGACCCTGCGGTCTCAGCCACAGATACTCACTAAACCCTGCTCTGTAACACAGGCATTCTGCCCATTATCAGTCAGTGATCACCAGAGGAGAACTTTATCTTACGACTGACTTTTATGCTCCTCTAACTCACTGTCTTCCCTCTGTAATGCAGATGTGTGCTGTAATTTGGATTCATGTCCTTACATGTGAAATTCTATATTGCGGGGTTATAACTGGCTAGAGAATTTACAGAGATGATTGAAAGCATTGCACTTTGCTAAAGGTCATAATGGAAGTAAGACTAAAAATGACCTTAAAATGACTGTTCTCTCATTTTCATACATCAAAACCATTTTAAGTCTTAGACTTTCAGCTGGGATAGGCAGATAGTTAAATGTTTGGTACTGAGACCTTTACCTGAGTAATCTGATGTTCTGGTCCAGTTGCTGTTGTTCAGCTGATGTTAGAGTAGCAGTGCTGGATTTATCTGTTTCCAGTTTACTTTGGGACTCTATGGAGAATCAACAGCAGTACGCGAAATCCATCACTTAAACAACAAAATCTCTGACTGGACAAATCCCTGATTTTTGCTCTGACTTGGGCGCCACCCAGAGGATAAATATGGAACTCTAAGGTGTCGTCAGAAATCCAAACGAAATTCGTTATACTTAACAAAAGCATGGTTTCGGTTAATACCGTGTGCAAAAACTGAGGAATAATTTATAATGTATTATTATTATGAATTTATTATATATTGTATGAATATCATTGGTGTGACCTCACCTCTCAGCTGCTCCCTCAGTGAGTCTCTCTCTGTCTCCACCTCCCTTAGACTCTGATTGATTGCACTCAGACGCTCCTCCAAAGCCACGATGGTGTGGGCGTGCTGTCGGACCTGCTCCCTGTACTCCGCCTCCTCCACCCTGTATCTCTCTCTCTCCTCCTCAGCTCCTCTCTGCCTGGCCTCCTCTGCTCTTATCCTCCACCCTGCCTCTCTCTCCTCTGCCTCTCTCAGTCTCTCCCTCAGTTCGTCCTCTCTCTGCTTTCCCTCCTCTATTCCCTCGTTCAGTTCAGTCCCCTGCCTCTCCAATGCTTTCAGTTTGGAAATCCATGCTCTTTCCTGGGTCTCTCTCTCCTCACGAAGAGCAGTCTGGTACAGATGGAAAATATACTGTAACTTTTGTTGTCATACATAAACATCTATTCATTTAAATTCAAACACGTATAGCTGAACATACAGTCGCCCCTCCACATTTGCAGGGGTTGAGGGGCGCAGGACCCCCGCAAAAGTGAAAAAACTGCAAATACGTCTAGGCCCCTCCAAACCTTAACTCTTAATACTGTACCCTATATTTATGGTAGTAAATGATAAAACAGATTGATAATACATATATTTTGTGCATTTATGACTTACTAAACTTTTTTTTTTGGTTTTCTTTATTCTGTTCACTTGACTAAAATGATGTCCTACACAAACTGTGTTGAAAGATTTTCTTCGTTTATTCCATAACAGCATAAAAATACACATCACTCCGACATTTTCCCTTGATCTGTACTCGCTTCTCTTAAGTTTTACTTCTTCTACACAAACTCTCTACTATACCAACAAAAACCTCGCTACATCACTCACTAACTCCTCTTCTCTTAAAGGTATCATGGCAAATTATGTCTCAGTGCAGCAGCATGAATAATAACGCAAAAAAAGTCTACAAAATCCTGGAGGGGACATAAGAAGGACAATTATGGGGGGTATACCACACTTACATTTCCTAGTTTACACGTGTTATCTGCGATTTTCAGCAGCAAGCCGCAAACCTCCAGAAAAATTCCCATTTAATTACTGATGGCAAATTCGCGAATAATTGAATCCACGAAAGTTAACCCCGCGAATGTGGAGGGCCGACTGTACTTCAGGAATCACAAACAGCTGTTTTGTGTCTTTACAAGTGCTTTGATTCAACAGATGTAATGACAGGGTGGTGCTTTTTTTCCCCCCCATCTGACCATTTTAGCTGTCCTACTTGACTTCACAGTTTATTATTCAAACACTTCCGACAATTACTCACCCCATACTGATGGTCCAAGATGTGCTGTTAACTCACCTCAGTTCTCCTGACTGACTGCAGTTCAGATGTCACCTCTTCCAGCTGTTTTGTCAATCTGGTCACCTCTCCACGCTGGCTCTCAGCAGCCTGAAACGTAACAGTTAGATCCCTCCGTGTCACAGTCAAGGCCGGGCTGTGTGGAGCCACCTGACGTGTCACAAATGAAGAAATCTCTGTTTGAGATCACTGTTAAAGTGTTTGTTGTAGAAAGATTAGAGGAACCTGTAGTTTCTGCCGCTCCAGCTGTTCACTCATAGACTGGAGTCTGCTCTGCAGATTTCTGGCCTGGGCCTCTCTCTCTTCGAGCAGCCGCTTCTGGGTCTATTAGCAGTAACACACAGCCAGCCATGAAATCAAAGTTCCTAATTTAATTTCCGTGACTGACTGCAAAACTTTTGCTTGCGCATACAATACGTTTTTGTGTGTGTGTGTGTGTTTTGTGTGACAAGGAGGCTTACCCTAAGATCTCTCAGTTCTGCCTGGCACTCCTCATGCTGTTGGCACAAGGCCTTGATGGCACCTATAACTGTAGGAGAAAAGAAAAGAAAAGAAAAGAAAAGAGAAAGGATGATAAATAAAATAAAATAAAACATAAGAAAAGAAAAGAAAAGAAAAGAAAAGAAAAGAAAGAATTGCACAATTACAAGACATTCCTATATACTTACTACTTATACTATATGCCAGTAGACATTACCATATACGTACTGACAACATGCATTAATTTGCAAAAATTACTTGAATGTTCAATTGTTTCTATTCTATTCTATTCTATTCTATTCTATTCTATTCTATTCTATTCTACTCTATGCTGGCTTACCTCCAGTTGACTGTGACACTTGTATTCCAGAGTCCTGTAACTCATGGGTAATATCCTGGAGCAGCTCCAGTAGAGTGGTTAGTATGGAGACTGTGTGAGTCTGGACCCAGTTCAGGACAGAACACACACTTTCATCCTGAAGTGCAGATATCTCTCTCTGCAGTGTGTCTACAGTACACTTCTTCTGAACATGACTCTGTGGGCAGAGATTTCTATTACCACACATATAGAATTTTAATGCTCCATTTGCTCTGTGAGCAAAACTAGCCATACAAAACTAGCCAGTTGAGTGACAGTCAGCAGTATAAACAGACCTTATTACATCAGCTTTGAGTGTTTGATTCTGAATAGTTATATGATGCAAGTGTAATGACTATTTTAACAATACCTGACAATTCTCAAGTCTATTCTTTAGTTTCAATATTTCCCCAGTCATTCTGTCTTGTGCCTCTTCCATTTCTTGAGCTCTAGACCTGAACATCTGCAGCTGCTTCATCAGTTCTGTTAACTGGTCCATCACCTTCATACAAAACAACACACACAACTGCTGCAGGAAGAATGGACGTGTAGATATATGTATGCATGTATGGATGTATGGATGACGGACGGATGGATGGATGGACGGATGAATGGATGGATGGAGGAGAGGAGAGTTGATGGGCTGATAGTGTAATTACCTGTTGGTCTGATACTGCGTCTGCAGTTATGTCTGTAGACCGCATTATCTCATTAAAAAGGCACTTTAACTGAGAAAAAAAGACATTAAAAGACTACTTGAGAACTGTCATTGCAAAACGATATAAAAAAACATTTCAAAGAGATATCCCTATTAAAGCAACACACGTGACGCACGGAAGTTGGAAATGACACGTCAAATGAAAAAACAACAGCCCGTGACAACAGGCTTTAGAGACATTACAGCGTTCAGCTCTACAACATTCCTCATACACTGTTATGTTGGATGACCCTGTTGCATCATTTTGAGGATATTTAGGGTGTTCTCTCTCACCCTTGTTTGTGTCTGTTTCAGCTCTTCTTCGTTCTTTTTATCTCTCTGAACGATCAGCTGATGTTGTTGCTGCAGTGTCTGTATTTCAGTCTGTAGAGAGACCTGTTCCTGTAAATCAGCAAAGCAATATGGCTAAAGGTTGGGCTACACCCACACTGACATTAGATAACATCCTCTTACAAACCACAGACTGGGACCCTAAACAAGATAAACAAAACAAATTTGGTAGTTTTTAAATGATTGGAGATCAATAATCTGTCATTTTCAAGGGGCTTTGCTCCACTCGGGAACGCTTTTAGATTGAACTGAATTTTTCAATGATGAATATCTCCAATGTCTCCGTGTAACTTAGCTACTACGCTATAAAACTGATGGCATTAGAAAAACCTGTATGAGGTTGACAGCACCTTTTGGAAGTACATGAACGTCTTATATTAATATGAATACAGAGTAGTCCATAAATGTCTGAGTGCACTCTGACCTCTCTCTTCTGCTCCAATGACTGTCTGAGGGAATTTTTCTCTGTTTTCTGCTCCTTTAGCTCTCTCTCCCTGTCTTTCACGGTCAATTCCAGCTTCTCCACATCCTGTCTCACACACACATGGACCCGCGCAAACACACATACACACACACACACACACACACACACACACATGCACACACACCCATAAAACAAAGCGAGGCTTGAAATTTATGAGGTCTGTCATGAGAACGCTTGAGTGTTCTTCCAAAAACTGTGTCATATTAAGGTGATCTTCTTTTATAGTACATCATAAACAGTTCCATTCTGACTGCTGTCATAAACCATTCAAATGATGGATGTGAGATGTGACATTTGGCTAGTGTTTTGTTGAGCAATTATTCACATGTCCCTCTGCAAAGTATTATTGAATGGATTAACAGAAATCACCAGTACTGGAGAGTGATGAATACATGCCCATCTCATTCACTCACTCAGTCAGTCACTCACTCACTCATTATCTAAGCCGCTTATCCCAATTAGGGTTGCGGGGGGTGCTGGAGCCTATCCCAGCATGCATTAGGCGAAAGGCGGGGAAACATCCTGGACAAGTCGCCAGTCCATCGCAGAGCAGACACACAGACAAACACATTCATACACACATTCACACCTAGGGGCAATTTAGTATCTCCAATTCGCCTGACTTGCATGACTTTGGGAGGAAACCGGAGCTCCCGGAGGAAACCCATGCAGACATGGGGAGAACATGCAAACTCCACACAGACAGGACCCTGGCCGCCTGGCCGGGAGTCGAACCCGGGACCCGGCGACAGTGCGACCCACTGCACCACCGTGCTCTCCCATGCCCACCTTCTTCAGGGAAATCACTTCCCTCTCTTTTTCAAGGATCTCCTCTTCAAGCTTCTGGTTCTCTTTCATTTTTGAGAACTGTGAAACAGAAAAGATCATTTACTTTCTAAAAGGCCTTTGAATACTGCATTGAATAATATAAAAATTGATTAAGATTTCGTAAATAGCTTTTCGTTTAATATGGGAGCAATAAAACATCACTTTTTAAAAGTTCTCAGTGCCTTGTTTTACCTTGTTAGCCATTGCTGTGAACTGGAGATCCTTCTGTCTCAGATTCTGTCTGAGTTTGTCCACCTCGGCAGCTAGTTTGAGGGCCTGTTTTTCCCTGGCAGTTAGGTCACTCTGGAGACTGTTAACCATACCTGGACAAAACGTAAATAAAAATTCAATTGCAAGATTGCAGCTGATAGAAAGTGGAGTACTGTACATGATAAAGAACAGGGGAAAAGCCCACATATTAGAGTAATTTAGAGTAATTTAATATGAGTACAGAATCTCTTTTGAATATGCAAAAACATAATGTTTTGAATCTAGAAATCTTTCATTGGTGTAACTCACAACCTTCTATTCATACTGCCGTTTATATATTTGTAAGAACTAGTTAATAAATCAGCCAACAGGATCAAAAATATTTGATTAAACTGATAAACAATACTGGGAATTGATTATCTACATAAATCAGGTCCCATTCACTGATAAAGTCACAACACTGTAAAGATGGAGCAGATCATTCATCGTGTGGAGGAAAGGAGAGAAGGAGAGAAGGAGAGAAACACAGAAGAAGGGGCAAGGCTGTATGTGAAACACTGCATGTATTCTACCTGAGGCTTTGCTGCTCTCACCCCTCAGTTTCTCCACCTGCCCCCTGAGGCTGCTGATTTTCTGGTCACGCTCTTTCACCGCCTGCTGGAACAGCTCAGCAGAACCTCTCTGCAGCTCCAGCATCTGTACACATCCCACATTTAACGCTGCATGTACCACATCTGAAAGACTTTCTCATTAAGTTGCCTTAACGTTGTGACAATGGGAATATGTCACACAACCTGAAAGAAACTGTGTGTATAGTCTCTCTCTCTCTCTAATATATACATATACATATACATACACATATACATATATATATATGTGTGTGAGTGTGTGTGTGTGTGTGTGAGAGTGAGTGTGAGAAACAAAAGGAAAATGAGTGTGTGAAAGGGAAAGAAAATGAATGTGTGTATATATATATGTGTGTGTGTATATGCATGTGTGTGTGTGCGTGCATGTGTGTGCGTATTGTGTTGTCTGAACAACCTGCTCCCTCAGCTCTTGGATTTGCTCTTTCTTGTCATTGATTTCTCTCTCCAGGCTGTGGAGTCTTTGTCTAGTCTCTGGATCCGTCTGGTTCTGTGTGAGCTGATCTCTGAGAGCTGACACTTCCTGCTGTAGCGCTGTGATCATTCTGTCTTTCCTCTTACATTCATCCTCAAGCACAACCAGACGCCTCGCATCATCCCTCATCCTCAGCAGGTTCTCCTCCTGTAATACATTCACAGACAAAGACACGGTCACAAACCAAAGTGCTCTAAAATATCACCAGCAAAACCACACAAACGCTGTGTCACGCTCATACAACACCTCATAAAAGCCACTGACACCTAAGAATATCTTTAAATACAGCTTACAACAGGGGGTGGTCTATATACACAGAGCTTCAATTAAAGTGCCATTTGATCATTTTTGCCTTAATTAGCAAAATGTTACAATGCAATTGATTATTTTGTTTTGTTTTGTTTGGTTTTGTGTGCTAGGAGACACAGGGTACCGCTCCAATAATCTGACTAAACAGCAGTAGTCAGCGAAGACAAACATAACAAAAAAAGAGATAAGACTCTCTAGGCTCTTTTGAGATATGCTATGCTCACCTGAGAGCACAACCATATATAAACGGAATATTAAATTCACCTTCTCCTGTATGGAGTGCTGCGTATACTGGGAGCTCTGGGATGATAATACATTTCTGAGGGATTGTCCTCTCCCTGTATTTCCTGTCCAACTTCCTACAACAGCCAGGAATATACACACATCTCCAGTATCAGGATACTTCTCCACAACAAATTCCAAAGAAGATAACATATGTTCTAATATTTTCAAAGTAGACAAAAATACCACTTTCCATTTTTGACACTTATCATTATCATGCTGCAATGCAGGTTTGGATGAAACAATTACAAGCAAATGAAGAGGTGACATGACCTGGTCTGTTGGAGTGGGACCCCAGCGTGGAGGAGCCCAGAGCCTGGCTACTCCTTTTGGCCCCTGCACTAGCAGGACGGGTTTGCTTTGGCGGGTGAGGGGTAACCGAAGGGTCGGCCCAGGCTCTGGTAGGCGGAGCAAGGCACTGTGCACGCAGAACAGGGAGCTGAAGAAAGACACTTTGTGAAGGAAACTATTGTGCACCAACGAAACAGCCAAATGATAAAACAAAGCACATTTAGATTTTTCCACTGAAATGGCAGAAAATAAATAGATTGGAACACCTACATAAAAAGCTTAAAACAGCAGTAAAAGCTACAATAAATTACTGCATACAGTCAATGGTGAGAGGTATGGAGCAACAAGTAAGATTAAATTGATAAAAACCAGACCGTTTGATCAAGTGCGCTTAGCTATTTTTTTGTTTCTTGGATTCAGTTGCATCTGCCCGCGTGGTCTTTAAAAAAAGGTGACCTCAGGCTAGTATTGACCAAAGGAGACTTTTCTCCTGTGCTTTAAAAGACATACTGGTGATGTGCTGTCCAAAGCAAACTCGTAGGTGGAGCCACCGTAGCCAAAGTGCAGCTCGTCTCCAGGAGTAAGACGCACTGTTGCATTGTGAATCCGACAGTCATTCACATATGTCCCGTGAGCGGTGTTCAGATCGCTGATAATGTAGCAGCGCTCTGATTCGCTCCATTCTATCACTGCATGTCGATCATCCACACCGCCATTCTGACGCAAACACGTTGAATATAATCACAAGTATGTTAATTATGTGTGTATGTGTGTGTTAATTTAGCGTTAAAAGCAATGATATAAAATAACAGTTGCCTCAGTGTTCGTGGTCAAAGAATCATTTACACAACTATACTTAAACATATATTGAGGTAAGATCCCTTGACATCATATTAAGATTAAGTATAAGAGAAATACATTACCTGGAGACAAAGGTCAGAATCCTTGTTTCTTCCTACAGTGGTGCTCTTTGGCTGAAGTTTAAACACCCAGCTCTGGGTTTTAAGATATCCTCTCATATCAAACTTTTGAGAAGATGTAGCCTTCTGAACAAACGCGTGGATCTAAATGTGATAAAGAAACGTAGCCTAGCATTGGTGCATTTTCAAGTTATCTCCACGAAATATGTAACGGCCGTAGGTCCTCTTGCAGTAGATGGAGAATGCTGTCATCTTGTCACACATGCTTAATATTCCAAGTGTGTACACTTCTTTTTTTTAAGCTACTTTTCTGCAGTTTTAAAGCAAGTATAGGAAATGTGAACGCAACAAAATGACAACGATGATGATGATGTCATTGGTGCGTTCTGAAAAACTCCACGCTTACAGCGGTGTCTAAAAATGTACCTCTGCAGTTGCCAACATATCCGTCCGGATACATTAATACAAGAGTTTTCTCATGAGGAAAAGCGGAATTGACACTTTCCCTAAAAGACACTGTTCCGGAAACGACTAAGTTGTGTATAAGTGCCATGGTAACACAGAAGGAGGGAAACTCCGCCCTATCAGCTATGTCTTCCACTGACAGATTTTCAGTGGCTTTGTCTACGACGCTGACATGTTTCACCTGCTGGTTATAAAATAGTTACACATGTAGTTACACAGTCATTTCAACTAATCTTAATTTCGAAACAAATGGCAGGCTTCCTGCATTTAGAATTTTATATGTAGTTTTAAATATTGTAAACGAATAATTTCACGACTTTTAGGCCCCCCTGTTATTGTTGATCCCTTTTATGTTCAGTGCAGCATTTTCATGATAGAATCCCCGATGATACAACTAACTGTATGTATTCAAAGCACAAAAAGTCTATTTATTATTTTTATATTTCTTTATTTGTCTGTTTTATTTTTCAAATTTGTATTTTCTTGGTTTTGGCACAAATATAATCATTGATCTATTTCCAGTTTTGCATATATGACCATGAGAAAGACACACACACACACACACACACACACACACACACACACACACACACACACACACACACACACACATTCATATTTAAGCCCTGTCATTTTTATTCTGGAAGTTAGAGGACATAACTACACAAAGACTTTTGAGTGTTTGCACATTTTTATTAGGTCAAACACAAATTATCTTGACAAATTAGTCACACGTCACACTTCAGTTGCTGACCATCACCTGCGGAAAGAACAAATGAAACCAATTTAATATTTGACCCACAGTGAATTGAATCGAGGAGGAGTGTACAAATGTAGATAGATGAAAATGAATGAATATGTATACACATTTACTAGTATTTCTCATCACATGTGCACATGTATGAATGAAGATCTGTGTCTGTTTCTGTGAGGACGTGTATGAAACAGGAACAGTGAGCCGGGGGGGTGCACAGCTGTCTTTGTTCACTCACGTTGTTGATCCAGCTGATGTAGTCGCTGACCCTGGTGAAAACGGAGGGCTTCTTGGGGTAGTTGCAGCCCATGCTAGAGCCAAAACTCACAATTCCAGCCACGTCCCAGGAACCATCACTGCTCTGGCAGTTCAGGGGGCCTCCAGAGTCACCCTGTAGAAAACAATAAAACCGTTCACATTTAGAGCATAACATTTCATATAAATCCCTCAAGATCTTATTCTAAGTTCTAATTATTTGTTCTCCATTCTAAGTACTGATTAAAGATCTAACCAAGGCAGGCCAAGCTTATGTGTGGTTGATAGGTGATTTGTTATTTTTAACAGGGGAGATGGCCCAATGGGAGCACCCCCCTGCTCCCACACCACCAACCAACACACACACCTATGTACACCTCTCAAAGGACATTGGACCTTAACCATAACTGTGAGATTTCTAATTCTACAATTCCATTTTATCCAGTTATCTTCTCTATGTCCCTACTGAAATTGGCTTTTTATAACTGTGTATTAAAGTAATGAGTCAATACACCCTTAAATGGCAGGTTAACAAGGGGGATGCATTTTGGTCAGTTTGCTAATAAGGGGGAAGGCATCCCTCTAATCCCTCTTCAAATCGTCTACTGTGTGTAGGTAAACGTCTGAGATGCAGTGTGTGCCCACACATTCACATTATCACTCTGCTGGTGAAAGGGTGCTGGCCTAGGGAAAAGTATACACAGAAAAGCAGCACCATGCGTTAGAGAGAGAGTGAAAAATGTAAAGATAGTGGACTTACATTGCAGCTGGATACAACACCATCACCTCCAGCACACACCATACTTGTTGTCACATAGCTACCCCACCAGTCGGACCTGCTGCAGGTAGCATAATCAACCACAGGGAGCATGACCTGCTGCAGATTGTCAGCAATGGGACCATTGGCTAAAGAAAATAAGAGAGAGAGAGTAAGTGAGTTGCCATTTTAGTATAGTTTTTAAGAGGCGACAAATATATGTGCAAACAATTGCCATTGTACTGTTGTATGTAATGATTTTTTTTAAAAATCAGAACTCTCCATTGTATGACAGAGTATTGGGCCACATTGAGAATAAAAAATTCTGAGATTTCGAGAATAAAGTCATCATTTAATGAGAATAAAGTTGCAATTGAGAAAAAAGTCGTTATTTAACAAAATAAAGTCATTTAACAAGAAAAAAACCCATAATTTTTAGGAAAATATATTACCACCAAACAACAAAACAGACGAGAGGACAGTCAGTGGCAGCCTGAGCCTTCTTCTGGCAAGTAATGTTTCAAGATTCAAGATTCAAGAACTTTACTGTCATTGTGCAAGCACAACATCATGCTGTGCCAGACACATCAAAGTCCTGATACTTTATTCTTGTTAAATAACGACTTTATTCACGAAATCTCAGATTTTTTTCCTCAATGTGGCCCTAATAACACTGTCATTCGACTTAGATGCAAAAGGACTGAATGTTCTGGAAGTTTAAATGAACGAACTATAGATCACTTACTCCACAGACGTCCCCAGCCAGTGACATAGCAAGGGAAGTTGTTGGGCAGAATGGAGCCAGATGGAGGCAGACAGGCAGGGCTGATGGAGTCAGACAAAGTGACAGGGGTCTGCAGCTTGATCAAGGCAATGTCATTGCTGCAAAACACATGCGCGTGCGGGCACGCACGCACACACACACACACACACACACACACACACACGCACGCACACACACGGGGGAATAAAGTCAAGCACACTGAGACAAATGAATGACCTAAACCCATCAAAATGAGATCATAATTCATAATGATTTCAGGCAGCTCTGTCTTGAGATGCAGCATAAGACGCGGCATAAAAGATAGACAATAACAAACCAACCGGATTCTGTAGGAGTCCCAGTTCTCGTGCACAATGATCTTGGCAGGGGCGATGGCGATGGAGCCGGCCTCATTGGCTGTGTCCAGACTGTGCTTGCCCAGGTAGACTCTGTAGGTGCGACTGCTGCTTGGGCCACAAGGCAAATCGCAAGTGATAGTGAATCTTTTCAATAGTCATCAACTTGTCTCAAGGATCATTATTTCATAAAAATTCTAATGTCTGTCTGAAAAGTTAATAACAGACAATAATCTTTAACATATACCATACATAATTAAATATCTACTTAAACCGCCATAGCTTGAAAGTGCTGAGAACCATGGATACATCCTATATAATATGGAAAGTGATACAATCTTTGAGATGACGTATTGTTGTATACCCGATGCAGTGAGCAGCGGTAAGAACCCACTCGCTGGAGATCAGAGTTCCACCACAGGTGTGGTAGTAGCTGGAACCACTACGGTATTGGAGAGATACCTGCAGTGGACAGGGAGTAATGGAGAACAATGTAGCTTCAATATCATTGCAGTCATAGCAGTGTGGGAACAGTGACAAATGACTGGAATGAAGGGGACTGTAAGCATTCTGTTCGGTGGGGTGATGGACAGCATTTACCTGCCAGGGCCAACTGTGTGCTCTGGCATCCTCTCCTCCAACCACCCTGGTCAGCACAGGTTTAAAGGTGGGCAGCCCACATCCGTAGGCTGAGAAAAAACAAAGAGATGTGCACGCGTGCGCACACACACACAGACATGCACACACACACACACACACACACAACCACATGTTTATACATGTCCCATCACACAACAATCAAGCAATGCATTTACATGTGTTTTATATATAAAAAAGCAGCTATTCATTGCTTTAATGACTAATTTTTTTAAAAAAACATTTACACAACAGTTTTACACCAAGAGAGATCACAAATTATGAAAATATTATATTGTATTAATATAGTAATATTACCTATAACAAATAATGAAAATATTATATTAGAATGGCTTATGGATGGTTAAACAAAAATAGGGTGTAATAGGGCCTGTATAGAATGATAATTAATGCTACAGAAAACGCCCGGGAGTTTCGTACCACCAGCAACAAGCAAGGCTAGGATCACGAGCTTCATGATGACTGTCGTGTGTCAATGCTAAACCCTGTTATACCTTATATACCCTGTACAAATGCTGAATCACAGTTTTAAACCAACTACCTCTATCAGTCTGTATCTCTTAACCTTGCAGATAATATCCAAATATAAACCTGGTATTTGTACAACAGAATAAACCCTCCATGTGAATTGCACAGCTGATAGTGGTGCATTTTTATGCCTGGTTCACCACTTCTCCATAATTTTTTTGTACACATCAAAATAATATATTCATGAATTCACACATAGGTTCACCACATTTTTTGTTAGATATGTTTTAAAAGAAATATAAAAATTAATATTGATCTTTCAAAGTTGTTTGAAAGATAAAGAATGGAAACTTTCACATAAGTCAAAAATACGTTTCCCCCCTTGTCTTTGCTCAGTTTGGAATGGTATTGTCTAGATTGTCAGTTTAGAATGGTATTGTCTAGTTTGTCAGTTTGGAATGGTATCGTCTAGTTTGTCAGTTTGGAATGGTATTGTCTAGTTTGTTAGTTTGGAATGGTATTGTCTAGTTTGTCAGTTTGGAATGGTATCATCTAGTTTGTCAGTTTGGAATGGTATTGTCCAGTTTACCTGGGGGGATGAGGACCAACATGCGCTCCTTTCACATTGTTAAGTTAGCCGTTCAATTCTTTTGCATTCCGAGCTATGTAGCTTTACCAGCTGACATAATACATTTGAAGGGGAACACTACTGACACTTTGACACATACTTCAAACAAAGGAAAGACACTTTGACATGTCACTCATCCAAAAATGTCATTGTCCGCTGTGTTGTCCACAGAAACCACAGGTCAGAGATTCAGCATGCATGCATGCTAGAGGTGCATTGGGATGTCATTATCTGTATCTGTATCTGTTCAACCAACAAAATGAGCTGTTTCTGTATTTGTATTTGGATAGTAGACCAGAAGTGGGCGTGGTTTATGCTGGAAGTCGCGTTAAAATGGGCGAACATTGTATTTTCTGACCTAATAGGCTATTCATTGGCAGGGCAATTTTTGTGCCTTCCAAGCATCAAATTGATTTAATATTGGCATATAATTAATTATGATATATATTTCCACATCCTCATACTGTACTTTTCATCTCTCTCTCTCTTTTTTTATATTTTTAACTAAACTAAGTCTTATGAATTGTCTGAAGCCCATGTTGCAAACAGAATAGGCATTTTTATCTTGTGGCCATCCACAACGACATGAATTGATTTGAAGAAACATAATGGCTGACGCACAGACATGCAATCATGTTCTTCCCCAAATAATAATAAGCAACTTCTGGTAAAAGAAATATGTGCTTCCATCGCATTGTTTGTGCTTTCCCGAATAAAGTATTCAGATTCGGGTACATGCCTAATGCATGCTCCCCCTCCCCACCCCCACCCCTGACAAAACAGTCTGAGAATATTAATTATATCAGTGACATATTAATGATTAACTTCTTCAATTAAGATTAAGACAAGTGAAAGATTTGAATTACATCATAAACGGTCACACAAGTCTTAATTCAAAATAAAGTTTTATCCAGACCTAAACCTAATGTCTGGTGTAGAAACCAGCCCTAAATCTTTAGATTTAGATTTACTATTTTTTACAGTGTCCAGACTGCATGTTTTACAATGCACATCTTGCATGTAAATGAAAAGTATATACACTAATTGTGACAACATACAGTTCTGTCTTTGATAGCTTTCAAATGCGCTTGAGGAAAAACAAATAATGTTTTGCCCCTTTATTTCTGGACCATATACTTTAAAATAGTTTGTTATATTTACGTTTTGTTTACAACGTGTGAAAATCTTAGAGTAATGAGATCTTAAGAGTAAAGCTTCACAAAAAGGGGGTATGGAAAGCAGTTTCAGTTAGTGTTACAGAATATAAATAGCTTGTTTGTTAGATCACACTGTTTCGTACCACCAGCAACAAGCAAGGCTAGGATCATGAGCTTCATGATGACTGTCGTGTGTCAATGCTAAACCCCGTTATACATTATATACCCTGTACAAATGCTGAATCACAGTTTTAAACCAGTTACCTCTATCAGTCTGTATCTCTTAACCTTGCAGATAAAATCCAAATATAAACCTAGTATTTGTACAACAAAATGAAACCTCCATGTGAATTGCACAGCTGATGGTGGTGCATTTTTATACCTGGTTAACCGCTTCTCCATAATTTTTTTTGTACACATCAAAGTAATAAATTTATAAATTCACACATGAGTTCACTACATTTTTCATAATAAATGTTTTAAAACAAATATGAAAATTAATATTCTGCTCATCACAAATTGTTTGAAAGATAAAAAGAAAAGAGACTATGAAAACTTGAGGAAAAACTGAGGAAATGAGATTCAGCATGCATGCACACCCCCCCCCCCCCCTCAAATCTGAGAATATCAATGATTACATCAATGACATATCAATGATTAACTTCTTCAATTAAGATTAAGAAAAGTGAAACATTTGAACTACATCCTAAATGGAGACACAAGTCTTAATTCAAAAAGCAGTTTACAGTTTTTTACAACTGCTTAAGATTGATTTTGAAAACATGTTGTCAAAACACTACACACAATTCACACAACCACACACACAAGTACCAGAACATCTCAGATCTTTTGTAAAATGAAACACTTCATTCAAAACTATACAATAATTAACAAAAACCCAATTTTGCCACCGTACGGCGCACACATGGTTCATATGATCCGATACTGTTTGAACCAGTTATACATTGCTGTGCTCAATCTAAAACACTTTTAACATTTCTACTTTTCTAGTGATATATTCTAAGTTTGATTTTTTCAAAGATATTGTTAGAGTAAAGTACATAAATATATTGACCAAACACATCACACGAGACCAGTACTGCACACTGTTGAAAATATTTATTTCTCTCCACATTGAAAATCAGTAAATATAGCCATGCATTGTCAAAGGTTGCATTTTGCACTGCAAATCATAATGGAGCATATTCCAAATAGAATATAGTACATACCGTAAACACAGCAAAAACATTTGTGGAGACAAAAAAGAAAGCATGGATTAAAAACAAAAAACCCTACTGTGAGTATCATCTCTTGGCCTAGCTGGATCTAGCCATAGCACTTCGTCCACATCACAGGCTATGTCCTCTCTCGTCTCTCTCAATGTCAACCCATGGTTTTACAACATCGTCAACCAATGTCGCTCGAATCTCATCTGATACATTTGGTCCTCGTCTTCTTTGTCCACGTCCTCCTACAGGTCTTCCTCTTCCTCTTCCTCTCCCTGCCCCTCTTCCTCTGCGGGCTCCCCCTCTCATCCTCACTCTCCCTCTTCCTCTTCCTGTAATGTTGCCTTCCATATTTGTTGAAGACAGGTAAACTCACCTGTTGCCTTTTTTTTTATAGTGCTTACGCCTGTCTGGTGAGTTTACAATTAAGCACCTAAGTGTCCATACACCTCATGGCCATGTTTGATCAACTGGCTCATTGGTGTGGTAATTTGAAAGGCAGTGCCTTGAAATGGCAAAGAAGTGACATCATGTTAGATTTCTGTGTCTAATGTAGAGAAGTCTGTTCAAAAAGTGTGACGCTGACAATGTGCTCATAGTTGTGCAGATCTGGGCTGAGGTTTTGCTCCTGGAGTGTCAGGTTTCACTAACCATGCGTTATTTTTAATTTTACTGTGTAAGCAATCGTAAAAAAACTGTAATTCAGACCTAAACTTAATGTCTTGCGTAGAAACCGGCCCTAAATTTTTAGATTTAGATTTACTATTTTTTACAGTGTCCAGACTGCAGGTTTACAATGCACATCTTGCATGTAAATGAAAAGTATAAACACTAATTGTGACAACATACAATTCTGCCTTTGATCACTTTCAAATGCACTTGAGGAAAAACAGATAATATTTTGCCCCTTTATTTCTGGACCATGTAATTTAAAATAGTTTGTTATATTTACGTTTTGTTTACAATGTATGAAAATACAGAGGTCCTAGAGTAAAGTTTCACAAAAAAGGGGGTATGGGAAACAGTTTACAATTAAATTGTTACAGAATATAAACAGCTTGTTTGTTAGGGCACACATCAGGATGGAAAAAAATCTCAATGGACTAAATGTGAGAAAAACCCAGAACTTGGCATGTGGCAGCTTGGCATGGTTTGTCTGACCCTATTTATTAGTTAATCTTACACTGCAGATCAAAGTGAAATTGGGTTGGGAGAACAACCCATTCACAACACTGTGTTTATTTGTTCAAGGAAAAGTTGTCAGTGGTGCACTTCTCAGGGTATGATTAATGTTTATTAAGAGGGGCTTTTTGGATGCGTATATAATACTGAGGACAGCTTAGCAGGGATCAGTGAAGCAAACATGAGGTTCGTGGTGATTGCTCTTCTGATTGCTGGAGGTAAGTCTGAAAACATCTCATTAGCTTGAACAGAACTTAAGTTCTCCACTTTAGTACAGCTTTTGAAGTGATACTGCTGGCCCCCAGTGTCACATTATGGTAATTAATAGTGTAACTTGTAACTCAGCCAGTGATCGGTTAAGGCTTTCTGAATGCAGTACCCACCGAATACTTTATTGATGTTTTTAATTATACTAATTTTACATTTGCAACTATGTGTGGAAATCTGATCCTGCTTATACATAGTAAACTTATACATTACACTAAAGTAGTTAATTGTTTATTGATAGCCGACAAGAGGAACATTAAATTTGGTAACATCTCATTGTATGCTATTCATTATTAGTCTGATCTACTTCTCTGGTATTTCTTAGCTTACGGGTGTGGGGTACCCACCTTCCCCCCATTTGTGTCAAGAGTGGTTGGAGGAGTAGATGTCCGTGCCCACAGCTGGCCGTGGCAGGTGAAGATTGGGCCATATCATTTGCAAACATAGTAGAATCTCCTCAATGTACTGTAGATGGTACTACCTGCAACCAAAAGCCTTTTGGTACTGACCTGACCCCATCTCTTTTCATTTCATCAGATCTCTCTCCAGTACACTAGCAGCGGTAACTGGTACCACACTTGTGGTGGTACTCTGATCTCCAAAGACTGGGTCCTCACTGCAGCTCACTGCATTAGGTGGGTTCTCAAACAAGCAAACAAACTAAAACAAACTAAAACAAACCAAACAAAAAAACCCTGATGATTAAAACAAGGAAAAAGGCAAGAAGCCTCATGATGTTGTGCTAAGACTAGCAAAGTGACGCAAAATCTGAGGAATGATTGTTCTTTAAGGGTTTTACAACGTGTTTCTTCTGTCTCTTATCTTACTGTAGCACTAGCCGTACTTACAGAGTGTACTTGGGCAAAAACAGCTTGCAGCAGGCAAATGAAGCAGGTTCTGTGGCCATCCCTGCTGCAAAGATCATTGTCCATGAGAAATGGAATTCCTACTTCATTCGGTACAAACATGAAACAGACAACTCTCTCATTGAGAAAAAAAAATCCGCTAAACATGACATTTCACACTTTCCATTCAAAATTTGTTAACATTACATTTGTTTTTACAAAGGAATGAGATGAGTAACTCTGTTATTTTTTTTTTCTTCATGTAACCAAAGCAATGACATTGCCCTGATCAAGCTGCAGTCTTCAGTGACCTTCAGTGACACTATCCAGCCTGCCTGTCTCCCTGCAGCTGGTTATGTCCTGCCCAACAATGCACCTTGCTACGTCACTGGCTGGGGCCGTATTTACAGTGAGTCCATAAACTTTGTTACGCTTTTTAAAAAGGCTGACTCAGCTGAACTAGACTATTAGACTAGGCAAAAGCTTTTCTGTCAAAACATAGACTTAAAAACATACAGATTTTTGAACAACATCCATTGTCCCAGTGATATGTCCCAAGAATTCATAAAAAGCCAGCAACCCCAACTCACTAAATAATCATCTCTCACAACACTTACAGATACTCTCACTCGGTAACCTATACTAAAGTACCCTTTCATCCAACAGCCGGAGGCCCTCTTGCTGACATCTTGCAGCAGGCTCTGCTCCCTGTTGTGGACTATGCCACCTGTAGCCAGTATGACTGGTGGGGCAGCCAGGTGACAACCAGCATGGTCTGTGCTGGAGGTGATGGTGTTGTCTCTGGTTGCAATGTAAGTGGCATGTGGTAGCAGACACACCCTTCATGTTCTTGGACAGCTTTTTTTTTATTTTTTTAAGTCTGTGAAAAAATTCAGAAGAATAATGTTAGTGTCCTGTTGGTGGCTCCATCCACAGGGCACTCCCAAAAGACGAAACCTGGACAAAATCTTGCAACAGACATTTGAGAAGAGTAACTGGCTCTTTTGACTGTTTTCTTTCTATGTCTGTGTGAAACAGGGTGACTCTGGTGGTCCTCTGAACTGTCAGAGTTCCAGCGGAGCATGGGAGGTCCACGGAATTGTGAGCTTTGGCTCTGGCCTCAGCTGCAATTACCCTAAGAAGCCCACTGTCTTCACTCAAGTCAGCTCCTACATGGACTGGATCAGCACCGTAAGTACACTGCATATATGTGATATTGTAGACCTCTATACAGTACCAGATCAGGAACAGTCAATTTAGTTCCTCTCAATAGAGGATGATGAATACTTTTCTGTTTAGGATTCAATCTCTTCCTAGTCTAGTGCAATATGGACACAGGATGGGCAGCAATTTTGAAGGAATACAGTAAATTTAAATGTAATCACCTTCTGTCTTTATTTTCTTTTTGACAGCAAATGGCCAGCAATTAATCAAGGAAACAAGATGGGAGCAAGTGGTGCTATGAGAAAGTTATGTATGGGTTTAAAAATAAAATCATTACCCATCTCATTTCTGTTTTCTCTGTTTTCTGGGGGTTTTTTTGTCTGTATTTTCTTAATGGGTTTATTTACATAAAAAACAATGCAACATACTGTCACAGTGACTCTGGTCAGGTCTGGAGAGAACACAGATCTGTTGATTATGCTATTTTCCCTGTACGCTCATATGCCTTCTCTGCAAACATTACTGACAACAAACATAAGATATTCCAATAAAAATATCTCAAAGTGCATGGATATACAATGTTAACACATATAGATTTTTCAAGACTCAAATAGCAGATTATACTAATTTCCTTTTGAATCCTTTGGAAATCCTTTGGAAATTGGCATGGACTGCTATTTGAGTCTTGGACAATCTGTATATGTTAACACTGTCAGTCTGATGTGTCCCCATATCTGCAGATCAGGGACATATGCTAATTAAAATCTGAAAAGCATGTCTGTTGATGCACTTGTGAGGGGATAACTCTGTTTACCTTTGTCTGGTCTTTTTTTAATGTTCTAAAAGATGTGTATTATTCTGATTTTTTAAAATAAAAACTCAAAATATTTGAACATATGACTTTTGAAGAGGATACAGGAAAATTCAATGTGAAACAAATGTCAGGTTGTTAGTCTGTCTGTTTTCCTTTGCACATTTGCAGATGAAATAAGACACTGCAGTATTCAGCTAGTACAATAATACATATCTTTTAGAATGCAGTAACAACAAAGCCATTTATGAATTAAAGTATAGATCTGTGAATGATGAGTTCTGCTCCAAAACTGCAAAATTCTGCGGGCTCACCCTTAAGATGAGAAACACTCTACACTAAGATGGGGAAAACCATGTGAAGCAGCAGGTGGCCTGTTCAGACTCTGTTTACTAGTAAATCTCACACTGCAGAGGAGAGGGAACTGAATAGAAGAGTCCTGCTGTTATTGTTGGTTGGACACGTTCAGGTCTCTGAATCCTTCTCTTAAAAGTCTGGTTTGGAAAAGCTGTTTAACTGTACAAGTTTGATGTCAGTCAAATGCAACATGCAAGTAAATACAGAATGAAAAACATTTCTGCACAACAACTGTATTTAAAAATTACAATGTTTTTATTTTTTATTTCCACTTTTATTATTTATCTATTCATGTATTTTTCTGTTAGAGTCCAACAACATAGCTATTGTTGATAGCTTTTCACGATTTCACTGACACTACCTACTGAAAAGTAAATGTGTAGAAGAAGTAACATAGAAAATGTGTTAATATGTCTCTTGTCATAATCTCTGTTGTCCTGTGTCATTGTGGTAACAAGATAATATTGTAAGTAATAATAATAATAATATATCAAATATATAGTTCTGTACATCAAACCCCTATTTATAATCTCTGGATACTGTTTTGGCCAATTCAGTGTTCTTTTTTTTTTTTTTTTTACCATATCCTTTGTGACTTGGGGACTCTTCATATTAAGGATGAGACCTGATACAAATTTCTTCATTTTCAGAGCAGGACTCATCATTCATAGATCTATACTTTAATCCATGAATAGCTTTGGTGTTATTGCATCCAAAAAGATATGTGTAACTGTACCAACTGAAAACTATAATGTATTACTTCATTTGACAATGTACAAGTAAAAACTGACAAACCAACAACCAGGCATTTGTTTCACAGTGGATTTTCCTGCATCCTCTTCAAATGTTTTTTGATCTTATTTTAAAAATCAAAATAATACACACACTTCTCAACAATAGGAACAGATCAGACAAAGGGAAGCTGAATTAACCAATCATAAGTGCATAAACTTACCTGACCAAGGCCTACAAACAAACTTCATGGTTTATAGCATACGTCCATGATTTGCAGATACAGGAAATATCAGACTGAATACAATATGAATTTTGAATCAGTTGGCAATAAGGATTATTGGAGAATCTTTACATGTTAACACTACAGCAATATACTCTAATTTTTCAGTTTGTTTTTGCTGTATCAAAAATGGAATGTCTAATGCTTGTTTTAAGGGACTTTCTCCAGACCTGGCCGGAGGCAGTATGACAGTATGTTGCACTGGTTTTACTGTATATAAACATCAGAAAACAGAAACAGAACACAGAAAACAGAGATGAGTTGAGTTATGAGTTTATTTTTAAACCCATACACTTTTTTTAAGCACCATTTGGCCACATCTTGTTTCCTTGCTTAATTGCTGGCCATTTGCTGTCAAAAAGAAAATGAAGACAGAAGGTGGTTACATTCAAATTTACAATATTGCTTCAAAATTTCTGCCAAACCCGTGTCCACATCATATTAAACCAGGAAGAGATTGAATACTGAACAAAAAATATTCATCATCCTTTGTCGAGAGGCACTAAATTGACTGTTTCAGGTCTTCCTGATTTGGTATTGTGTAGGAGTATACAATATCACATATATGCAGTATACTTACGGTGCTGATCCAGTCCATGTAGGAGCTGACTTGAGTGAAGACAGTGGGCTTCTCAGGGTAATTGCAAATGCGATAGCCGAAACTCACAACTCCGTGGACCTCCCATGCTCCGCTGGAATTTTGGCAGTTCAGAGGACCACCAGAGTCACTCTGTTTCACATCGACATAGAAAAACCAGTCAAAACAGTCTACCAGCTATTGCAAGATTTTGGCTGAAATTTCTAACTCTTTTTCTTAGTCATTACGCTTTTTGTTAATGTTATATGAATGGATTGATCCCTGAACATTACTATTGTGTCTTTTTTGGTACTCTACATCACACTACTGAATTTTTTCACACACTTAGCAAAAAAAAGCTGTTCAAGAACAAGAAGGATGTCTGTTGCCACATGCCACTTACATTGCAACCAGAGACAACACCATCACCTCCAGCACAGAGCATGCTGGTTGTCACCTGGCTGCCCCACCAGTCACTCTGGCTACAAATGGCATAGTCCACAACAGGGAGCAGGACTTGCTGCAAGATGTCAGCAAGAGGGCCTCCGGCTGTTGGATGAAAGAGTACTTTAGTATATGTTATCGAGTGAGATTATTTGTGAGTGGCGTAGGAGATGATTACGTAGTGAGTTGGGGATGCTGGCTTTTTGTGAAATCCTGAAATATATCACTGACACAATGGATGTTGTTCAAAATTCTGAGTTTTGCTAGAGTTTTAGACGAGTCAGCTTTTTTGAAAAGTGTAAAAAACTAAATCCATGGGCTTACTGTAGAGACGACCCCAGCCAGTGATATAGCAAGGTGCATTGTTGGGTAGGATGTAACCAGCTTCAGGAAGACAGGCAGGTTGGATAGTGTCACTGAAGGTCACTGAAGTCTGCAGTTTCATCAGGGCAATGTCATTGCTTTGGTTACATGAAAAAAATACTGAGTTACTCACCTAATTCCAAATGCAATGTTAAAAAAGTTTGAAAGGAAAGTGTGAAATGTCATGTTTAGGGATTTTTCCCCCATTAAAGAGTTGTCTGTTTTATGTCCATACTGAAGGTTGTAGGGATTCCATTTCTCATGCACGATGATCTTTTCAGGAGGGATGGCCACAGAACCTTCTTCATCCTCCTTCAGATTCTGTTTGCCCAGGTACAGTCTGTAGGTGTCACCACTGTTGCAGTAGGATAAGAGATGTAGGAAACACATTGTAATATTCTTACAGAAAAATCACTCTCCAGGATTTGTGTCACTTTGCTAATCGTAGTACAACATCTTGAATCTTTTGACTCATCCCAACAGCCTCATCTGTCTGTCTGTCTGTCTTTGTGTGTGTGTTTGTTTGAGCACCTACGTAATACAGTGAGCTGCAGTGAGGACCCAGTCTTTGGAGATGAGTGTACCACCACAGGAATGTAACCAGTTACCATCCCTGAAGACCTGGAGAGAGATCTGATGAAATGAAAAGAGGTGAGGTCAGATCAGTGCTAAAAGGCCCTCTGGGTGCCATGAGTATGATCTATAGGACATTGAGGAGATTCTGCTGTGTTTGAGAATGATAGAGTCCAATCTTCACCTGCCACGGCCAACTGTGGGCACGGGCATCTTCTCCTCCAACCACTCTCGACACAATTGGGGGAAAGGTGGGTACTCCACACCCGTAAGCTAAGGAATACATAAAACACCAGAGAGTTACAAGTTGCGTACAAAAAGTAAAAAAAAATGAGAAAAGGTGCCAATGGACCCAGCAGCTTTCACATCAGGAACTGAACTGAACATAACTGAAGCCGACTGCTGAGTCTCAATTCCTCAGTATAGCTGTATCTTCAGCCCTTATTGAGTTCACATCTGTTCAGACAAATGAGATCTTTTCAGACTTACCGCCAGCAATCAGAAGAGCAATGACCACAAACCTCATTGTGTTGGCTTCACTGGATCCTACCAATCTATGATCGGTGTTTTATACTCAGTAAAAAAGCGAGTCAATAAATATTAATCAGGTCCTTGGAAATGCACCACTGACACCTTTTGCTAAACAAAGAAGCATAATGTTTGATTTCCTAACCTGATTTTCCCTTGATTACCTCACAAGTGTGTTCAGCTGAATCATTCAAAATGGCCATGTGCTGGGCTGTGGATTTTTCTCACATATTATACTGTAAAACGTGAGGCATTCAAATAACTTCAAAAACATGAGGCAACAATTTGTATAGACCTTTTTGAGATTACCCAACTTTTAATGATTTTGAGTAAAATGGACTTCTACCTTCAATTCCTGTTTCCAACTCTTATTGTTGTGTTACTTTAACTGAATTCTGTTTTCTCCCTTGAGCTTTAAACATTAAGTGAAACACAAATTGTGTAGGGAAAACAATTAGTCAATAAGTCTTCTGTAATAGTTGCTGAACCGAAGTTTTTTAAGGTATGCCAACTAAGAAAATCCATGCTTCAATTATGTTGTTTTGAAATGGCTTAAAAACAAACTATATGATGTTTCACAATTTTCCATTTATTCAACATGTTCAAATTACTTAAAAAAAAAGGCAATGAAATCATGTCCGTGCAAAAATCAGCATGGAATATTACTATCAAAATAAGTACAAAATTGTTTATGTAAATAAAGCACCATACACTGAGAAAAATGTACAACAAATTACTTTGATCTCAAATATGCTAAGATGTGAATTTAATCAGGCCTCTTTTCTCTCAAATGCCACTGACTTATGACTAATGGAAATTATCTGCAATGAAACCATAGGAAATTTTAATCTGTGGGAAAACGATCAAATGTTATGAGTTAAGACAACACTGGGGAAGTACAAGACGCCCACTCGATCCCTGTTCTAACAGTTTCTTTATCAACCAGAGCAATTTTAGGGACTGTTTCTACAAATGTTACCCGGGCCCAGAAAATGCATGGAAAATTTCAACCTCCAAACTTATGAACAAGAGGCAGATGTCAAGGTGCACCCACAAAAAAAAAAGGATCGACTAGATTGATCTTCAGGAAAAATTTATCTCACAACCATTGGCTCAAAACTTATCAAAATTTTAAACAAGCTGCACTGGGCCTCTTATGCTAAAAGCTTATTTGTTAATGAGACAATTTTTTGACTCATTTAAAAAAAAAAAAAACCTATGAAAGATTTGAGAGGTAAAATTCAAGCCTTTAGCACATTGTAAATTGAATGCACACAAGAAGCTTGGAAGTATGAAGATTGCTTGTGGCACACTGCTGATTCTAGAAAGTTCTTCTCCCTCAATTATAATGCAGGTGTCACCTTCTTTGTTGGTTACAAAGACTGAAAAAAGTGTTGGGCATCAACACCATTCACATCCTGTTAAATCAGATAGAAAAAAAGTTTTGAAAGTACTGATCAAATCATTGATGTATTTCTCTTAAATATGTTAAAAAAGTTTATTTCAACTAGGGGACAAAACTTGAATGTGACCAAAAAGGCAGAAAAATACAAGACTGTATTTGTTCAAAATGAATCTAACAGATTTTTTTATGAAATCACTGACATAATGGATGTTTTCCAAAGCTTGTCTTCTGCGGTTAACCGCTGACTTCAAGACAGCAAAGCAATGCCACACTCCCATTACCATTTTGAGACAAAACTAATATGAGAAGCTGAACAATCTAGTAAGCTAGTAAAAACAAATAAAGAAAGAAATTCAATCAATGGACAAATTGGACATGCCAGGCAGTCTTCAATGAGGCTGTCTTCCCTCAGTCAAGCAATAAATAACTACCTCTGACCTCTTCTCGATTCTATTTGTTTTTCCCCACAAAATGGTAAGGGTGTGTGTTGAGGAGGGGTGTGTGTTATTTCAAATTCATTTTCCTTGTACCTATATGGAACCCATGTATATAGGTCCTCAGCTTACTCCTATGGTTGCCTGTCCTATAGTACAAGCTTGTTTGCCTTCTGTACCTCTGAAACCAAGCCAGATTCATTCAGGCAATGATGCTTCTTCACAAGTGTCTCTCATAACGTCACAGATTTGAGCGCTGGATGGACAGGGTATGTACTGATGGATTATTTTTGCCAACTTTAAACAGGAACTTTTCTTAGACACTATATAATACCACTAAAGTAAGTACCAATCAAGGCCCTGATGCCTGAGAAATTGTACATTTCCTTTGTCTTACAGCTGAAAGGACAGTAAGTATTCATAATACCACCACTTTGAGTCTTCAAAATAAAACTGGCATTGATCTGAAGAACTACAATTTGGGAGAATTTCAGGAAAGCCAGGAAGTTCTGAGTAGACCTTGCAAGTAAGTTTATATCTGAAACATGAAACAAGATCAATAGATAGTCTAACATCAGCGACAACTAAGGCACATAGCTGTGACTTCACTTGTAAAAGGTACACTACACATATATGAAAACATGAAGAGTAAATTTGAACAGAAACAAAATGAACAAATAAACAGAGTATAGAGTCACCATACAGCGGAGCATAAAAAACTTGTTTGTGAGGTTACAGGTGATAATGGAAAGATTCACGATGGATTAAATGTGAGAAAAACCCACAGCTCAGCATCTGGCCGTTTGGAATGATTCAACTTAACACATTTTTGAGACAACGTTACGCTGCATGTTAAGGGAAAATCAGGATAGGAAATCAACCCATTCACAGCAGTGTATTTCCTTTTCCAACCAAAAGATGTTAGTGGTGCATTTCCCACAATCTGATTACGTATTAGGGGCAGCTATTTTCCCTGGTATATAAGACCAACCAGAAGTCAGCAGGAATCAGTGAAGCCAACACAATGAGGTTTTTGGTCATTGCTCTTCTGATTGCTGGAGGTAAGTCTGAAAAGATCTCATTTGTCTGAACAGATGTGAACTCAATAAGGACTGAGGATGCAGCGATGCTGAGGAGATGACCCTCAGCGATTTACTTCATTTCTCCACTTCAATTCAGCTCTTAAAATGAAAACTATCAGGCCCATTCACACTTAACTGAAATAAGTAGTGTATATTCCATTGGGCAATGCCACTTTTAATTTTCACTTCTATTTTCTTAATTTTTTTGTACCCTATTAGTAGCACAGTCAGTGATTGGTTGGGGCTTTCTGAATGCTGGGTACTTCACTGATGTTTCTCATTATGGTACTTTTATATTTGTAAATGATACATGTAAATCTGAGCATACTGACACAAATGTGAACACTACGTTAGAGTAATTTTTGCTTACTGATAGCTGACAGGGTGGATATTAAAATTGGTGACTTCTCATAATATGCCCTACACTAACAGTCTGATCTACTTCTCTGGTGTTTTATGTATTTCTTAGCTTACGGGTGTGGAGTACCCACCTTTCCCCCAATTGTGTCGAGAGTGGTTGGAGGAGAAGATGCCCGTGCCCACAGTTGGCCGTGGCAGGTGAAGATTGGACTCTATCATTCTCAAACACAGCAGAATCTCCTCAATGTCCTATAGATCATACTCATGGCACCCAGAGGGCCTTTTAGCACTGATCTGACCTCACCTCTTTTCATTTCATCAGATCTCTCTCCAGGTCTTCAGGGATGGTAACTGGTTACATTCCTGTGGTGGTACACTCATCTCCAAAGACTGGGTCCTCACTGCAGCTCACTGTATTACGTAGGTGCTCAAACAAACACACACACAAAGACAGACAGACAGACAGACGAGGCCATCAGGATGAGTCAGAAGCTTCAAGATGTTGTACTATGATTAGCAAAGTGACACAAATCCTGGAGAGTGATTTTTCTGTAAGAATATTACAATGTGTTTCCTGCATCTCTTATCCTACTGCAACAGTGGTGACACCTACAGACTGTACCTGGGCAAACAGAATCTGAAGGAGGATGAAGAAGGTTCTGTGGCCATCCCTCCTGAAAAGATCATCGTGCATGAGAAATGGAATCCCTACAACATTCAGTATGGACATAAAACAGACAACTCTTTAACAGAGAAAAAATCCCACTAAACATGACATTTCACACTCTCCATTCAAAATTTGTTAACAGTACATATGTTTTTACAAAGGAATTTGGTGAGTTGATATTAGGTGAGTTGATATAAGTATATTTTTTTCTCTTCATGTAACCAAAGCAATGACATTGCCCTGATGAAACTGCAGACTTCAGTGACCTTCAGTGACACTATCCAACCTGCCTGTCTTCCTGAAGCTGGTTACATCCTACCCAACAATGCACCTTGCTATATCACTGGCTGGGGTCGTCTCTACAGTAAGTCCATGAACTTTGTTTGTTACACTTTTCAAAAAGGCTGACTCAACTGAACAAGACTATTCGACTAGGCAAAAGCTTTGGAAAACATCCATTATATCAGCGATCTTATATAAAGTCAGCATCCCACACTCTCAGTGAAATCATCTGAAGACTCTCACACCAATCATAATCTCGCCCAGGAACCTATACTAAAGTACTCTTTCATCCAACAGCCGGAGGCCCTCTTGCTGACATCTTGCAGCAAGCCCTGCTCCCTGTTGTGGACTATGCCACCTGTAGCCAGAGTGACTGGTGGGGCAGCCAGGTGACAACCAGCATGCTCTGTGCTGGAGGTGATGGTGTTGTCTCTGGTTGCAATGTAAGTGGCATGTGGCAACAGACATCCTTCTTGTTCTTGAACAGCTTTTTTTTGCTAAGTGTGTGAAAAAATTCAGTAGTGTGATGTAGAGTACCAAAAAAGACACAATAGTAATGTTCAGGGATCATTCCAACCACAGGAAAGTGAAACGACTATGAAAAAGTGAGAGAATTTTCAGCCAAAATCTTGCAATAGCTGGTAGACTGTTTTGACTGGTTTTTCTATGTCTATGTGAAATAGAGTGACTCTGGTGGTCCTCTGAACTGCCAAAATTCCAGCGGAGCATGGGAGGTCCACGGAGTTGTGAGTTTCGGCTATCGCATTTGCAATTACCCTGAGAAGCCCACTGTCTTCACTCAAGTCAGTTCCTACATGGACTGGATCAGCACCGTAAGTACACGGCGTATATGTGATATTGTATACTCCTACACAATACCAAATCAAGAAGTCAATTTAGTGCCTCTCAGCACAGGATGATGAATACTTTTCTGTTCAGGATTTAATCTCTTCCTGGTCTAGTGTGATGTGAACACAGGTTGGGCAGTAATGTTGAAGGAATACAGTAAATTTGAATGTAACCACCTTCTGTCTTCATTTTCTTTTTGACAGAAAATGGCCAACAATTAAGCAAGGAAACATGATGTGGCCAAACAGTGCTTAAAAAGTGCGTGGGTTTGACAATAAAATCATAACTCATCTCATCTCTGTGTTCTGTTTATGTTTTCTGATTGGGTTTATATGCATTAAACCAATGCAACATACTGTCACAGTGATTCTGGTCAGGTCTGGAGAGCACTCAGATCTGTTGATTATTGTGTCTTCACTGGACACTCATATACCTACCCTGAACACATTTCTTTAACTTACTGATCACTAAGTCCTTTAAAATAAACAAAAATGAGATATTCCAACAATGCTTATTGCCATTTGATTAAAAATTCATACTCTGGTCAGTCTGATGTTTCCTGTATCTGCACATCAGGGACACATTCTATATAAAGATCATAAAGCTTCTAGGCCTGATCAAGTATGTTTATGTGCTTATAATTGATTAATTCTACTTGCCCTTGTCTACTCCTAATGTGCTGTGATAGTATATCATTTTAATTTTTAAAGCAAGATTTACATTTCAAAAAGCGTCTTTTGAAGAGGACGCCAGAGAGTTCACTGTGAAACAAATGTCTGATTATCGGTCTGTCTTTCATTTGTATATTTGCTGATAGTAATCAGGATTTCAAACCAGATTTTTATTTTCAATCAGTTCGTCCCGAGAACAATCGGTATTTTAACGTTTCCGGTTTTGTGTTCCACCTTAAAATTCTTGTTCCCGAACCGGTTAGAACCAAATGAAATACCTGTTTATAACGTTCCATGTAGGGCTGTGTGACATGATGACATGACAATATGTATCTATGTATAAAAATGTCGACTGATAGATATTTTATTCTGTAGTCTCTATCGCTAATGTCACAAAACATTACAAAAACTCGCTGCAGTCCAATGCAGTATGCAGTATGTCCGCTATCCGCTATCCACAGACGTGAATGACGTTCAGAGGGAGACAGGAAATAAACTCTGTGGAGTGCCATTTGTAAAACGTTGCACCTTCCGTTCAGTTTTTTCACATTTAGCAATGCCAAATGTAAAAAAAAGGCACTACAATTTTCAGCTGTCACTTTTTTTAAACATTTAGAGAGAAACTCATGTAAATTATTGTAATACATTTTCCAAGAGTAATGATCTGCATTAAATAAAATTATAAAATAATATATTATATAAACGTAAATGTTAAATGTAACTGTAACTTCGAATGTAAGCGTAAATGTAAATATCAAATATTCAATATACATGTAAATGTAAATGTCGGATTTGAAAACTAAATAGTTAGCAATATGCTAATTGGCCACGCCCCTCATTGTTTTGCATGGAAAGGGGCGGTCTCAGCCACATTGGCCAAAGCTGTGAACACCAAACAGCCTCGAAAAAGTATGGCAGCTGCCACGCCAGAAAACGAAAAACGGATCAGAATCGCGTTATAACGTGAAAAGTTTATAAGTTTATTGTGATAACTAGATGTTTTTCAAGTTTTAACAAGAGAAATTATATTGTTAGGCTACAACGTGAAATTCATGTTTGAATGAGGAAAGCGGTGTGCGGAGAACAGTTAAACTGAGGAATATGCTGTTTCTGCTGTTCACAGCTTTGGCCAATGTGGCCAGAGACCGCCCCTTTCCATGCAAAACAATGAGGGGCGTGGTCAATGAACATTTTTGCTAAATATTTCGTTTTCAAATCCAACATTTACATTTACATTTAACATTTACATTAACGCGTACATTTAACATTTACATTTATAGTTAACATTTACATTTAGCATTTATATTTATATAATACATTGTATAATTTGGGTTTAATGCAGATCATTACTCTTGGAAAAGGTATTACAATATTTTACATGAATTTCTCTCTAAATGTTAAAAAAAGTGCCAGTTGAAGAATTGTAGTGCATTTTTTTTTTACATTTGGCAGTGCTAAATGTGAAAAAACTGAGCAGGAAAACAGAAGGTGCAACGTTTTACAAATGGCACCCCATAAAATTCTGCACCAAAGTTACTACAAGCAGCAAATATTTTAATTTGTTGTAATGAATAAAAGAACAAGAAAATAACGTTATTAACCGGTTACCATTATTTCAAATAAATGTTTCTGTTCCAGAACATTAAAAAAATACAAAGTTTCTGGTTTCGTTTTTATCCCTAGCGATATATTGATTGTTTCTGGTTTTCGTTTTTTGTTCCTTGAAACAGGTCAAAGCCGTGGAAGTAATACATTATAGTATTCAGCTGATACAATTATACATATCTTTTTGGATTCATGACTTGAAGTATTGATCTATGAACAATGAAATTACGAAATTCTGTGGGTTCATCCTTAATATGAAAAATTCCTAAGTCAGAAAGAGTGTGGTAAAAAAGAAAAGAACATTGAAATGACAAACACAGAATCCAGTGCTCACTCTGTATAAATAGATATTTTATATACAGAGAAGGAAAATGAAGACTGATCTAAAACATCTTAATGAAAAATTGACCATCCTAATGTTGACAGGAAAAAAAAGCGATTTTATTTTATTACCAGTTGTCCCCTTTGACTTTTGGTAGGATAATGTTAAACATTGAAAATTCATTCACAATGGCTGTGTTATTGGGCTTAAAAATTGCAAATAAAAGTAAAATCAGTACAATTTATAAAGTCAAGTATTGTGTTGAACTTTTTTCAATTTCATTTCATTTCTTTTCTTTCTTTCTTTCTTTCTTTCTTTCTTTCTTTCTTTCTTTCTTTCTTTCTTTCTTTCTTTCTTTCTTTTTCTAACATGTTACATTAGATTGACAGTAAACTTGTACACGGAGACACTCTACACTGGGGTGGGAAAACCATGTGAAAGAGCAGATGCTCTGTCCAGACTCTGTGTGCTGGTAAATATCACACTGCAGAGGAGAGGGAGATGAGTAGAAGAGGCCTGCTGTTATTATTGGTTGGACACGTTCAGGTCTCTGAACCCTTTTCTTAAAAGCCTGGTTTAGAAAGCGGAAAACTCAGAACATGAGGAAATTTGTGCTTCTTACTGTCCTTGTCGCTCACGGTAAGAAGTTTAACTCTGCAATATCCAAATTAAGCTTAGAAACATTCAGATAAAAATGGTCAAATTGTAATTTTAACCACCATTTTGCTCAAAGGTCTAACAATATTTTTTGCACACAAAATATTTGAACGAATGCTCCCCCTGTTCACTCCAAGTTATTCAATGTGAATGTATCTATATATTTACTAAATAGTTGTTCATCAGATATCAGTAAATGTATTCATTAGTTCCTTAAACACTGATTAGTGTTTCCTCTTTACAAGCACTAGCATTAGCATGTGGATCATTTATTGTTCAATATGTTACCTGATACATGAAATTTCCATATGGGTTCCTGTCCATATGGTAGAGTCAAATGTGCAATGCTTTTGTAACTGACTGTTTTTCTAGGACCGGGCTAGCATCTGAAAGTAAACTCCAAGAATGAAACATTTTGTCATAGATACCAGGTCACATCTTTGCTGGGATAGGAAATCATGGCTGTCAAAACACTGATTGATAAGTAGTAAGATCCACATAGGTGATCTCACCTGTGTCTCACACTAGGGTCCTTTTACGATGCCTCTTTGAATAGTGTCATTTTGAGCAATAGAGTGTGCAGCATTTGGCTCTAGTCTGAGTTACAGAAACTGTTGTTTTTGCTCAGCTTACGGGTGTGGGCTGCCCACCTTCCCCCCTGTGGTAACCAGAGTCGTGGGAGGAGAAGACGCTAGACCTCACAGTTGGCCGTGGCAGGTAAGAATAATCCTACTTAGATTATCCAGAGAAATACGTTGCAAGGGGAAGTGCTTGATCTGGCTATCACAAGAAATACAGGAAACTATTGGGTTCCCGCCCTCCTTTAGCACAGTGTATTCTGCCTGGTTACTGTTAAAAGTATACATTAACCATTCCCTGTGCTTTTCAGGTCTCTCTTCAGTTCTCTCGTGATGACCAGTGGATTCATACGTGTGGAGGAACATTGATCTCCACTGACTGGGTCCTCACTGCTGCTCACTGTATAAGGTAAAAAAAAAAAAAAAAGAACTCAACAACAAGGAAATTAAGGACTTCACATTTGAGAACTGTAAGAGTTCAGACAGTAAGTAATATAGCCATGCAGATTTTTTTTTTTAATTCACTCACCATGGTGCTAAATCTATGTTTAGCATGTACATTGTCAATCTACTCTACATTGTAGATTGCTGCTTTACTAACAGAGCCATAAATGTCAGGAAGTTTAAAAAAAAATAGTTTTGCGTCTCAAAAACAGCTGACACACCTCTGAACCCTCAGAATGTTCAGCTGTTTAATAAACTGCTCAGAAGCCGGGAGAAACTTCCCCTGTGTGTCTTGTACCTCTCGTGTCTTGTCACCATACAGTAGCAGCAACACTTACAGAGTGGAGCTGGGCAAACACAACCTGAAGGAGACGGAGGAGGGCTCTGTGGCCGTCGCTGCTGGAAAAATCATTGTCCATGAGAAATACAACGTCCTTTTAAGCCGGTGAAGAAAAACTATTTAACCGCTCTTTGTAAAGAATGCGTAACGACACACAAACACATACTTGGAAGTCATACAGATGTTTACACATTTTTCAGTAATGACATTGCTCTGATCAAGCTGGAGACTCCGGTAACCTTCAGTGAGACTATCATGCCTGCCTGTATTCCTGACGTTGGCGTCACGCTGGCCCACAATGCTCCTTGCTATATCACAGGCTGGGGTCGCCTTTGGAGTAAGTTTTACTCTTCGTCCTCTGTCGTTTTGACCCGGGTCTGTGGACTGTGTTGATGTAAAGAATTATTAACATTATTAACAGCACTATTAACAGCAGTTCAGATTCTCTTTTCCCGTTTAATTTTTTTGTAAATGAACTCTCACAATATGTTTTATTTTTCCTATTTAATATTTTATTATTTCCTATTTCCTGTTTAACACCCAAACATTACACAGTGTACAAACCTGTGTTCAACACTATAACAACTTCTACAGAAAAAAGAAAGGAGGGGGGGGTGTCTTCTCAGTGCTTTACATCAATGCTTTAAATAATCTCTCACTCAAATGTCAAATGTCTGTCTGATCAAACGCATCAATAGCATCACCCTGCCTTTGAAACTGAATAAAAGGATGTCACATTTCTTCAAAACCTCCATTTTCATCCTTCACAACATACGTTCTCTTTTCCAGGGACAGATTTACTGTCACTCCTTTCAGTCATTTCCCTGAGCTTGACCTATTAATTCTCCTCCAGTGTAGAGCAATAAGGTGTTTTGCTTGTAGCAGACACATATCTATAAATACCTAAACGTTCTTTTCCAATTGAATATTCTTGGCGTGATTCACAATTTAATACTTATTTTGAACAGCCAATATTTAATGCGCTGCAGCTGGCGGAACTGAAGTCTGGAAATAAATAAATTAATCAAACAAGTAAAGTTCCACAGATGACAGCTCAACTCATTCACATCAGTTGCTGAAAGATTATCTCAGTACATCATAGCTTTATGAGTAGTCTTTTTCAAAGTGCTGCTTGGTCTTCTCCCCTAGCTGACGGTCCTGGTGCTGACATCCTGCAGCAAACTCTGCTTCCTGTGGTGGATCACGCAACATGCTCACTCCCAGACTGGTGGTATGTTCTGGCTACTGAAGACATGATCTGTGCTGGAGGAGACGGGGTGGTGGCTGGCTGCAATGTAAGTATCCATAGAGGCATGAATCTATAATCAGTTCCTCAGGCTATATATGGTGGAGCCTCCAACTAATGGTACCACGATTGTTGGAAAAATGATCTCAATGTTACCTGACCTTGTTTCCAACCGAGCTGAATGATATCACAGCCAGAATATCATATGATGGTCTTCAAAGTGGATACTTAAGTGAGTCAGAACCAATATATTTTTGCCACACTACAATGGCTTGTGACCAGACCATGCTACCAAATTCAGACATTTTCAGCTGAACTCCTTGGTGGTCTGGGAGACCACCTCAATAAGGTTTCTCTCAAGAGGTGTGAGACAGTTTGAGAGAGTGTGAGAAAGTTTGAGAGAATCCGAGAGCACAGTGAAAGGTCTGAAAAAAACACACACTTTGACTGATGGAAAAGTTTGCTTCCTCTTTACAACAGGGTGACTCTGGTGGACCTCTGAACTGTCAGCACCAAGATGGGTGGTGGGAGGTCCATGGCGTGGTGAGCTTTGGATCAGGGATGGGCTGCAATTATCCCCAGAAACCTACTGTGTTCACCAGAGTCAACTCCTACATTTCCTGGATCAATACTGTAAGTGTAAGATTCCGTGGTCAAAAACACTGTTTCAGAACATTCTTAGAATCAAAGAGCAAAACTCAGAGAGCAATCTCATTTGTTAGAACTATAACATCCAGACTTCACAGCACAACTGTTAGGAGTAGGGATTCCCAAACTTATTTTGTTATTACAATTAAAACTATTTTCCTCAAGTATTCCTGTTGAAGTTTTAACTAAGTGAATTATAATGTGATGTTGACTTTTCCATCACGGTCTCGAAAACCCATGTCCAATCCTTGGAGTTCCACCATGAACTCCTAGGTTGGATTCGTGAACCCAAAGTTGAACATCACTAGTCTAAAGTATGGAATACCTATTGAACTGTGAAACAAATCAAAATGTGTACACTGTAAAGCCATAATCAACTTGTCTCTATGTTTGTTCTCTGGTTTGTTCCTTCACAGCAAATCACAATCAACAGCTAAAAGGCATTCATCCCAGGAAGAGAACTGCTTAACCATAAATGAGAGGAAACAAGCATTGTGTAACAGTTTTGCAGACGACGCACATAAACAAAACATTTGAACAATGGGTTGTTTGGATTGTTATGTAATTGATGGGGATTGTGTTTTGAATAGCTTGTTACCAATGAGAGGACTCCCAGTTTTCACTTAAGCTGTGGTTCAGAATCACCAATTGTGATACAGAATCTAAAAATTCTGTGTTTATAGCAAAACTGAAAAAGCCCACATGATTTAGCATGTCGTAATTTTGTCTCACCACTAGAGGGAGGTAAAAGACAAGAATGGAGGAACTAAGGAAACTTAGGGCATTTCCTACAAGCAGTTATACGCTGGCAATACAAATATAAGTGAAAACCAGACAAAACAAAAAAGACTGAGTAAACTGTTGTAGGTTTGAATCAAATCACAAATGTTTTTATTTTGTAAAAATAATTAGCTCAACATCTTTGATCCCCCTTTGTCTCCAGAAAGCATAGGAAGAATCACTGAACTCCAAGGGAAAAAAAATACCATAAATATCAAATTCAGTCTTTCTCATCTGGCATTCTGAGATGTTGTAGAGGCCAAGTACTATTTCGGCCAATGATACATTAAAATAAATATTCAATACACATAACCAACACAATCAACTATAAAACTATGAAATATGACACATATATACGTGTATGTGTATGTATGTGTGTGTATACATACACACACACACACAAACATATATACATACAAAATATACATATAAAAATGATATCTACTGTATATATACACATAAAAAAATTCTTATTTCCATTGTTCTTCAAAACACAGAGTGTGGGAATCATATGTTCAACTAAACCAGTCTAAACCAGGCATCAGATCCTTTAACAGATATCATCCAGTCAATATGATACAGTAATGTCTGTCAGTTCGGTAAACACAGATTTTGAGCACCATAGCAGGGTTAAAATGAGTTTTGACACAAAAAATAGCATCAGTATTTTCATCGGGGCCCCCTTTATTTAGGTGCCATTATTACTGAGAACTGTATCGAAAGGAGAGGGTAATACAGAATATAGTCCAAAGAGTTTCTGGCATTTTCATTTTTCTTTTTCATTGACTGCAATAACCTGTCAAAGGGCATTACCGCTGCGAGCTATTAATGTATCAGTAACACAACTAAACAGCTGTTTACTTCAGAAATACTGAAACAGTGTATTTTTGTGATAAGACCTAGTTTATGCATTTAACCCTGACTTAGCCCATAAGGACTTCTAAATACCAACCTTATTACACACAGAGAGATGACAACACAGTATGAGGGAATCAAGTCCAGTGTTTTTTTCTTTTTTATATGAATTTTAGAGCAGGAGACAAATGATCTACTTGATCATTCTGTTACAGCCAAACAAGGGCTGTTATGAGCTCTGCTATTGGCTACGTGAGGCAGGCCTATGACAGAGACAGTGAGATCAGTGAAGAGTGTGGTCATCTAGAGAATACACTGGCTATGCTGTGAGTGACTTGAGGGATGCTATTATGGTTCAGTCCCAGCTGCTGAGAAAGAAGGCTCCTCTGTTTTCAGAGCCACAATGAGAAACAGAACCAAGGAGACACACACACACACACACACACACAAACTGCAGTCCTCATACTCCAGCTCTATCACCTCAGCAACGGAGCAGCTGCCTTCTCTTAGTAAGGAACATTCTCTCCTTTCAACAACTGACCCACACCTCACACTCTTAATCACCGAATTAAATGCCAAATCACTATTTGTCCTCAGGAAATGCTGGCCATAGCTCTTAAACGCAGAGTTTTTCCCCCTATGTAGGGATTTCTCTTAAAATGAAAACAAATGTCAAAATAACACTAAGAATGGTTCTGAATATTAGTAAACGTATGTGTCGTGGAGAAGAGATGAAAAGGAGCTGATGAAAAAAAAAGGAAGTCCATAGTCAGAACAGGAAGCAGTAATAATATCTGTTACAATCCCTCTTAGCAGCCAGCTGGCCTTCTTCTATCAGTAAAAAAACGTAAAAGAATACATTTCCATAAAAATGATGTCAAAATTCCTCTTCCAGCTGTGTCGTAGTTGGTGTCAGTTAAAACATGACATGTCAAGTCATAGTCACCAGCCTCACCACAGCAGTAGAGCTGGAGAGCCATAACACACGGTGAAAAGTGCACACTCCACATTAGGTTGTGCTTTACTACAGCCGTTTGCTGTAGGCCAAGGTGTCATCATAGCTGAGGAACCTTGTCATCGTATTGTGGAGGAGGGGTCAGAGGTTCGATGTTAAACACTGTGGGGGTCGGTGGGCTGGTGATGTTTTTCCGGCCAAGTTTCTCCGACTTGATGCGGCGGATTTTTAGCGGCAGCAGCTTGCGTCCCGGTCGGCCGTTTCGCCGATTGGCTGACGCCTCTGCTGGGCCCAGTGATGGTTGGCCGCCGGCCTGAGGTTGCCCGTCGGCGGTGCCGTGTCCGTCAACCTCTATCTGTACCCCTTCCACTAGGTCCTCATACGTAGGCAGCTGAGAAGTGCTGTTGTTCTGAGGGATGCCCTGGCGTACTGGATACTGGCCACTGCTAACAGCTTCCTCATAGGTGGGTACTTCATACCTTTGGTTCTGCTCTTCCTGCCTGTGAGATGAAACCCAGAGGAAGTCCAACATTAGTGCAATGTAACGCTCTTATGGCATAACTTAGTAATATACAAATACATACAGACAACGTGAAAGTACTGTATGTTCTTGTAATATTACACACTTCTTGCAATATCATTGAGCAAGTGGTGACATCCCTTAGAGACTGAGTTCTCGTGTCACTTTGTAATAAAGAATCAGGACAACAGGCATAATTAATGACTAAATTAATTATTATGACTTGCTATTCATTAAAAATTAATCCACAACAAACGAATCCTTCCACAGGCTATTTTCAGTCTTGGAAATAAAACAGCTGCATTACCCTAGGCCTGTGAATTTCGATTCAACGCGAATACCATGGATATCTTGGCTATTTGAAGCTACATTTAACCCAAAGAAAATAATAATTGCAATTGAGGTCATCCTAAGGTTCCTCAGGAAGTAATCACTGCAGTGGGCATCAACGCTCCCATTTGTTTCACGGAACATTCCTTTGGCTCTCATCTAAACTTTAATTACTTCCTCTACGACATCGCCACTCCCTCTCTTCGTTTTGTTTTCCCCAGCCCCGAGCACCCAACTCAGTACTGAACAGCTTCACTCACGTCTCTGTCCTGTCTCCATTGGGTGTGTCTGCGCTGAGGTGGCCTTCCACTCCCTGGCCCTGTCTCTCCCGACGTCTCTTATTCCTCATGCCCAAGCAGACGGAGAGCAGCAGCATCCCGACCCCAGCTCCCACCAGGATGAAGGCGATCGATGACGTATTGCTCTTGGCGTCCGTAAAGCTAGGGTTGGAACTATTTCCAGTGTTTGCGGTTGGTACCACGCTCCAGATGATCATGACAATACCCAAGGCCACCAGACCCACGCCCAGGGCACAAGTGGCATATTGAGAGCCGGAGTTGTTGTTGGCGTTGCTGGAAGTACTCTGAGATGTTTGGGCACTGTGAGACATCTCCACCTCCTATTCAAGATTTTTGTTAACAGTTGTCTTTATTTATAGCCCTCAAGGTGAGACTGATATCTGTGACAATGACAAGAGATGAAACTGGATCAACACAACAGCACTGAAAATTAAAAAAAAAAAAAAGAGGCATGGATTAAAAGTGAACATGTTAGGGTAAGATGTGTTCGGCCTACATTCAGCGCATTGAGCTTAAAAGTACAAAACAGGGTGACAACTTGAATACTATTCTCCAAGTAATTAAAAATGTGTTGAGACAGGCTTTGATTTTACCGAATATTCTACAACGAAAGAGCCTGCTTAAGTAACTTTCCACTCTCCTGCTGTTCTACCCTTCACCAGACATCCATCTGACCACAACATTGGTTCCGAGGGCTTGAATGAGCTTTAAAAACAAGGTCAATACCCTCAGTCTTTAACAGTGGTTGTTAAAGCTCATCATTGGTTCTCCAGGTAGAGAAAATCACTGAGAGTTCTTTGAAGTAGTGACATGGGAGAAAGAGAGAAAAAAAGTTATGGTAGATCACCAAATGTTTTCCCTGCATTTCACTTGAAAATAGAAAGGCCTAGACATGAAGCCATAGCCTTTGATTTGCATACTGAGAGAACTGTATTTTTCTAGTGGGAATTTGTGGTTAGCATTTGATGAGGGCTCCTCGTTAGATTTCTGTCTACTGGGATTTGCTAATGTCTTTTTATCTGTGCTCCCATAACCCTCATCACAAACAGCAATAACAATAACTCCTGAAAAAAACACTCAAACATTCTCAGCTGAAATAATTTGCATTCAAGTCAATTTCTTTGAAACAGAAAAATCTACATACCTAATGTCCTAAGTAAAAGTGAAGCCAACAGTGCATTCTAATGTAGGTTTTGGCCTATGCACCCTTTGATGTAAGAAAAACACTGCCTTACATCTTAGCAAATAAATTTCACATGCCTCTACAAAGACTATGTACTTCAAACCAGTTGCAGCACAACCAGTGCGAAGATATTTTTTTTTAACTGTTGGTGATACTGTTCTGACAGGAATCTGCCAAATTGCCCAATATCCTGTTTAAAGAGCCACGTCTGTGGTATTTTTTTTTTTTAGTAACTGACGTGGGGAGCAACATATCACTCTATGTTTAAAGAGCCATAACCTCTAGAAACTTCCATATGGCGTGGAGAAATATTTTGTTGTTCTCAGATCACAGAGTGATCACCACAATATGATATACAACCTAACGAGAGGTGCTTATAACAGGGCTGATTCACACGGAGACTTGACCCAGCTTCGACACAAAAACAAGTACTGCATTGAATGCATCATTGAAAAAGAGAGATGAACTCAGAACAACTGCGAAAAAGACATTTGTCTTCCTCAGAGTACTTTCCTTAATGGAAACGCAGTGTCTTCAGAAAACACGACATTGCACGTTGAAAACAGTTTGGATGATCGTTAAAAGACGGTATGGTTAGAAACCCCTCACACTGTTGATTAACTCTTGAGTTACGGCCAGCGCATTTCACGTTCAGTTACTTGGTTAGACTTTACTTTACGTTCAAAGGTTACACTCTATCTTTATTCTGGCATTAAACATTAAAAGAAAATATTCAAAAGAAAAAAATAAGCATTAGGCCTATATGAAAAAATGCTGAATAGGGCGCAATGCTGGCCGTGTGGCAACCAGTCTGTTGAGGAAATACTAGCCTTAGAAGTAGCAACTTGTTGCGCTGCGAGTCTAGGCATGTAATGAGAAAAAAGAGACTGACTGTGAGGTAACTGTTCTGTATAGGTAAACCGGGAACGCAATGATTCGATTTGGGTGTGTACAGTGTACTTTTCATCACTTTTGCAAACGATCCCAGAGGGTACAATTGTTTGAACACCAGTCGTGACGTCACACTCAGATTTGACGAAAAAATGGCGCGGTGAGAAAGTACTGATGCATTTAAATGATTCCACACTGTCAGCACAAGAACGTGACTGACAGGGCATTTAGTACAATCCCATAAAGACCCGAAAGCACTTCACTTTCTCAGTCTATGTGACGAGGGAGAGAACACAACCAAAGGGCCGTGCAGAAATACAGTGAGTGGTATGGCACACACCAGCCCACCGAGTAGCCTACTCTGCGGCCTCACATCAGTGTAGGGACATCCGCTCCTGTGATTAAACCGTTACAAGTCTACCATTACACAATTAATGTCATCGCAAGCCACGAAATTATTTTATTCAGTGCAAGATTTCGAAGTGTAGGTCTAACGGATTTAACATTTATCAATCGGAATACTACCCACCTAGTTCCTAATTCTAATTTACACAGAGACGCCTAGTTATCCGATCAGCGTTGAAGTGAACTCAAAGTTTATCGTAAAAAACTTCTGCATCCAGTTCTCCGTTACCTAACATTCAACGACTGTGCATAAGCTACACACGTTCTTTAGTTCCCTGATCAGGCTACTCCAGTACTCGCCATGGATGAGCCAATAATTACGCTTAACAGTCTTCAGTGAATAAATTTAATCAAGAAGTCAGTTGAAGCTGAAGGCTACTGAGTTTAACTTGTGTTGATGTCTGGAAGGACGACCAAATTTGTCAGTCAGGCACTGAGAGAGCTCTCATAGAAGCCTGGAGACTTCGTCCGTATTAGGCTCAATTCACTTACCTTAAACTTCAAGTCAGTATCGGAGATGCAACAAACTCATGTCGTCATGCTCACGGCGACAGTGTGCGGTCACTGTCAAAACACGGATTAAAATGATTCCTGTCTCGCTCGTGTACTGTGTGCCTTTGTCCGATGAGCTGAGTCAACTACAACTGCCTTGTAAAGTTCATCTTCCTACACCCACCCAGAAAAGAATTAACCCCTTGGAGTCCCGTTCCCAAGTCTTACCGTGGAAGCTCAGAAATGTTTGATCAAGTCGTGGGAGTGACATTGAATTATGTAATAGTATCTAATCGTAGTTGTGGATGGAGGGAGTTTAATTCAGTCAGGTTCTCTTGATAGCTCTGGACCTATTTTTACCGTGTTTTTAACAGAATAACTCTGAGTTTGGGTGCATTATGAAAAAAGCTGCACAAAGTTCAACTGTAACGTTCTCTTTAGGAATCAACATCCGAGTTGTGAACAATATTTAACCCTGGCGTTGTATAAATTCCAAGTCATTTTACTCTAACTGTCCATCTACCTGCATTTTAGGATCTTAGTAATTTTATTTATTTATTTATTTTTATTTTTACGTGTACCGGCTTGACTCAGCTTGTACTGGTAGCTCTGATATAACCACAATAATGTTGCAACTTCATGTAAGATACAGGTCAGTTCCTCAAGTTCTAAAGCAGGAAATGGGAAAAATGCAACCTGCTCATAGGTTTGAATATATTGAGAAATATACATTCATTTGAAGTATTAAGTTCATGAGCTGTTGGTTAATGAGACCCACAACTCTCAAATCATATCATTAAATGTTTTATGCATATGAGTCTGAGTGTACTTGGAAGTCAAATCAATAGCTGAAAAGCCTCTGGGGACAGCTAAATTGATTTAGCCATTGATAATGTGAGCCACATGCTGATGTTTACAGAGAGGAATTCAAAATTGCCCTGTGTAAGGGCTGCAAGGGAAAACACGACCGGCATACCAGACATACTTTTTCAGCTGTTAACACCATGACCAAAATAAAAGCAGGAGAGGAGAAAAAAACCCCCCCCAAAACATAAAAATTTTGAAAAACAGAACCTCACAATCCTGTTCTAGCAGTCCTGCTTCATAATGGGTGTCAGAGTCCTGTACAACCCAGTCATCAATTCAGATTTTTAACTCTCAATTGTATCAATCTACGACATGACCAGATGTGACTGCTCACTGTATATTACAGTAAATAGCACTGTAACCTGTGTTTAAAGCATTCAATCACAAAATATGGTGGAGAGGGACCCAGAGTTATTTAAATAGAGGAAATGAATAAGGTTGAAATTGAATGTAAGCGACACCCTTTTTTATCGGTTATATAATAACTCTCTTTGGCAGGATTATTGGAGCAGTTCAGAACTAATTATGATAGATGTTGAGGATTGGTCAAGCACTTTGATTCAAAACGTTATCTATATCACTTAATGTTATTACTTTCAGGTACAAATTTCCTCGTGTGCATATCATGAGTAGGCAAAAGGCCACTGTCCAGCCTTCAAATATTATTACTCAGGTAATAGGAAGTGCTTTCAGGGAAGAGGCAGGTTCTTTGCCAGTTAGTACTACATGTTATGATGTGAATTTTCTGGAGTGTTCCATGAATGTTGCAGAGGAGGAAGAGCAAAAACAACAAATGAAATGAAGTATTCTTGAGGGAAAAAAATTATTTTGCCTAATTTTGGGAATAGAATTTTCTTTCCCAGAATATTCACATTGAACATTTTTACTGTTCTGGGAACAGGTCAGAGGTTGTTTGCAGTTGAAGACAATTCAACAATAAAGAACAATCTTAAATGCCCCCACAGTTAAATTTTTCGCGGAAAAAGGGAGAGTTGAACGTGTCTTGTGGTTTACAGGTTCCTCTAAGCGGCCGTAATATATGCTGTATATTTCCATGCTGTCAAGAGCTGAGTGAACGTCCACAATATTTAACCGGGTTTATTGTGGAGTGTTACGTCACCATACAGGTGTGGAGATGGAGGACCATCCCACTGAATTTATGACTGCAGAGCAGGCGTAAGCAAGTTTTGAGAATGCTACTCATTCCTTATTGTAAAAAATATCCGATTATACCTTCCTGTTCACTTATTTAAAAAAATTAAAACTGATTTGAAAAGAAAAAAAACAAACAAACAAACAAAACTTGGAGTCTAAGATACATTTTAAGGAAATGGCTCTGAAGTAAAAATAAACTTTAAAATTTTGCCAAACAATTCTTATTCATTTAATATAGAAATAATGCTATTATTATATGATTAGGTGAAAACTTTTCCACAGGATGACATTGTAACAAGTCATGACTCATTTCTCTTGATAAGCAACACTTGCCAACTCACTGTAATAAAGAGCATCCTGTTTATGCGGAGAACAGTCCAGGAAGACTCCTGGTTAATTCATTTTTCTACACATGTATTCATATAGGGCAGCGCGGTGGTGCAGTGGGTAGCGCTTTCGCCTCACAGCAAGAAGGTCTCGGTTCCCAGCTGGGTGGCCAGGGTCCTTTCTGTGTGGAGTTTGCATGTTCTCCCTGTGTCTGTGTGGGTTTCTTCCAGGAGCTCCGGTTTCCCACAGTCCAAAGACATGCAGGTTAGGTGAATTGGAGACACTAAATTGCCCCTAGGTGTGAGTGTGTTTGTCTGTGTGTCTGCCCTGCAATGGACGGGCGACCTGTCCAGGGTGTTTCCCCGCCTTTTGCCCTATGAGCGCTGGGATAGGCTCCAGCAACCCCCGTGACCCTAATCAGGATAAGCAGCTTAGAGAGTGAGTGTACTCATATACTCCCAAAAATATTAATAAACAACTAAACATGGACTCATTTTAAAAAGATCTCTGATCATAGTTTAATGACTCTGTCAGTGTTTAACAATGTGTTATTTGATGACTTGATTTCTTTTGATGACAGTTTTTTTTTTTTGCATATTAAGAAAATGAAAATTACTATCAAATACATTGAATTTTAAGATGGAAATTTCATTACTAAGACAAATGTTATTTTTTCAGTTCGCAAAGCATGTAAAGGGCTGTTAAAATACCAGAATGATTTCATTAGAATTAAAAAAAAAAAAATCAAAAACAATCTTGCTTTAAATGAACCCCAACTCACTCTTATGAGGATGCATTCAAACATCTTGCACTATCAACTTCAATTACCCTTTTTAAGGGACAAATCTTCTGTCCAACCCTCATTTTAAGATATCAGCACTAAATATAAATGAGAATAGAAATATAAAACATTCTACGATTAAATTTCATCACTCTGAGACAGGTGGGAAATAAAGTTTTTAACCGCCTCACGAGAGTCATATTCCAAAAAATGCCAAAGAACCATCTCAAAGGCTTCTGCCAGTAGACGTGAAACTAAATCCATGTGCATTTTCTTCGAAAGTGCATTTTTAACCAAAAAAAGGCTCTTATTTAAAAGAAAAAAAAAGGAGTGAAAGCGAGACTCCTGGTTCAGTCTGAGGCTGTATTGGACGTATTGGACGTCTCATGTAAACTGGGAACAGTCAGACGTTGGTGACTTCGATACCAGAGAGGTTTCCCTCTGTCCTTGGTGGCACCTCTTCACGTACTTCCCTAGGCAACGATGCACAGCTACCATGGTAACTTACATCTCTGCCGCTGTGATTCTTTGGGCTAAACCCTAAAGGTGGCTGGAGAGGAGAGAAGAAAATGAAAAAGGTAATATATACATGACCTATAAAAACACTACTGTTTCTACTGTTTCCATTTTCAAGTGGTCTTTAATATATATAGATTAAGGCATAGGTTAAAGAGTCATTAACACTTCTTAAGCTCTGCAGCCACAGAGCCTCAAATCTATATGTGCGTACACTTGTGATTAAAGCGTAATGATTACTCTTCATCATTTAATCAAAAAAGTCAAAAATTATATAAATTAAGACAATATGGGTGTAGTTATAGTTTATACTAAATGTGTCCTGACTCTGAAGTTCTGGTCCTGTTCTGTTGAACATAGTGATTATGTGTGGCATTTTTTGGGTTGTCAGTGTGACGACCTTGACAGCCCGTCTCCTGAGGGAGAGCTCGTCCTCAGCGTGACGATTGCCTGAAGTGGGAGAGCGGCCCAGAGAGCTTTGACGCATCAGCGTAGGGGGCGTGGCCAGCCTCTCAAAGTCCTGCTGAAGATTTGTCCTTCACAGCCAAGGAGGACGAGAGGGGAAAGATTGAAGAAAAATTCAAATGTCGATCGTACCAACATCTATACTAATGTTTTAGAGCAAAATATTGGCATAAACAGATATGGTATGAGTCAGTCAAACAATTTCACCCATGATCGGCTTGAATGTCATACACACTGAAAGAGACCCTGTTGCAATAGCGTCCAGTCATGATAACATGTTCCCTGTGATCAGTTACTGAGTAATGACAGCCAATGTAAGTGAGTACGCTCTCTCTCTCTCTCTCTCTCTCTCTTCTCCCTCACTCCTTCTAACCACCCCAACCGCCCCCTCTGCCCCCCCCCTCTCCGTCACTCACCTGGCTGTACTGAGAAGGGCTTTATATTCTTCAGCAAGGTGACGGCGAACCATGTGCTTGTTACTTGGTATACCCAGTGCCGTTGCCATGGCGTCAAAGTTGAAGGCAGGATCCAGAACCATGACAGCACCGTGTATTCCACTGTTCTGAAGACTGTCAGCAAACTCCTGTACAAAACAATTCACAGAGCACTCTAATCTCAGATCTGTTACAAAATATTCACACATATGCTTTCTCAGAATTTTGTCTGGGACGAACTCTTGAACGTCGAGAGGATTTTCATCTTTCAGCTTTCATAATTGCCCATTATCGAGCTATAAATGCAAAGAGTAGCGTGAAGTCTCAAAAAAAAAGAAAAAAAAAAAAGAAAGCTTTTGTCAACATGTGAAATTACAGTCATGAGTCAGGCAGCTGTATGACTCACTGCGCAGTAACTGTAGAGATGATGGCTGCCTTCTCTGAATATCATACAAAGCCTTTCTTTATTTTCACAGAGTGAGAGAAAGGATAAACAACCAGCCGCCAATTCCCATAGTCTTTCTCTTTCTCTCTCTCCTTCTCTATCTGCTCAACTGTGTCTTGTAAGGGAAAGATGGAATGTGGTTTATGCCCTGTCCTGTTAAAAGAGGGCAGTGGTACCTTCAGGTCAATGTCTTTAACCCACTTGATGATCCGATGGCAGGTCCACACTAGAGGGTCCAGATTCTGATGCTCACACTGTGCTCTTCTGGACTGGAGAGCCTGAATAAGGACACACAAACACACACACACACACACACACACACACAAAGAGACTGGTATATATTGTACATACTGCTTATAGAGATCTGAAACTCAGCTTTCAGTAAGAAGAAAATGGTTGCTCTGAGCTGTTTCTCCCTCTAAAATCTATATTTTGAATAGTCTCAGAGGTGTATCACTTTTTTTGGTAGATACATGTGTAATTAATTAAAGGCCAAGACTAAGAGAATAAATGAAATAATGAGCTAATTAGAAAATACATTATCAATTGCTACCCTTTGTAACACAGTAATCAAGTACAGCTGCATGATAAGAGGACTTTGGATTTGGGCATGGTTGGCTTGGTCCCCACAAACCTCTTTGTCAAAGGCCAGCAGGTTCAGCAGCTCAATACCAAGAAGCAAACTGCTCTGATGGGCTTTCTTGGTGACGTTGAGGTATCTCTCCAGGTCCCTGCGTGTGAGCGAATTCAACATCCGGCCATCCACCAAGTGTGTGTGAAAAGCCTGGGAGTACTGAGGTAGCCCCACGTCACTAAGCCAGGCCTTGGCCACCCAATGATGGTCCATATCTGCCGCTTTAGAGAGACTACGGGACAGATTGAGTTCGCTTCAGTTTGGTTCACATTCATTTGATTCAGATTCATCTCAGGTCAGTTCAATTCACAAATGCCTATTGGCAAAAACGTATCATTAGTCATTTCTAGGAAATATTACTCATTGTTTATTCATTGCATATCTCTGAACTTTGCATCAGAGCTACAGGTCTGTGACTAAAAACCCTGTACATTGGTCACTGCCACATGACTGTACCTTAGACTGTGACTGCTTCTGTGAGTATGACAGCTGTGTTTGTAATATGATTCAAATCATGATAAGGCGTCCGATCCTGTTACCGCCTGGCATCTATGTTTAAGATAGCACGATTATTATGTCAGGGCTAAAATCTAAACCATATCTCTATCTTGGAGCACACGGTTACGGCGTGTGACGCGGCTAACCCGTGTCCCGACTCAGCGTCTCTGTAGTCCTCGATAGCAAGGCGGAGTTTCCTGCGGTGCATTGAGCTGGTGACCCCCAAGCCAAGCTCCAAATCTTCATCATTCAGACTCAGCAAAACCTGAAGAGGAGGCCAGATATAGCATAGCTTGACTTATTCAGACAAGAGCACATAAATTACTCCCTCAGTTGCTGATCCTGAGAGCAGAGACACAGAGAATAATTTATGCCGTAATTTGTCTCCTCAAGGTTTTTGAATCGTCCGCTCACACAGAGACCACCTTCCGTCCCCTGTGTGACTCCAATAAGTTGTTCAGCTGGTACAATATAAAACTAAAACTATAAAAGCTTTTTTTCCCCACCAGCAGATTGCAGGGATAGTGTAAGGAATAACATATATTTTATAACCCCAAGACAAGCAGTTGTGCTGGGTGAGGACTTTTGAGGATATGGAAGAAGTTGCTCTCTGCCACCTCTAACACTTGAATCAAACTTCATGGTTACCTGAAAAAAAAACCCTATAGAAATTAGGGGTGTTTTATACATGCAAATATTCATAGGTGTGGACTCTTACCTTACCACTCTTGACATTTTCAGAGCAGGCCCGCATGTACATTGGCATGGCCATGATAACCTCGAGCCATGCCTGAACCGTGCCCGCCCGCCATAGAGACATGGGCATCGTCCTGGCCAGTTCCACCTGCTGCAGACGGTCCAGCTGTTCCTCACCGTCCGAGAGGCTGAGACTGAGGCGGGTGGGGCTTGAGAGACTGTCTGAGTCTGGATTGGTGGAAAAAGGTCAGTGTGGGCGGGGCATGAATCAAAACGGGGTGTGGATGGATGTTGAGGCATGTGATGCTATGATGGTAATCAAAGAGATCAGCAGGCAGAATTTGAAGCAGTATATCAATGCCTAATCCACAAACAAAAAAAAAAAGATACTCATGGTTTAATCAGTAGAACCCAGGAATGGACTAATTCTGGTTTCCCAGTTTGAACTTTAACTTGCCCTAACTCTATCTCCAGTTACAAGGCTGAGCACATGCACAATAAACCAATGAGTCAACAAGAGCATTAAATCACAAGCATACCCTTACTCTAGGTCTACTCGGCTTTGTTTAGCACATGCACTTACATGCATAGTGAAAGCAGAAGTCACAAGAAACACACAAACACCTGATTGCTCTGAGCAGCTGGTCTGTCAGTCCATGAAAGGACATTCTATTTAAATTCACAACATATTGTATACTACAGATCTGTATCACTGCCTGCTTCCCATGCATTGTTATCTGCACTTTGTGCTACTTCTCCAGCAGGACAAAGGACTATCATGTTCTATTCAATTCAAGGATTACTTCTTACCAAGGTCATTTATTAAACACCATTCATCATTAGTGATTATGGACCAACGACGGTGAAGACTGACTGAAAATTCTACAAGGAAATGAGTTAGCATCATGGACAGCACTGCACTTCAACACACACACAAAAGTGTTTAAATATCCCGTGCTGGAGTTTTGGACAGCAGTAACAGATCCGTGAACATAAGATGTTGCTAGCAGTGTAGCTCTTCAAGGAACTCTGGACTCAAGACAACCAGTAGAAGGCAGCAAAGCTCTTTGCCACCAGGATCGGAGGCTTTCTTGATCAAATCAAGTCAAAAGAGGGAATTGCTTGGTCATTGTGAAAAGTTAGAGTTCCAGCAGCCTTACATCATACCAGCATTATAAGTGTGTGGCTGGACAAAAGAGAATTTATAATTAATAATTTTAGTCCAGTTCTTCCTGGAGTTATTTGAACTCTGCAAGAAATCAGAACACCCCTCCCTTTCCAGTCAACACTTCTATATCTCTACTCATTCTCCCCTTGGTTGAATGGTAGCAAAATTGCTTTTTGTGGCGAGAGGACAATTATCTGTAATTACCTTTCGGATAAAAGCCGTATAATGTCCCTGTGCATGCCTCCCGGAAAATGGAGAAGCTGCCCAGCCGTTTTCAGCCAAAAACAACAACAACAAAAAAACCTTTCTCAAATTGTCCTCCTCCCCTCTTCAAGAGCTTTGTGCCTGTACTTATCTCAATAACACAGTTGAGCTGTGATGCATGTTAGAACAATGCATTCCAGTGCTGGAGCAACCATAAAGTACAGGTGTTCAAGCACCTCCAACTGGAGTGACTGGCAAACACACAAAACAAGTTGGAAATTCTTCTGAGGATTTTGTTTTCTTTCCCCTGATCCCTTCAGCTTTTAGATTTTGCTTTGGAAGAACCATGTGGAAGTTATCAACAAAAACTCAGGTTGAGGTTAAGCTAAATATGGGATGAGCAAAGACAAAAAGAGGGGAAAAAAGTGTTTTCGCTCAGAGGAGAGATTGAATATTTTGTTTACGGCAGTCGAGTTCATAACAGATTAAGGTTCAGTTATGTAATGTCGAACAAATTCAGCATGTGAGGGAACAGTATCTGCTGCATGTTACTATATTTGCCATTGGAAAAAACTTTATACACACACACACACACACACACACATATATATAGTTCAACCTCTAAACCAATGTTTTTTTCCCCAAGCATCTGGTCTGGCCATGGGGAAGTAACCTTTAGACATAACAGTAACCTAGGACCAAGAAATTATATTTTTTGCTGCAAAGAAAAGTAAGTATGACATGCATCATGACATTTTTAGTTCAAAGATTCCTTAAAAAAAGTTTTAAATATGTCACGAGGAACCCTAAAATGTGAATGAAAGGCAGATTATTCTTAGTATTTCAGCATTTAGTCTGCTAAACGTGACTTTGCTGATTAAAGCTCACTTTTCCCATGCATTTAAGACGAGGAAAAAGGCTGGCACATCCCTTTTAGTTTCCACATTTAAGAGACAGCAGGAGTAACAGTTAGTTGAAGGTCACATTCAGAACAAAGCAGGGTTTTTGCTTTATGCGTGCAGTATCCACTGAATGCATGCTAAGGCTATTCACATAGCAAATGAGCTTTTGACAAGGGGAGACTATAAAAGTACTCCATCCAATTTCGTATTGTTAAAGCACATCTCAGTCTTTGTATTGTGACTGTCTGTAAAAGTTATCATCACTATATTTTTCTGAGACCTCATTACTGTTCTCAAAAGATGTCCCTCTTTTCACTCGAAGCATGAATTTCAAAGAAACTAATGATTCCGTGATCAAATCGTAATGACTGACAATTTAAAAAAAATCAGTTTTCATCATGGTGTGGTCTCTGTGCAAGTGTTGAAACCACTCCACAAATAATCAAGACGAGGAATTTGGGAGGAGATGTTGCCAAGACAACAAACTGTCTTGCAAGTTCAGATATTCATTCTCAAATGGTTTGTATTGATTCATTATATACAAACCTTTTAGAATGATCTTATATCTAATGTCTTTATCATTTCACATAGACATGTCTTAACAGCAAACTGGTTTCCAGTAAGCTGTTGTTTTCAGTGAAAGATAATGATTCATTTTTTCTGTCTCTCTGACCAAACGTTACCAAGCCATCGTGTGCCGTCAGACAGCTGTGGCCTGTACGGTGAAAGAAGCACCATATATCTGACAGTTTATCGTAGAGAGTTCACACTGTGAGTCAACTTGAAGCAGGGCTGAAATTGAAAAGGTCACTGTTCACATACTGTTATCCAGGATCTCCATACATAGTTCCATAACCCAGCAGGACTCGCCTCTTTTTTTTTTTTTTTTCTTTTTTTTTTTAGGAGTTTGGTTGTTCTTTCAGGCTGCGGATCAAAGCTTGCCAGAGTTACCAGAAGAGTCTGGGTTAGAAGGCTATGTTGGAGTACCCCAAAACGTAGTTATACAGGAGGGGAGGGGGAAGGGGGGGGGGGGCATTGGTGGGATTTAGTCATGACGGACGGATACTGACACTGTAGTCACACGGGGAAGTCAGACGCAGGAGGACTCCGCTAGCTGAGGGCAGCTACCACTCCACTCACTCTGGTGGAGTCAATAATGAGACAGCCAACCCCAGCTTGAGGAAAAGGTTAGGTTGGAGGGTGGGGGCGGGGGCAGAACACAACCACATAACAAACACAGGGAAAAGAAGACGGCCACATAGGAAATTTCTGTGTTATGTCTTTTATTTTAAAATATTTTTTTTTTTCTTGTTGTCACTTTATATCTTTATCATAGTTTGTTTCCATGCCGCTTAGATCTCTTCTGCTAACCTTTTCCAAACAGATGAAGAGAACGCTTTCTATATTTATATTACAAACATACTCATCTATTGAGGTCTATTCCTTATAATTAAATAAAACTCTGATAATAGATTTAAATTCAGTAATATTTCCAAATTTACAGAATGTAAAATATTTGCTGTGAAATGAAAGGAAATTGGGATCAGTAAATTAAATATGAAAATAATGGTTTTCTGATATGAAATGCCAGTGAGAGAAAGCGATATACTGCAACAATGAAGGCAATTTCACCCCTGCTTTTCTTTCTTTTTCTTCCTTCTTTTTTTTTTTTTTGGCAAATTTTTTTTTTTTTTTGGCAAAAACCTTTTTGCAAAACGGCTTGGATAATCATACCTCCATTTTAAAATAGGTTTTCATAATCCCCAACTTGGTTACAGTTTGAAACGAGCTTTAGTTTAATAACATTTCGGGCAGGCAAAGCTTTCCTGAGGGTAGGGCAGACTTGCGGTCAGAGGTGCCAATATGGGGATAAAAAATTTGATTGAACTTGTGCTTTTCTCACAAACACTATTAACCTTTGGCATTTCCCTAATTGCTTCTAAAGGCAAGGCTGAGCTCCAAATCTGATTACTTGGCCATGGTTTAATGTAACGGCGAGAGAGGGATGGAGTACACATTTGTCTCCTGTTTCATTAACAATGGAGGCAAATATGGTCTGTAACCTGAAGGATGTTAACTTATTACAATTCTTTTATTTCTCTCCTTTGATCCGAGTCGAGACCTGAATGAGCCTGACATTCTTTCTTCTTTCTTTTCTTTCTTTTTTTTTTTTTTTTGTCCAGCATGACACGGATTTAAAAAATGCAGAGCATTTGATGATGTATCTGTCTCTGCTATTATACAGTCAGCGTTTTTTTAATCTAAATGTCTTACTTGGAATCAGCTTCTTAAGGAAATTTGATTGATTCTGTTATCAGAACCGGCCTTCGTTCACACACTCTGGTTTAGTGGTCTTTGTTGTTGAGAAGGACCTACAGTGTCAGACTTGTAGAAGGACGGATAAACACACTTACAGTTTATCAGTTTGGACTGAAAGCAACTTAAATACATGGCTAACTCCAAAAAACCATGGTAACCTACCTACCCTCTCTATTCAACTGGTCCAAGTTATGGCCAATTATGTTGCTGGAAGCCTAGACAGGACCCGTTCAATCTCAGCCAATCATTCTTTCAGCAGGAGCGTGAGACCTCTTACAGAACATCCTATCTTCTCTCCTCTGGGCCTCTCTCAACTCTACAGCGTGGAGTGGGCTCTTCCACTTCTATTTCCAGACACAGACTCCAAAACCCCGTGGGGGCCTGTCACCACAGACTCAGTCGTGAGAAGAACTGGATTCTTTTTTTTTTTTTTGTCCTTTCATGTCAAAATAGCTTCCCTCTCTGACCTATCATTTTCTGCTTTTACATGCTACAATATCTGAAAACAATTTTTCTTATCTTGAAGGAAAAGATATGATTCTTTTTGGGTTTATTATTACAAGGTTGCTAGTTAGCCATTGAAGAATTCATCACAGTTCAAAACATGTCCTTCAGCGTCCAGTGACACTTTATTCTGAATAACTTTGCACTGATGAAGGACAATGATTTGAAAATGACTAAATAACCCTCACAGGGAAATGACTCGACGTTTATGGGACTAGAGAATAAGAGGACGCGCCATCAGCGGAGATGCAAATTAATCCTTCGGGTACCATGAATAATTTACAACCTTAGATTAGCTACACACACTTAAGGGTGACAGGCACCAATGTGAAGCAGCCTCATCAGGACCAGTGACTGCTGGGTAATCACCTCATCCCTGTTTCCCTGTGGGGGGGGAAGAACCACCACAGGGTTTGAAAACACCACAGATGCAAAGCCATTACTGAGGACCTTTGCAATAAGTCTCCTATGTCTCTCCTAAACCTAAATGGATTTTTTTTCCTTTTTATTGAAATGAATTTATTTAGAATGACATGATTTTCAGTTTGGAGCATTCCTTTTTTCCCTTTTTTTTATCGTGAATGAGAGCTTTGTTAATTTATTTTACATTTTTTTGTTCATTTAGCTGACATTCTTGTCCAGAACGACTTGTAATTACTATGCCAGAGGTCTTACGTACAACTCTGGAACAACTAAATGTTAAGTGCCTCGTTAAAAGACACATAAGTAATGACATGCATGGGATTAGAACTCACAACCCTCTGGTTAAGAGCCCAATAACTGCAAACCGGTGAATACAGCAGCTAGAAAGTCTGCGCTTTTGCCGACAGGAAAGCTTCAGGGAAAAAAATTGAAAAAACTGAGTGCAGGGAATGAACAAAATGGAACAATGGATGAGAATTAATATGTTAAAAAAGGGTGAATAAGGAAAAAAAATGTTGGTAAAATAGAATAAAATAAAAGCATTCAGGACAAAAGACATTTACAAGCACAAAGTGCACAATGACTGTTATTTACAAACACAGCAGTCCTTCAAGTTTCCAGTTATCGAAATAAACAAAAGTCAATATAAAGACAATTAAAAGGTTGGAACACATAGCCATGTTGCTTAGCAGATACGGCAAACATACAGTATCTGCACATGATAAACCCACAAAGGGTGATCTTTACACTCTATTTACATGCAGTCTGTTTGCAATGGATACACTTCAGAGGAACAGTAGGGATAAGGGATCCATACGAGGAGTCTCTAGTCGTCTTGGGCAAGGAACACACACACATACACACACACACACACACGCACACTTACCCACACACAAGTTACCACACAATGCAGACATGCATGTGCACACACTTCACTTCAAATTGTTGGCCCATACAAGACGAGCACACACACACACACATACATACACACACACACACACACATACATACACACACACACACACTTAGGTCACAGGGTGTTTCTCTGGCTCTATCACCAGTCAGCATCCTCCTCTATATAGTAATCTGGGGTAGAAGTACCGTCGAATAGGCCTGGGTCCAGAGACTTCCTCTGTTTTCCTCTGGCAAAGACGCGCGACAGTGATCCCAAACCCATCTTCTCCTTCTTCTTCTTACGCTTCTGGTCTTCCAGATCTTCTAACGACTACAGCCATAGGAACACAAAGAGTAAGAAAAAACAACAACAACAAAAAAACAAACAACAAATGAAAAACAACAAAAAAGAGAGAGGAAATGAAAGAGAGAGATGAAAGTGTGTAAAGGTACACAAAATTGGCATTCGTGTCAAATTGAATTCTATATATATATATATATATATGTAAAAAAAACATTGACACATTGTCCTCGTAATAAATCTAAGCACATGATGTTGGTCTAGCCAGGTCCCTCTCCTAGTCTTAATCAATTTCAATCTGAACAGTTACAACAAAAATCAGTGGTAAAAATGATCCAAATGTAAAAATCAATTCTACTCAACAAGCTCTCATCATTTCAGGCCAAAGGTAGCAGAGGGAAGAAAAGAGGGGGAAAAAAAGAGGGAGAGAGTTGCCGGACGGGGTGATTACTTGGAGGTGGGCCGCGTGCAGATCTTACATTGCAGAGGGAGTGCGTCCGGTGACGGGGAGAGTTGATGTCGCTCGGCGTGGACGATCTGTCGCCGTCCATGGCCGAGGCGTCCGAGATGATTGACGGTTGCCGCGAGTGACAGGGGCTGATCCTCAGCGCGGCTGAGGGGGGGATGCATACGCCGTCAGTGTCACAGAGACACACGGGGCCGGCTTTCAGCACTGACGACACACACACACACACACACACACACACACACACACATGCACACACACCCGTCCCACACATACACACACGTACATTTAACTATCGAAGCGTAAGATATACAATAGTATATCATCAGATATCTACAGCCACATAAACACTTAGTAAACCAGCTGCACCAATATATCCACACGTGCACGCGCACACACACACACACACACACACACACACACACACACACACACACACGAACGCACACACTTGCACACAAACCCACACTCAACAGTATTGCCAAATAATGATACATTATAATACATATTATATTACATTTAACAACAAATCTACTCCGCCACATTTAGAGATATAACTGAAGTTACAGCTTTCATGAAACCATGATGAAACACAGAAGTACGTAAGCATATTGAATGACTTTGCATCACGTGTGTCTTGTGCAGTAGGGTGTATACGTTTGTACACGTTTGAGAACTTACCCTGTCTGTCGGCTGGGTGGATGTGATGAAGGGTCTGTTGGCTCTGCCGAATGGCTGCAGTCAAGGGCAAGTCCGCCTGCATCACCCACTCCTGGTTACCGTTGACTACAGCCTCCGTGGGCATTGCCAAAGAGTGGCGCTTGGGCACATCTTTAGTCAGGGTGGCCAGGGACTGCTTTGCCTGAGGACACAGACACACACACACACACACACACACACACACATACATACAAACACAGATGTGCAGTCCTTGTTCAAATCAGTCCAGCACAAACAAGCAAACAGCACTGTTGACATTTTAACGACTGTCAGTAATGACAGCGTTAGGCATTTGGACACTGTTCTGTCACCATGCTGTGAAGATGTGTAGGCAGGGTGCTCTTGTTTTTTTTTTCTTTTTTTTTCTTTTCTCCTCAGGGCTTTTCTTGTCTGCAAATGCCATTCCATAGTGTTTTTCATCTTTCTTTACCCTCTCTCTTTGTTCCATGGGATTATTGTGCGTCTGTCTCACAGCTGCTTTACGGGCTTGTGAAAAACGTTTGAGGAAGTGCCTGCTGACGGCAGACTGAGTGTGTATGTACAGAGGCAGAGTGAAATAAAGTTGTTTCGTAATTATTAATGACAACATCTGCTCCACACACCTCTGTATGAACACACAGATCCTTGAGTGTTAAGGGTGTGTGTGTGTCAGTGTGCGTGTGTGTGTGTGTGTGTGTGTGTGTGTGTGTGTGTCTGTGTGTGCACGTGTGCATGTGTTTGTGTGTGTTTTACCCTCAGAGAGAAATCAGAGATATATAAAGCTTCAGTTTCAACCTATAAATAGTCAAAACAGCAGTTTGATAGACAGGGAAATGGGAAAACTAGATTACGTCACACCATGGTCATGCCAGGCAGCAAGCAATATCATCATCCTCATCATCATCATCATCTTCATCATCATTATCATCATCATCATCATCATAATTTTTATGAACACCAAACACTGCCTCTGGGTTTGTAATATTCCTGAGAAAGCTACTGAGGATCATGCAGGGAATAATACACACAGGGGTCACACAATGTCCAAATTAAGTCTACAGACATGTTCCTCACAGGGTATATTAAAACCAGCAGTCCCTGCACAAAACTCCATGGCAATACACCATTATGGAACTGCTGAACAACTAAATACAATTACTTGAGGACTTCCTTCAAAAAAAAAAAAAATACACAACACAACCAAAATATTCATGCCTTCAATCCCATCCACAAATGGAAACACTGGGATTGGTCACAAATGGGTTAGGAAAACTGGCTCAGGCCCAGTAGGGTTAGTTTACGAACAGACGTGCAACCAATCAGAACCTCCGATGAACCACTGCACACATGAGATGGGGAAGGGCAAATAGAAAAAAAACACTGTGTCAGCCAATCAGAAAAGGAGAAGAGAATTGATTGACAGGCCTGGCTGGTCTTACCGACATGGCCTTCGGTGAAGCCTGTTTGTCTGCTGGGCGAACCATCACCCGGTACTCCAGTTTCTGAACCACATAGTTACGTATCTGAGGAGACATGGTACACATACCGACAGTGTAGCGGGCTCCTACTCCAGACACACTCAAACCACTTCTGACACTGAGATAAGTTTTTCGATGCGTGTTCAATTTCAATCCGCGATCCATAAAAAAATCCACGAGAGAGCAGGAAAGCGAAAAGTAAGTGAGGTGTTGAAAAAAAAAATGCGTGAGAAAAAAACGCGACACGGGAAGAAGAAAATAAATTCCTTGTTCAAAAAGCAAATGTTTGTGCAGGAATATGGTCTCCAAACTGGCCACATTTCTGTCCAACTCAGACAGACAGTCTTTAACCTGCCAGGACAATCTGCAAGGGGACAACGACACTTCCAAATTGAACGACTCTGTATTTGGTATCTCCACGAATCAAATGTGTTTAGCAAAATCCCAATCCCAATCAAAAACATGCATCCACATAACAGCAGACCCAAATCCGTTACAAATTCAAGTACTGTGTAAATGTTAAAACAATTTCACTTTTAACGGTTCCAACACACTCTGGACACATACCAATCGTTGTAACTGTCTGGATGAAAAAAATTGAATGCACGCATATAGGGTTCCAGAAATTCTACCTAAGCATCACTAAAGTCTAACTGAGATCTTATTAGTGGAGCTTCATTCAGAGCTTGGTTCAGAAGTCTTCAGTGTGTCACAACTGAAACCGTATCCAGTTGCCCCTCTGGGCATTCTTCTCACAAAAAAAAAAAAAGTCCCTGTACTCCGGTGGCTTTGAAACAGCCATTCATGGTAAGGGCTGTAATTGAGCTTCTCTATCCAGCTTTGCTTCACTGCTCTAGCGCTGACACAGAATGTTGAAATACCAGAGACAGCAGCAGTGGCGTGAACCTCAGCGAAGCTGACTCTCTCACCTAAACGTACAAATCAGGGGGAGGGAGTAGCTATCACAGCACACCAGGGGGGCTAAACTAATGACAGTGAACGTCGCACTGCAAAATCAGAGTGAGAGATAGGCATTACGGGCTAAGATCAGCCTTGACTTTGACAGGAGAGAGGCAGGGGCTTTATTTTCCCACAGTGCAGACAGCTGCTGAAAAGCTAAAAAAAAAAAAAGCCTTGTTATCAGCGAGAGAGGTAAAGGTGTATTGATTAAATGTACACATCATCACCAAGCCGTACGTTTTAAAAAAGACTCAAAAATACGATTAAGTCTAAAAAACTGTTAGGAAGAAAAGATTGCAGACCAGAACAGATTGATTATATATATATATATAGATAGATAGACAGACAGACAGATAGAGAAAGAGAGAGAGAGAGAGAGAGAGAGAGAGAAAGCTGTTGTGAGTCTCTATGGTCAAAGTAATTGTGTGCCTGTGTGTGAGTGTTTTTAATTTGTGAAACTAATTGTACTTTGGCAATAAGAATACAGGTTAAACAATTTGTTAGTGTCATGTCAGAACTGAATTAAACTGAAGTGAGTCTGTGACAAATGAAATGTCTCAGCGAGGGTCAGAGTGATGTGTGTGTGAGTGTGTGTTATTACTTATGAAAGGTGTAATCTCAGTTATATGTGGTGGAGTAGATTTGTTGTGTGTGTGGGTGGGTGCGTGTTATGTTATACAGGGTGCCTGCTGTATTGGTTATGCACCCATATCTCACCATGGCCAATTCAGCCTCCAGCTCTTTGATCCTGTTCTCTTTCAGGTCCAGTTGTGAACGGAGGGCTCCGGCATGTTCCGTGGCCTCTTTGGTTTGCCGGCGAAGGTCCCACTTCTCTCTCTCCAGAAGATCCTTCTCTTTTGCCAGTGCTTTCACCGCATCCTCACTCTCCTACAAAACACAGATTGACCTATCATTAACCCATAACAAACATAACATGAAGTGTGTTTTCCTGTGTCAGTGTAATGTGTATGAATTTGCTTTGGGGACATTGTATTGTACTTTTCTGTGCTGTTCATAGTTGCGTATGAAGTCTCGGAGTTGCTCTTCTCTGCTCTCCAGCGTGGCATAAAGCTGCTGCATCTGGTTTACCAGGTCTGCTTTCTCTGCCTTCAACCGCTTCCTGTCAGCTTTCATAGCTGCACAGAGATGACAGACAAAGAGAGAGGGAGAGGCAGAGAGGGAGAAAGAGAGAGAGAGGTAGGGAGAGAGATGGTTAGAGTTAAAACGTGCTAATATTCTCAAATTTGATAAGTCTGGTACTGACTCATGTTAATACTAAAGTGATGCAATTTTCCCCTGTTTTTCTTGGAAAAACATCAAACATAGACATCAAAGCATAAACAAGATGTTTATTCTGTAAAAATAACAGAACTGATGATGAAGCTGAAAGATTACATATTTCATACATTAAGGGATTTTAGGTTTGGTTCTGTTGCTCGCAATTCCGCTGTATAGTTGGCCTGATATGATTATTAAGGGGGGGGGGGTAGATGATTTAAGTTGTGAAGTGTGTGTTTCAAACCTCTGCCTAACACACAGGTTTAATTACTCTGTCCTGCATCTATTTCTACTTCCATATCTTAACACTTACGTAGTATGCCCTCTCTTTCTTTATTTCTGTCTTTTCCTGTCTGTTTCCTAAATGATAACATTTCACACTATCCTTACTTTACCCTTTCACAATATCCTTCCATCTTTTCAAACACTTCAACATTCACTCTCTAAAACATTCTCTGTCCCTTTCCCTTCAAACACAACTCTTTCTCTTTCACCTTTCTCTCTCTCTCTTCTTCCTCTTCTCTGCCCACCCATCTCTCAGTGCCAGGGCCCCAGCTGGGTCTCATTAATTAAGTACTATTACTGATGCCGTAATTGAGCGGCATTCACAGGATACATCTGGGGAGCTTGCTCTGACTTGCAAATTGAGCACTGACTTTTCCAAGGACGTTTTTACATTTTTTCCTCTCTCACTCTCTTTCTCTTTCTCTCTCTCTCTCTCTCTCCCTGTCTCTCTCTTCCCCTCTGTTTCTTTCCTCAGCTTTCTCTTGCAAAAGGAATCATTATGTTGAAGTGAAATATTAGCCAACAGCCTGGACCGCTAGCACAAAGACCACTCCACACCCCCCCCCCCCCCCCCAAAAAAAAAGAAGGAGAAAAGAAAACCGAAGCCTTGACGTTCATCTAGACCCCCCCCCCCCCTCCCCTTCAAAAGTAGAGGGGATCAAACTAGAAAAAAAGCCTTTTGAGAAAGATTTAAAAGAAAAAAAAAAAGCAACTTGGCTGTTGCCTTTGCTCCCATATCCGTGCCAGTTTCACAAGTGGATGTGGAGGGGAAAAAAATGCCTGCATCCGAGCCATTTTCCATTAACGTAAAATCCGTGTTTGTAAACAGCTTGAATTCCTGAGAGCTGTCATTGCATCTTGTTTAGTCTGGGAATTGCGGGAGCTGCTGTGGCAGAGGGAAAGGCGACAGTTAACCACGAGGGTCTCTCCGCCCCTGACAGCCACGTTAACGTTTAAGACCGCCGAGAGGCCGAGAAGGCTGGCCTGACGCTCTCTCTGTCAAAGAGTCATTATCAGATACTATCACACTGGAGCACTGAGCACAAAAGGAAAACTTAAATACGAATCAAGCTGAGGGGAAAACAGAAAAGATTGGGGGGGGGGGGGGGGGGGGGGCGTATAGAAAATAAACACAAATGCTCTGTGAGAGAAAACAAGTAGCGACAGATGAGAGAAAAAAAGGAGGGGGATGTGTGACTGCTTGGAGACGGACAGGCAGGGCATTATGGGTAATGTTGCCGTCGACTGGCCTTTTTGTCTTTAGCACTCGTGATAAAAACCTAAACGCTCAGACACACGTGAAGTGAGAGTTTTTGACTGGAATAATCTTGGTGGCTTCCATCTTGACTGTTAACACTACTTGGTATCCATGATGAGCATTATACTAACAAATATAGTGCAGCCAGTGCCATTACACAGAAAAACCTCATTAAATTCGCACTGCAATTTAGACTGTGATGTGGTTACATTTCGGTATTTGGCGAGACAGTGTCATGTTAAAATATCACGCTGTTTTTGAAATGACACTACTCTGCTACTATCCTTTGTTCTTTGGTCTGAGAATGTACTAAAACATTCTACCTCTTTGCAGAGGAGAGGAACATGTGTGAAGAGACACTTTGAAGAGGCTTTTTATATTGAGCGTGTATGGTACATCATGTTCTAATAGAAGCTCTTGACAACTGAAGAGGCTCTCTGACCATTCCCTGTTTGAGGAATCAGGTGAGACAATGCCACAGAGGGAGAGAGAGAAAAAGTGGGAGAGAGAGAGAGAGAAAATGAGAGGGAGAATGAGAGGGAGAGACAAAGAAAATGGGAGAGGGAGAGAGGGAGAGAGAGAAAAAGGGAGAGAGAGGTTTCCAGTGCATTGGTTCTATGTATGAATGGACATCACATCTGAATTTCTTTCCCCATGTGACTCACAAATTTTTCTTTATTTGAGATCACATCCTGCAGGAATAACTATTTGGGGGTCGGTGGGATTACTGTTGGTGTAGTTCATCAGGAATAAAAGAACTGTAGGTACACTGGATGCAGTAAAACACTACACATTTAAAGGTATTTGTTTAAAATAACATTCCATCAGAGTTAAAATAATTGCCTGTTCCTACAATTCACAGTGAAACAGGATATTTGACAGGATTGTCCTTTCAGAGAGGTACACAATGTACTAAACACACAAAATAAAAGACCTCTCCTGATCGAGTAAGAAGTCGGACCGTGTCATTGCAAAACGCAGAGCAGCTTGGCATCCGGCTACATAAATGAATTCAAATCCAAACACAAATGCTATTTTCATGAGAATTATAAATAGAATTAAGCCAAAAGAATCAGCTAAATCAAATTAGATTTTAACACAGCTCTTTTCATGTCAACTCTCTAATACCTACCACACTCAGTTCTTATGGTATTATTATTCCCATATCACCGGCATGGGCAAAATAACAACATTTGTTTTTTTTTTTTCTAGGGGAAAAATCCACTCATTCTTGAATCCTTTGCTGGGGAGACTTAACTCCAGAAAAAAATGGGATTTGTTCTATATGTTTAAAAGTTGGAAGATGGATGGTGGAGAAATCTTAATCTCGGCCTAGTCCACGTAGGGGATACTTCAATTCGGTAGGTCCCATGAGTTTTAATTAAGCACTGGGCGCTTGTGCTTCTGTTCCTACTCCTACCGTCGATCTCCACAACCGAGATAAGATTCCTAATTATCTCTCTCTGTATTCCTGGAGAGAGAGCACTGAGCTAGACGGCATGTTCGGGAGTGCAAGTGGTTAGGGGGAGAAACGTGTTATACAATTCCCTGCATAAAACATAGGAGTTTCCAATTAGTTTCATGTTAAGGCCCACACAATTCCAGCTTCACGTTAAAAAAAGTCCCGAGAATTCACGTTTCCCTTGGGAACAAACCCAACAGCACTTCACAGTCCAAATTACAGTCATTATCTTCTGCTTCAGTATGGAAGATAATACTTTCATGTCAACCTGCGGTGGTAAACAGTTTTAATTAACCTTATGTTAATCAGTTATGTTCAAAATGGAAAACAGTAGTCACTTTACGTGAGCTAGCTGAATGAGAGCAGGTATGTCTGAAGTCGAAAGTGTTGGTTTGTCTGTTTATGTTTAAATGCACGGTTAGGGAAATTACCATGGCCTTATCTGAACTGTCATAAAGCTCCGTTTTAACGACGGGCACGTCACCATTTCATAAAATGCGGAATGGCATGTGCACTCTTACGTTTACCACATTAGCCCAATGTAGCAGTAAAACTGTTTTTTTTTTTTCCTTTTTTTTTTCTCGGAGGCATGTAAGTGTAATCGTCATTTACTCAGGCAATCAAGAGTTTCGGTCAAGGCTTTCGGTTGAGCACGACTGTCTGGTCCACAGCTGGTTGTCTGAGGGCCTCAGCTCTTTGTGCAGCATATGTCCATGTGTGTTTTACACAGTGTAAATGGGTTTTTCAGTGTGGGTAGCACATTCGTTTTCCTGGAATATTTGCTGTAGGCTAGCTGTCTAGAGTCTCGACATCCCCCCCCCCCCCCCCCCCCCCCCCCCAATCTCCACAGGCTCTCCTACCAGGCCAAACCTCTTTAACCTGCTATGTGACAAGATGTTCACAGCGCTAATGAGCAAAGCCACTCCAAACTAAAGCATCTCCTCAAACAACAAGGAGCCACAGAGAGAGAGAGAGAGAGAGAAAGAGAGAGAGACAGAGAGAGAGAGAGAGAGAGAGAGAGAGAGAGAGAGAAAGAGACTCTCAGTCCAGAGACTGTTTGTGAAGAAGAGAGGAACTTTACAGCTTTTGGAGCTTTGCCAGCACTGTGCGAATCTCATAACACAATGTTATTAAGACACGGTAAACTTGTCTAATTTGTTTTTAATTTTTTTTTCAACCTGTTTTCAGATTTATATACAGATAACAGTGTGATACTATTCCAACATGGCCCATGACTTTATCCAAAAACAAGGCATTTAAGACTGAATTACACTGTCAGGGTCATAGAAACTCTTTTGCAATAGAGTTAAAAATTAACTCTACAAACGCCATCTGACCCTCTCTCTTTGCTCACAGGACAATAGAGCTGTTAACACAAGAGCCCAGCATTGCAAACAAGGTACAATACTTTCAATTATGTTTCATGAAGCTGGTCTGTCCTGTAGGCTGATACCAAGCATCCATCTATCTTCATCCATCACAAAATACATTCATTTTTGTCAGTACAGAGAACTGTGGTGTAAAATGTTTGTTTCTAAAATTAAAGACAAGATTCCCTGTAGGTGAGTTTCTATTAATAAATAGTCTGTGTAACTTTCCAAATCTTAAAAAAGAGGCAAGACCCATTTTATTTCATAACTGCTCTTTTTATAAACCCTTTCCTTTTTTAAACCCACTTAGTTAACATAATCCGTCTGATTCATGAAAAACTATAATTCTTTGACGGAGCTGTGTACAACTATATTTGTTAGTCTGATGATTAGGGAACCAGAGATGCTTGGTGTAACCACTTGGGGCCACTGCCGACCAAAAGAGAGAGAGAGAGAGAGAGAGAGAAAGAGAGAGAGAGAGAGAGAGAGAGAGGGGGAGGGGTTTATCAGATTGAACACTGACAAAATAAAAACTGGGAAATTATTTTCTAAAAGATGAAAAATGAGACATCTGACAGATGTGCCAAAATCGCTTTTGAGCCCAAATGCCTATCACTGAGAGAGCGTTAAAATTTCCAGTTCACGAAATTCGATTTGAAGTCCCAATAAATTCGGAGCTCAACTTCTGAAGACAACTCACACTGCAGCTAATCAAATCAGACGTAGTTACGTGGTCAGACAAAAAAAAAAAAGGAAAGAAAATTCTAGACTGATTTTGTGAGTTGGCTCGTGAGTAGGGTAACGATGGGGACAAAGCAGTCTGAATTAGCATTACATTTATGGTTCCAAATAAACACAAATGTACCACATGTTGAGTTCAGACAGTATAACACATATGCTTTATGGCTTTCGGAGAACCACACTCTTCTAACTTTAAATCATCAGCTGGGCTACCATGTAACACATTCTGGAAACAACTCAATTTGGCTGATCTTAATTAAGCTTACATGTCTTGGTCAGGTTCAGCTTAGACATCGTGGCATCTCATAGGCAGACAATCCAGGGGAGAATTTTACACTTTAGGAAAAGCAAAGATCTCAACACTTGGTAAGAAAGTCTAGTCTTACTTCACAATAGCCAGTACAGATGGGATTGAGAGAGGGGCCTACAATTAAGGGTAGGTGGCTATTACTACTACCGTTACTGTACACTCTTGTCAGTCATCACTACATGCTTTGGTAAGACAGCATCTCTCTCCACTCTCTGTTATTTCTTGCAGTTTCTTACTGGTGGTTGGTTAAAAGAGAACATGCGGTCAGATCAGGAGAGAGTGAGAAACAGGGAGGGAAGGAAGATCTTTGAGGATTTTTTTATTTATTATTTTTCTTACATTTTGCCATTGTTTGTTCTGGCCACAGGGTTAGATGTTGTTTTCGTAAACTGTTCACAGTGCCCTGAACAACCACAATTTGTCATGAGAACAACGATTTATGAGAACTGCCGTAACACCGGTAGCTTCTGGCAAAATCGCACGATGAGGTACCAGACCGATATGATGCCGTTTCAAGCAAAGTGCCAGGAACAACGTGATTTCAAGGTGAAGACATGTGGCAGTCATCCTTGCTTTGGCTTCTCCAGAGGCTCTGCAGAGTACTGTGGGATGTAGGAGGTGTCAGATGTTTTTTTTTTCTTTTTTTTTCTTTTCAGTGCTTTGAGGGCTGAATCTTAAATCGGAACCACGTTTCTGTTAGTTAAAGACCCTTTCGGAATTATTCTGTTGTGGTTAGCAAGTGGAAGGAATAGTTTACAATTCACTCCAATCACTCATTACAACAAGCAAGCTCTTACTTCCCCCACAAGAGACAGAGCAGCCAACTTGTTCTGTGTAATATAAATCTTTGGGACTGGTAATTATAGTGCTCCTGAGATCATCCACTCTCTAAATTTTTGTTTCATTTGCTCAAATGAGGATTGTGTCTTTGGCATCTGGCAGGCAGTCACCAATATATTTCTTGAGAATCTGGCATAAATTATGGTCTGATTGGCTGTTTCTCTTTTCTCCAGATTAAAATGAGGCAACGGAGAGAGGCTTCATTTGACTAAAATGAGAATACTCCTAAATCCTTACATATGCACTGTTTCTTCATGAAATGCTCCTTCTCGAATACAGATAGCTTGGTACGCTAATGAATCTTTCAAAGAGAATCCTAGAAACACTTCAGCTGGCAGTAAGGTTCAGGGACAAGCGACCTGGGATGGAGTTCTAGTGACTATAAGAGTACTATTACCTCGAGCTAACCAAGGAACAAATACAGCATTTGCCTTCAAATAAATATGATATCTGGAGAATTTCTGTTGGTCACGCTTAGTTCTGAGGGAAAAAAATGCTATTCCTTTAATCTGCAAGCAAATGTCTCAGCAGAATGGGGAAGGGACTGACATACATAGCTATTTTGTTATTGAAATCAATCACGCTTCAAGAGAGCGATTATAAAAGGAGGGAAAAAAAGAAGTCAAAGATGACCTTAGATGAATTGTACTTATCTGATTTGACAGCATTTTTCAAATTCATGTCAATTTGTCTTATCTTTCCAATTTTTTTTTTAAATATATAATCTTTCTAAAGGCTGTTTGAAGGCAGGTTTAAACTGAAGAAATCTTGCTCTCTTATCCCAACAGTTACCATGGTTTCAGTGTTATCGTTAGAGCTTCATCGCCTCTGGTTTCAAGCCCGTGTTTAACATCCTAAATGTATTCATCCCTCTCTCACAACAGCCCACACACAGTAATTATCCCCAAATATCACTCATTAGCATGTGCTATCGGCAAGACAGATTCTCTGAATTCACAGAACAACAACAACAACAACAACAAAAACAAAAAAAGGCAAAACAGATAACAGATGTGGTGCCAGTTTGTGTTTGGTAGTGAGGGAGCACCAACGGTAGCAATGCAGAGATGGCTCTCAGACAGCATTAACCCACCCAACCCAACAAAAACAAGGCTAAATGTGTTGGCCATGAGATGCAGATTGGAAGTGCTAATGAAATCAGCACAGAGCCTTAGTAATTTTACCAAAGCCAAGCAGAATTTGAAGTGTGCAAAGCTGGGTGCTGTTTCGGGAGGTTTTTTTAAATTTATTTATTTTTTATTCATTTTTTTGTTATGGTATGCACAGTAGCAGGATTACTCACTCGCAGCTGAACGCAAGCTTTAGCTTGACATGCTAATTACTGTTAATTCCTGATACACGGAACACATTGTCTTCGGACTATTATGTGCACTGTGCATTTGAATAAGGAAACTGGATATACAACATAATTTGAATTGCTAGATCGGGACATGCTTGTTTTCCATGCTTGGCAAACTGTGGCCTAAGTGTGTAACTTTAGTCACAGTTAAATAGTCCAATGTGGAAATCAGTGTTTAGTTAAACACAGATTCCATGTCCGACAGAGACACACGGGGGTCCTGTTCACCGGAACGTCTGTCCACAGATCGTCAGTCAATTCTGAGACCTGGAATCCACTCTATACCACAATATTTGCTCAGTAAGACTCCGCAACCCTGGCATGTTCAAGAAATGAGAACAGACTCAAACGAATAACGAAACAACAACTGGCAATTTCCTCTGACCTCCTGGGGGCTGTAAACCCTCATCTGTGAGACAGAGCGGCTTCCCTTAAAGTCCACAACCCCACAAAGTCGAGCAAACCATCCTTGATTCAAGTTTCATTGCTAGCATTACGCCACTGCTAAACCCCCCCTGCAGTGCAGGATGTTTTCCTTACCTCCTGTTGTGTTATATTAAAAAAAAACAAACAGCCCAGCCGTTCAGAGAGACATCTGTCGGGTCCAAGGAGAAAGAGCATGTGTGTGCGAGAGGTTCATGGTTTTGAAATAATAAGAATGAATCACTGTGTGGTACGAAAACATAGAGGACCATACTTTTTAACAGCACCCCCCCCCCCCCCCCTCCTCGTACAAGCTTTCATTTAAATCATTACCATAAGTCAGGAACATTCAAATGACTCAAGAATATATTTGCTTGCTTTTAATTCTAATACTTGTATGAGGTGACACTAGTGACTCACTAATGTTCTATTATTAATTATAACATTTCATTATTTTTTCTTCTCACACAGCAAGGTTAACAGCAGGAATTTCATGGCACAGGAACCTGGGAACTTGGACTTTTCTGAATGAAACCCATTCACCACAGTGGATGATGGTCTTAAGAAAACCTGAAAACCACTCACCCTGTAAGGCCTCCTTGGCACGGTCCAGTTCCTGCTCTTTCTGAGCCAACTGGACTTTCAGCTCTGTGGCCGAGAGCACCTCGGCTGAGCACCCGCCGTGCGACTCCTCCAAGTCCTTGGTCAACATGTCCTTCATCTGACGGAGCAGGTGAACTTCCTCCTGCAGCTGGGCCACCTCCTCCCGCAGCAATACTGTACGGACGCGAAGAAAAAAGAGTTGGAGACTTAGTGGGATGACGTTTAAAGAGACCTTATCATCAGTGTTCCGTCACTGCTCAAATCACAATGTTGTATAGAATACTGAGGCTGTGTAAAGGTTCAGTGGTGCCTTAAACCATAGATAAATAATCATAAATGCATGCCGAGTTCATAGCAATGCAATGAACTCCATATGGTCCTACACAAACTTCTACACACAAAACTGTGCATGGCAAAAGTATAATTCCAGCTCTGCTAATTGCGCAAAAACTTAAAATACCATCCCGTCACGCTGATTAAACGCGCTGAAAAGCTTACACACACCACAAGTGCTTTTGGCCAACAATGCCAAAAATAAAAAAGGAGAATACCCACTGTGAAATTCCATTATGGAAATAAGTGAGAGTCAGGGGAGAGCCCACTATAAATAAGTAACACGGGAATGAACAATGGTGTGAAACGCGATTGCCAAAATATTTATAGAGTGAGCTGCCAAATTAGTCCAAATGAGTGAGGGAAAAAAATTGAGCACTTGGCATTAAAATTAGACTCTCATGAATTAATTTCTCAGCTGCACTACAGTGAGAGTCAGGCAAAGGTCAGTGTAGAGAAAAGAGACTGTCCTCTTGATAACTTCTTTCTCTCACATTCTTCAAAGCATAAGTATCTTGATAAGGCCATTCATTGTTTTGAACAGAGCTCATTGGGAAAAATTAATTAATATGAAAGCACTGCCAAGTAGCCTCCCCGTGAGCCAACTAAAATGCAGTTCACATTTTACAAGAAAACTCAAACACAAGGCAATAATCGACAGTTTCACAAGAACCATTTGTTTATGCAAAAGCCTTTGACTGTTTACTGGAACATGCTTAGAGACAATCACATTAGAATTTTCAGAGGGACCAGCCCATGCTATAATACGTGAGAAAATACCATTGGAAATATTGCACAACTGCTTAAACAAATAGTTTTTTGGTGTCAAATGAGCCGTCTTATTCTGAATTCCAGACTGTTGTTAGGTGTTTGTGTGCGTGTGTGCGCGTGTGTGTGTATGTGTGTGGGTGTGCGTGCGTGTGTGTGTGTGTGTGTGTGTGTGTTCTCCCACGGAGGAAAAAACATGTTCCCTCCCCATCCCCTCTGCCCTTAGCTCATTACACAGCAGCGGGACACCAGCTATTCCAGTCAGTCACAACCCTGGGCTGTCTACAGTACATGAGAGCAGTTTGGAGATTATAGCATTGTACCATTAACAGTGTGAAGGACTCTCTACAATTCCTCATGTACTGCACTGCAAACATTCAGTGCACAGACACACAATCCTGACCTGAACTAGAGCAGTAGCCCCCTGCTTCCTATAGAAACACATCACCATTCACATCACAAACACAACAAGCAACACACTCTGGCGCTTTCAATGCAATGCCTGTCTTCACAGCAGAATACAGAGATTTCACTTATACTATGTCAAAAAGCTGTCATGTTTGGTCTACACATAGTACAAACAAAGCTGGACCAAGAATTCCTTTCTGTTAATATAACAATACCAACAACACACTGTCCAGTACTAAACAGTTAATTCTCCACTAAAAACTTTCTCAGCTACACAGTTTTAAAGATATAGATGATCTATGCACACTCTCTCTCTGTCAGAGAGAAATAGTGGCAAACTGTTAGCAGTCAGCTATACACAGTTCAGAGGTACCTCTTATGTTAGGCTAAAGTGTTGTTTGAGGTATAGTGCTTGGATAACTTGCACTATACTTCAATATAGTGCCTACCATGACTCCGCAACTGCTTTGCTTCTGGAAAAAAGAGAGTAATGAGGAAATTCTTGCAAAAAAAGGCAACAGGGAGCATAGTCAATAGGATTAGATTCTATTATAGCCCTGCATTCAATACAATTACTTATTCATTGAGTTAGTCTCTATTGATTGTGCAAAACCAGCAAAAAATAAGGACAAAATAGGTTAAGTTAGGAATGCTGATGGGTACACCTCTTAAATCTTACTGAATACGAAAGAAAATATCAGCATATTAATTGCCAAATTCGACAGAGTATTGCATGATTTGCTGTGATACTTTCAGATAGCCAAGGCCGCAACTGAATCAGTCTTTAGACATTAGCTACGATAGCATAAGCCAAAGCACGTCTGAGAAAACAACCTGGCACGCTAAGTTGCAGATCCTAGCAACTTTGTTTCAGCGGCAGATCTCAATTTGCACAACACTCAGATGTGTTACTACAGCAATCAACACAAGAGCCACACAGATGCACTCCCTCAATGTGAGTTAATGCATCAGTTTTTGATTAACAGACCGTATGTTGATTGTAGTGGTGATTGAACTCGGGTTGGCCCTTTTGCTTGTTTAAGACCACATACTGTAACATTTTACAAAAAAGAACATAATATTCGAAAACACCAGCAATGTTCGCTCCAATTCCTTTCACTAGGACCTCATGCCAAATATCAATATGCAAGTTTTTTTTTTTTCTCCTATGAGTGGACCTTAGCCCATTACCGATGGACAGGAAGGGGGTAGCGAGGCTACAGGAGCGAAGACACTGCGATATGAAACTGCTCTGCAGGCTCGAGCAGGCAGAGCCCCCTGTGCTGAAACATGACAGATAAGGAGGAGTGGAGGAAAAGCAGGTCCATTACTCAGTTGGGTTTTTTTTTTTCTCTCTCCCTCTCTCTCTAACTCTAAGGCAAGAGCATGTTCTCTGCACTAGCCATAACAACAACAACAACAAAAATGCATGCCACTCTCCTGATAAGCCAATCTCTCAAATAAGCCTACTTCTTTTTTCTGGCTCTGTGCTTTTCCATTTGCTTACATGTTCAATGGAGGCCAGGTAGCGGAAATTCAACTATGGGCTCTGGCTGACAGCATAGAACCAGCTGTGTGGTTATAACCTTGAGTTACATGTTTGAGAAACGCAGGTGGTCTGACTCATTTTCAAGCTGAACAGGTGGTATTGTTGGACCCCACATAGAATTACTTGATTTAACTCTGATGTAGCTCAACACTTATGGACATAAAGCATGGAAACCACAGACTGTCATAGAAATGAGCGTGTGAATGTTGATCATTTGAGATATATCTAGCAAACTAGTTATGCTGCTGTTTTTTAAAGTATTTGCGAGTTAGAGACAACTGAATAGCATGTAAACAACAAAACAAACTGAAGGAGCTCTGTAGTTGAAAAACTTGATATATATGTATATATATAAAAAAGATAAATAAATAAGAAAACACGATTAAAGTAGCTTTGTCATAATGGAGATGAGCAGTCTCTCTGATACAGCCAGTCACATGGATCCATAGACTGATGAGAAAAAACAAAAGAAAGAAACCAGAGAGCTGTTGTGACTGATGACACAGAGAGCAAACATGTCACAGCTTTCATCCTTTACAACGAATCAGTGTCATAATTCTACCCGGGCCGTTAAGGCATCTGCTAGGTTAGCTATTACGAATTTCACAAGAAGCATTACAATTCAATAAGGAAGTAATTGCAAACAACAATTACTTCCTTACTGAGGCATTACAATTTGGTAAGGAAGTAATTACAAAAAACCCCAAAAGAAAACAAAGACACAACAACAACAACAACAACAACAACAACAAAACCCCACTTACGAAAGCTCCAGAACTTTTCTCTCTCCTAAGAAAGTGAAGAGATGAGCATTCAAAGGTCTAGTTCTGGCTGAGTGCGGATGGAGGTGTATTGCGTTGCGTGACTGCATTGGCCTAATAGTGATGATAAAGAGCTCACGGTAACAGGGCTGGCGTGTAGGAGGAAGGAGAGGAGGAGGAGGAGGATGGCAGACAGGCTCTCTGTTTATGAAATGAGGGGGGAATCCATTAGGCATGGCCATACGCACTGAGATCCTCTGGGCTTAGCGTATGATGAATCTCTCCATACAAACAACGTAGCGGCAACACCTGCCACAGATTAGCAAATGCCACCAAAAATATCTCTGCTCATTCTCTCCTGGCTGTTCACATACTGCAATGCATGTGTAACGGCTACGATGTTGCATGTGGACTAGCATGTCTATGCCAGCGGACGCTCAATAAAAGCTAATCCCACTGTCACTGTGCATTCATGTTTGCTTCAGACAATACATGTTTAAGGTCTGACTCTGATTAACTCTTTGATTAACTAAATGTCCTTAACTCTAAAAGATATGTTCTTTACTTCACTGAAAAAAAAAAAAGTCTTCATTTTGGTAAAGAGCAAAGGATTTTGAGGTGAGTTAGCTGTATATTTACCTGTGATGTAGCGGTCAAGCTACCCAATTGAAGCCACAAAAATATGTGTCTATGAACGTAACTCAGTGTGTGTGTGTTACAGGTGCCTGTATAATATCAGATGCCATGATGTAAATTAAAGTTTGAGTGTCCAGCGGAGAACATTCCTTGTGAGGGCTTTAATCACTACTGCCAAATGTAACAATGTTACTAAAACATCCCTCTCAACTGAAAATGATCCTGTAAGCTGAATACCAGGTCCATTGCCAAAGGCACATAGTGATCTCTTGCCCCAGGCCTCCAGTAAGAGTGTACAGAGCAGGTGTTTATGACAGGCATTGCTTTTTGGTCCTGCTGTGAAAAGTATGCCAGATCTCTCCTGTTGTTTTAGAAATCCAATTATTCAGATGTTGGGTTGAAGATGTCTTTAACAGCAAGAAACAGACTGATAATTACTAGCATCACTGTTGACAACAATGACTCCTTATCTCACTAAAACTGAGATATTGAGTGGTGAGAAATGTTTTTTTTTTTTTTTAATCCACGGGGAGAGGAGAGAAAATGGTGGACAGTTGATATTCTTGATGGCGGTCCAGCTGCAGAGAGTGCGGGATTGCCCTGGGGCAGTAGGGCATGTGGTTTCGCTGGGTTGACATGAGTTGAAACTCCCCCAAGCAACGTGTCAGCAACTCCCAGCTCCTCTGAGCAGTGTTCTGATCTCAACCCCTGCAGTGATGCTGACTGGAGGGTTGACGACTATATTTGGCAATACTTAAGAATGGAAGACACAGCGATTGCTCATCGGGGTGAACCAGCTCCCAGCAGCATACGTTGACAAAATATGCACATCTACCTAATTGAGTAATTCATAATTAACACATTGCCAGTTACAAGAACTCAATAAATAATTTTTTAATGTAAATGACTACTGGGATACACTTTTTTAATCTTCAATAAAACCTCTCCACATGGATTACGATCAGAATGACACTTAATCATTTAAGAGTTTCAGCTGAGGATTTTGACATGTTGGCAAAAGTCTGTTACAAAAGCAGGTTGCCTGGAGGGCAAAAATGAACTGTGAGTGTGTGTGCGATGACAAGAATGAGAAACCAGGAGGGCACATAATGACAGCCTGGTGTATGACGGTTACGGACTTGAATGCAAAAAACGACTGACTCATGCTCCATAGCACGTGAACGTCAATGCCTTTCAAATACAGACTTGCTCTGAACACAATACACACAAACGCACACGCATGCACAGACACATGTGCACGTACAACGAGATCTACCTCTGTGAGAGTGCAAATGAGAGAGGGAGGTTCTACTTTGCCTTATGGAATGCAGCTTGAGTGCCTTGGAGGGCATTGTTCTTTTTTGCACCTGCTTCACAGTGGAAGCCAGCAATGGGCGTCTTTTCCAATTAGCTCCTCAAGGTGTTCAGGTAGAAGCACCAATTACACGAAGCAGTTTCACTTCTAGGACCTCCTCAAGAGATCCACTTGGCAGTACGCTTGTTAGTTTTTGGAGACTGAAGGTGACAGGTTTGTGCTGTGTTGGCAAACAGACCCAGGGTAGTAAGAAAAAAAAAAAGTGTAAGTGGTAGTGCTTTTGGAAGACACTGAAAGTGCTTAGCAGTCTCACAGCCATAACGAATTGATCACACCACTGTGCAGTCTGTAGTTAACTACCAACAAGCCAACCCAAGTCCTAGATCTCGCGTCACTCTGAGCAGTGTTGCTTTAAACTGTAACAGAAATCTTTGTGTTTGCCATTTCGAAAACCATTTATTTGATTGAAGTTTAATTCAATTCTAAGGCTGAGAGAGAGGGAGAGATTAGGGCTAATGATCAGTGAAATTCAGGCTGCTCGCTGCAAATTGGTGCAATCTGCTGAGCTATTGAATATGTGCATATATTAAATCCAGTTTGCCTCCTAATCCCCTGCTGCACTTCCAAACACTTATCAGAATTCATTTAGGGAAAAAAAAGAGAGAGAGAGAGAGAGAAGCAGAGAAAGAGAGTAAATAAAATCTTTATCCTTATGCATGTCAAACACCTCTTTAAAAGCGGCATGCTTGCGTAGTGGTGGAAATGTCTGGGATCATATGCTGAGAGATGGATCAATTTGTTCAGATGTGGGCCCTGTGTCTCTAGAAACTTCTGACGAGGGCAGTAAAGACAAGGCGCCATCTGTGCAGTGCCGCAGAGTATAAATCCGCAGATGTCATAAACAAGGACGAGGGTGAAGGCCTAATCAACGACGTTAATAAACAAGGCAAACGTTTATGATAACATAAATATTTAGGATTTAGGACCTACACGTAAACAAAGTGAGGTTACTGTGATCGGTTAATGGCACAATGGTTATTCATAAATATATCAGGTGAAGAAATATCTGAAGGAGGGACAATCATTTTGAAAACTCGTGTCAGGAACTGTTATAAACAATTGAAACTACTGAATATGACCATAAACACTGTGGCTTCATGGTACCAAACAGTCAGCTAGTAATATGTAAATATATGCAAGCCTTCACAAAGATAAGATATAAATATGTCAATTTGAAATCTGAAAATTTAAGATGTGAGTAATATTTGAAGAACCAACTTGACCCTCTCGAACGGGAATTTGTCAAGGTCAATATTTTAGAGCTGTCAATTCTTTCTTTTTCCTCAAAGACTGTTCTGAAACCGCCAAATGAGCGTGACAGGACGGAAAGCTACGTTTCTGAGCTGTGCCGAGCTATTGGGATTGCTCCTCCGAGGCTGCTGAAACTGATTAGCTCCCCCAGTGAGAGTAACACTTTTACCCATTACCATGCCTGCCATTCTGAGACCGGGTGCTCTATCTCTATGGGCCTCCATAGCAATCTGTCAACGTCCACGGGCCAAGAAAGGAACAAAAATTCAGCGCGGCCGAAACGGCAATCTGGGGTTGAAAATTGATAGGAAATGACAGCAACTCTCAAGGGGCGGAGAGAAACAAAAATTTAATGGACTGACTATTTTCCTGTTGTGAGCATTGTGGAGCAGTAGGGTTAGGGGAGAGGTGGCCATTTCCTTCAGCCTTGTAATGAGAGATGTAATCAGTTACAAGTCCTCACTGGGTCCCTATTGTTAGGCCCATCGAGGAGGTGGTGTAAGAGCCTTCATTCTAGTTCCAATATCACCGCGTGCATTTCGTGAATACCTTAAAGACAACATGGTTTTGTTCAATGTCCTGAAAGCAGCAGTGAAGCACCAGTTGTCTGTGCAACAACACTCAAGCGGGTCAGAGGGTTTGTGTTTTAAACTGTTCTTGGAGTTGCTCTAGGGACAGCCGCAGTCAGATACCAAGATTATACCACTCGTGTCATCGTAAAATGGGTACACCGTAATAAAACCACTGGTATCCTTGAGATTTTACAACAGCTTAAGTGTGTTTGTAAAACAAAAGCAGCAATGTGCTCTCTCTGCTTGCGCTGCCTTTGAGGCTTGACCCATGTCTTATCCCCAGAGCAAATCATGACTTGCCATGCACCATGCTGGTAGATTACATATTTTAAGCTGCCCATTTCATCACAAGTGCAGATAGATGTTAGAAAAGTGTCTCGGTTTGGGTTAGGGACGTTGGTACGGTTGGAATGCGTGAAATAACTTTCTGCTTTGAAAACATCAAAAAATGACAAATTTTGTACAAAACAAGATCTGACCAACAGTCATTCTCTTGAGTCTTATCCAAAGATTTGATTTATAGAAAAAGCAATGGTGTAATGTATTTGTGATACACAAATCTAAACCCAAAGAGATTAAGAGCAGAGCAGGATAGTGTATCCAGCCAGGGGCAATTGAGGACACATAAAGGTACTAAATGACTCAACAACTCCGCCAAACTGTTAACAACTCTTTCAAAGTGTTATTTAAGATATAAGCATACACACACACACACACACACACACACACATACACATATATACATATACACATATATATGCTTATATATATATATAAATATATATATATGTGTGTGTGCGTGTGTGTGTGTGTGTGTGCACATATATATATATATAGATAGATAGATAGATAGATAGATAGATAGATAGATAGATAGGTAGATATATCTGGATCACCACTGGCTGTGGAGCCTTCTCGTCTCATTAATTCATAGCACTGACTGACATGTGGTCACGTAGATTTCCGAGCAGTGGTGTCAAAGAGTGAGTTTCAGTCTTTGGAAAGATGTGGAGTTTAATGACTGTCTCAGGTTTGTCTCTTTGACAGGAGATTGGAAGTTGATCTGAGGGGATAGACAAGGAGGATGAAGGCCCTCAGATTTTCAACCTGACAATCAGATCTGAGGGAAGACTGATTAAACCCTAAGACTTATCTATCATCAAATCCTTACCTCAATGTTCTCACGTAATCATCTGCCTTTAATCGTCTGTCAACATAACAAAAGTCAAAATGTCCTCTCTGGAAAGGTTTGTTCTTTTACACATTTGTTCAAAGTCAAAACCATGCTAACGTTGCTGAATGAAAGAAAAGGAAGTTTCAATAAGTATGAGACCTTTCATTCTGTGGATCAGCTAGTCACTCAGACAGGCATACATGTGTTTAAATTAATCTATTTAATAAAATTAATGTAATCAGTGATTTCCAATATATACATATGTGTGTGTGTGTGTGTGTGTGTGTGTGTGTGTGTGTGTGTGTGTGTGTGTGTGTGCGCGTGCGTGTGTGTGTGCATGTTTGCAAAGAACAGCTATATATGTTGATGAGAAAGAATTCATTTACCATTACTGAGAAATTACTGTATCAACAGTGGCTTGTTCTTGTTCTTAAACCTAACCTCCCATTACTTCCCACAGGATCTGAATAAATTCCTGCTTTCCTGATACAATGGCATAAATAATTCCCAATCTAACCAATTCTAGGAAATCAGCACTCCAGCGTAATTGATGGATCTTGTGAAAGTTATGGATTCATGCTTTAAGCTCACCAGAGCGTTGTCCACCTCAGGCCAGCAGAATCAGTGATTAGATTTTGACAGTTTGAATAGGGGAGACAAGGCAAATGGTTTATTGACAGACCGTGCAGATTGAGTACTGAATGAGCTCTGATCCTGAGGACATGTAATGGAATGGGATGGGATAGAAAGCCAGAGAGAGAATGATTCGGAGACAGAAAATGGGGGCGGTGGTCTGACCTACGGGCTTTTTGATCCCCTGTTTCCAGGGGTCCACGGCGATGAAGCGTAATCGGTCATATCAGTCTCCAGTGGAATAGATTGTTCCTCAGAACATAAGCATTTACATACATGCATCAGACAAATTATGAAAACTATTTAGTATCTCTGGAGTTTGAAAATTAGCAAATAACAATGTCTTCAAATTGTATTATGCTCAATTCACTGTCATATTTAGTCTCACTGACAATGCAAACTGGATATTTGAGATCTTTCATCAGAGATCAATGCAAAAACAAAACAAGTGATTGCTTACCCCCAAAGGACTGATTAGAAAGTAAAAACGGAGCTGAAAAGACAGTCAGAGTGAGGAAAACACATCACTGCCTTTCATCTTATTCATGGTTATTCTGAAACTATAGTTGTCTTCTGTCCACTGATGAGAAAAATTACAGAGATTATACACATTCAAAAGAATTCTGTTGTGACTGCTTCTCTACTATATCATCCAATCTGGATGATCAAAGCTTATTTCACATATGTGAGAGTGAAGGAGTATCTATATATCCCTTGATCAAAGAAACAATTTAAAAAAAACTCTGTATGCTGAGAGGTGTATCTCTGGGGAGGAAAAAAAAAAACTTCCATTGGGTGGTCTAATGTAAGAGACCATTCTGATGGTCTCTTTGATGTGCCTTTTACACACCTCGGTCCTTCCTAGGAAAGAATCTCTCTTTTTGCTTACTAAAAAATCACCCACGTTTCTGCAACAAAAGTTAGAATTCCACCAGAGCTGGAAGTCATGAGAATACCATTAAAGGAATTCATGGTTACGATGTTAAGATGAGGAATTTTCTTCCATTTGATTTTCTATCGGAGGATGAGCTATCATTCTCTGCAATTAATGTTTTTTCCATGCAAAAAAAAAAATCTCGAAATTTTTGGCCACTCACCACTGTAGCCATTAAGTGCCACTGTGATTTCGCTCTCTCTCATTTTTCTCTGAGGCGGTTCTGCCCAGAGTCCGTTTAAATCAGTCACAGAGAAATGGACTTCATAGATTTTTTTTTTCCCCCTTACTCACTCATTATTCAACATATTAAAAAAATCCACCACCTCAACGTAAATCAATAAAACCAGACTGAAACAAATTCTTTTCTGCTCACTTGCTGGGGTATATACATAATGCAGAAACACTGGCCTTTGAATCATTCTGGCTGGACAGAGAGCAACTGAACCGAAAAATGTCCAATTTCAGGTGACGCGTTCTTACTTTAGCGCTCAGTTTCTCACATTAATTTTTCAGTACCTTCCTGCTTCAGTGCAAACAGTCAAAGAGTTATTATGTAGAAACAATAAGGGCATTTGTGTCAATCAGCCAGGGCTAACTTTCAGCACCAGTCCTATAATGCAGTACAAAAAGGAAATGGAACATAGAGCAAAAGACCAAACAATTCCAGCATGTGAAATCACAGGTATTAGCTTGGCACTGCCTTTAAACTTTTCTCAACCATTCTACACTACTTCTAAAAAATCAGCATTTAGATGAAATGCACAGTTACATTATACAATTACATGCCTCAGAACAAGTGTACAGTCTACACATGAACCAAGTGTCTTCAGTGTTTCATATTTATAAAGGATTTGTGAGTGATTAAAGAATTGGTACAAGATAGACAGAGCAAGGTTGGTTGGGAAGCCAAAGACGGTGCTGAAATCGGATCAAGACGAGACAAGGCCAAACAAGCCACGGCATGTTTAATGACCATTGATTGGTGTCTGGCCTTTTCAGTCCAGCAGAACAGAGGTGTGACCTTTTTATATCGGTTCTCATGGATACAATCCTTTTCACGTCTCTGACTTTTTGGATTGTTTGAAAAAAAAAATGGAAGACTTTCGTATTACAAGCTCAAACCCAAACAATATTAATAGAGTTAATTGGTTTCTTTGTCAGCTATTTCATTTGATCATTGGATTTCTGCCACTGTTTGTATTATATACTGTAATGATGTAGTAAACAACACGAGAAATGAGGAAATGTCACCAGTGCAATGGAATCTGAATGATATGCTAGGAAAAGCAACCAATTAATGACTGAAAAAAAAAATAATGGGGGTCTTAATCGTTATAAAGATAACCCCGAATATCGTCCACATAGGGAATGATAAAAGTAATGCACAGCTAGCCTACATTAGTTAATTATCCGTTAATTTTGTGCTTTTTATGGATGCATTCCATGAATTCCCTCCGTGCGACACACACACACACACACACACACACACACACAATACCACCTATGGGCTAAAACGCACTAGCACATCTAATCACATATCCATCTAGAGCAATTTCTCACCTATCATCTCGATGTGTTTCACTGGGCGAGCCTCATCATTCCTCTGCCATTTTGATCGTTAACGTAGCCCATAAAGCCACTCTAGTTCCCGTGGTCTCAGACGACACAGACTGAGCTTAACTTCTCCACCTCTTTATAGCTTACTGATAACCAATCCGGCACCGACGCCACGTGAGAATTGCCCACTCCAAACACTCGCTGATGGACGGACGGATGAGTTGTTGAGCCCAGACCACCGTCTGGTACAAACCCTCCATGCATTCAAATGAATATGTGCCATTAGTTCAGGACAGGTCTGTCTTTGAGCTGATGGGGTCATATGTGGCAGATATTGGCACTGGAAGGTAGATCTTGATTGTAGAGTTAGTGGTTATGCCTTTCACTGACGGAGACAGGGGGACGGCTCCGGCGGATATCTCTCTGTCAGAAGTGATGAATGCTATGAGGTGGGGGCGAAGATTACACCACTAATAGATCTCTATTATGTGATGGGAGCTCCTAGAGGGAAGGTTTTGAAGAACCTTATTTCAGTCATTCAGCTGGAACTTTAATTCAGGTGATTAATTAAGTTTCACACAACAACTCAAGAGCTCTCTGATCAAGGCCAAGAGCAGACTCTTGAGATTTGGTTTCTCGCCTTTGCCAGCCATCTCCAGCACCCATCTCCAGGTTGCTATGTTTTAGTTTTTTTCACCTACGCTAATTAAGATACGCTTGGAAGATTCTGGAAACCAGTCATGACTTTGCTCAGGTAAACTACTCTGATGTTGCTCCATTAAACCAATGTTTTTGGAAGGTGAGCAAAGCATTTCTGTTGTTCTGTCAAACACTATTTCCTACTCTAGAACTTTTGAGAACATTGTGGCACCGTGACATAGCATAGAAATGGCGATACCCATTTTTATCAAGTTCCAGGGTAATTGTCTGCAACAGCACAATAAACTGAATGCAAGGTGCTCGTGTGATGGAAAAATCCACTCCATTGTAACAGTAATGTATTACATAAGGAAATGCATTCCCTTAATGTGTGCCAGGGTGCCTTTTAATGACGCTGCTATATTTGAGCTACTTCAAAAACAGGAAATGAAGGCATTCCAACTCTCCTGTTTATCCAAAGCTTTGGGTGTCCCAAGGAAAAGGGAGTGTGTGTGTGTGTGTGTGTGTGTGTGTGTGTGTGTACTGGTATACATTGAGCAGGATGTTCAGTGGATTAGAAATCCTGTTGTCCAGGGCCAACACTGGCATGGGTTTTCACTAAAATCATCTATATAAAACTGAAAACACTGCATAACCCCAACAAGAGAACAGGACCTCTGCACATTTAATGCATGTCGATTAAACAGATCTGAAGTTCTGAGTTTCAGAAAGTTTGACTGCATAACAACTATGCCTCTGGACGACTTTAAAAGCCTTCGACTTCTTGAAAAAAGAAGATCCAAAACATTAAGGATTGTTCTGAGAGTAAAAACTAGCAGATGTCTACCTCTGAGATAATCAAGGGAAGATGGCTTCATTGATTGGGTGTTTACAGCACCCAAACAAACACATGAGCCTCGTGTACAGCCCAAACCAATCCTGGTGGTGACACTGAAAGTAACCAGTAATAAAAAAAATGGTCCATTTTCCTTATCTTTTCTAGCTACCAGAGCAGTATCTCTGAATCTTGAAATTTCGAAAGTGAATCACACAAACAGTCAAATGTGAAGGAATGTGACAGCCGTACACCAGCGAACTGATTTCATGCCTCAGGTCTCTGGAGCAATGAGGTTCTCCCTCCAGTCGCACAGTGCTGGTATGAGAGCAGATATGGTGAATGCTGTACAAAATACTAACAGTCCTGATAACAACCAAAGCCTCTCCGCTGTCAGGATCTGTCAGAATCATGTCATAGCATGTCAAAGCAAGCTTCTAGATTATATCATCCACTTCTGAGTTAAGTTCCTGCACATGTTGCAGACCCAGCAGTTAGTCTCTGCCAAGTAAAGCCATTGGTAATCACTACAATCTAGGTTTGCATTTCAAAAACAAAACAATTTTTATCTGCTTTTGTGATATTAATCAGAGTTCACAAGGGGCAATGTGATGTCAGACGGATTACGTCCTCGTAGCTTGTTCCTGATCCGTCCCCCATGCTGGTGAAGGGTCAAAATAGGAGATTTAAAAAAAAGAAGAAAGAAAATGGCGAATGCATCAGTGTGTTGGATGTTGATTTTTAGTAGAAAAATTTGCGAGGAGTTGCCAGTTGCCCCCACATCGCCACCCCCTACTGATCGTTTAATTAATCTGCCTTCACCTAGTCACTCTGGAAATTACATTATCATAGGCAGAATACACACAGACACAAACAAACGCCCACAAACACACATACACACACACACACTAACTCCCTCTCTCTCTCTCACACACATATACACACACACACACACACACACACGAAAGAACATTGAGACCAAGTGTCAGAACTATAAAACCTGAACTGAGTAGACAGACACAGTGTGTTGCTGGTACCAAGTGCTCTTCAAACAAGGGGTTTTCCCAACCTTCAGCCAGTTATCAATGCGAATGAGCACATGTTTAAATCTACAATACGAAAAGGGGTTAGCAGGAAACATTCACAAAAAAGGTGGTAAAGGTCACTGTATCCTTTTGTCTTTCATAAATAACGCGCTGTAAATGTCAGTACTGTTAATGGGTAAAGCTCAATTTTCTAGACTAGTTGTATATGTAGCTTTTCCGTGACTCTTCTGAGGAGGTAAAACAAATTAATGTGGAGATCTTTTTTTTTTTTTTTTTTTTTTTTCCATGTTCCCACAGGAGAAGCAGGCTCTCTTGATGCTAGTTGGCAGGCCAGGTTTACTGGGTCAAACTCATTATCTTCCCCTGTTTGAGCCAGAGTTGCTCTGTGTGAGCTAGATCAGCTGGAAGTGTGGCGCTAACGACCCAGGACATTTTCAAACAGCTCCCTCCCTCCGCTGGAGGCTATGACGCCTAGATAGGTATTTATAGATCAAGAGCAATGAGAAGGTGAGGATGGTGTCACCTTTAATATTTCATTAGATTAGCCAAACATGAGGTAGCTCCTAATTTGCCATTCTGAGACCTTGATTAAGGCAGCATAAGAATCCGCCTAGTTCTATAGTCTAAAGGGACAGAGGGAATACAGAAAGATTGCTAATTGTGAAACTCTGAGTACTAAGCTTAAGATTTTTTTTCTAAATGAGAGAAAAGGCAATATTTTTCTTTTACGGTCTTTTCTCAGTAGAAGCTTTACACCTAAATCTTGTGTGCCTTTAAAGTAGAGGGCTACTTTCCTTTTGTTGCAAGCCCTGGAATCCATAATTCTGCTCTTGTTGAATTGGAGCAATCATGAGTATTGGGGGAAAAAAAAAAAGCATTTCTCCACATTTGTTTTATGCTAAATGAGATAACCAGTTTCCTTTTCAGTGCTGGGGTTATTAAAGAGTGATTGCACTAAGCTAGGTAGAAAAAAACCCATAATTATCAGTTGTTATTATTATATGTACCAATTACCTGTTTACCTGCCCACATGAAACATTAATGGTTTCAAGTTCAGTCTTATTGAATATAACGCGATATAAAGGAGGACGCGCAATTCTCAGTGGATTTCACCTGACTGTTCTAACAAACTGATAAACAAACATTAAGGTCAGCTACCTTCAGTTTCCTCTGAAGTCAATTTCATGAATTAAACTACAACTACATTTTCCACTCTCGTCAATGTTGTGAACCAAAATTAGATTAAAATAGGAGTGACATTCATCATTTGTGTGAAGTTGAGACTGATAATATGTTAGGAAAGACTTTTGCCACCTAGGGGAGTCAGAATAGATGTATTCTTTGCAACTTTTCCACAGAATGATAAGTATAGTGCCTGGAGCAGACAAGTGGATTATTACACACTTAGTGGACCCAGATCTTGATTTCTCTGTCTCACACACACACACTCACATACAAGCACACACACGAACACATGGATCTTGACGTCTAATCCACAGAGAGGGCCAACAGCCAAAGAAAGCAGAACTTCAAACAGTCTGTGAGAGGAAATTCATGACATCACTCCAAGTCCGAGTACTTAACATGGGCCACTATGGAGACTTTTCCTTGGTTTGGTAATGTCTGTTTCCAAAGATGGCAAAGCAATTTACAACCGCAAAGCAAGTAAAAAAAAAAGTTGTGCCAAATAGACACATAATTAATAGAAATATTTGGATGTTTTTATACTCAAGGTCTTTGAGATCCCAAAGATACAGGTGGAGCACACTGCAGGTTAAAAAAAAAAAAAAACCTTTATGCCATAACAATTTTAAAACACCTGCAGCCAGCTGAATGTTAAATTCAGCCTGAATGAGAAAGAATCCTACGTGCCAGCGATAATATTTTACTTTGGCCTTTTAAAGTTGAGTACAGTGAGAATTCTATTTACTGTCATCTTGGTGTCAGACAAAATTTGCATTTCTTAGAGACTAATCTTGGTCCTTCTTTGGATGTTGTTTTGTGATAGAAATTCCAAAATATTGTAATTATATTTGAATATATAAAGTAGCTGACTCAAATTCCTCAAAGTCACCTTATGATTCATAGAAAGCCACAGTTTTGGATTTACTTGCTCATAGGGTGTGGTTTTAAATGAAATGAAACATAATGCAATCAGTTTGGATCAGCCTTCAAAGCATGGATCAAACCCAACAGCTCATCAAAGCCAAAGACACAGAGTGACATGACAAGTAAGCCCTGTTTTAACATATTCATTTGTTTTGCAGAGCAAAACGGCCCAAAGCATCGCCAAGGGTCAAGTGCTTTCTGCTCTCTCCTCTAGCCAGCTAACTTGCTTTAACTAAGAACTATGTTCACCTTTGACACAAACCAAGGCAATAAGAGTTTTTGTGAGCATGGAACCTGTGGAATGATCTCTGATCCCCAGTGGCAGGAACCTCAGGAAAACATCACGTAACAGAACTGCCAATTTGACATTTTAAAAAGCATTCAAACTGCCCAAAGTCAAGTACTCAAAACACTCTGTTTTGACTAAGTGGGCCTATATCTGGCACAGGAATTTAGAGAGAGAGCGAGGGAGACAGAGAGAGACCAGGCAGAGGGTATATCTGGGGAAGGTTGCTTTTAAGTGGGGTGTTCAAAGTAATTCTCCTCAATTTCAGGATCAAGCGATGAGGGTTCACCGTGGCAACCTGGAGGGAATCGGTAATGCCTGGAACATACCATCCGCCCAAAATATTGTTAAAACATGTCTTCTTTATTGATAATGGCAGCATGGTGTAGGTCAAAGAGTTGTACAGTATCTGATCAGCAGTTTATGTTGTAGATTAGAATGGGTCATGTAGCCTTATAGCTCACTGACAAGAGGCCACATGGATACCTGAGCATTCAATACCACTTCACTCAAGCTTAAGAGGACAGTTACAAGCAGGTGATACTGAGGGAAAGCTCTTCAAGTCTGACAAAGTTTCCCTCATTCTAACTTCCAGATTAGTTCAAATCAATTCAATTTTATTGGTATAGGGTATTGGTATAGAGACCCCCAGTGCGCAAGGTGAGTAAAAACACTGGAATATTCCAGACATTTTATCTCCAGCTGGGTTTTGCTCCAAAAGAAATAAATGTCCTTCCTTGTAAATTTCTTTTTGAAAAAAGCAAATCTACCAAAATCCAAGATGTAAGAAATTACTTGCAGTTAAACAAAATCTGTGAGGTACATACTGGCTCATTCATGTTCTCCAAAAAGGAAGGATAACTATTTGATTAACTTTAGGATTCATTTGAAATGAATAGGGAGTACTTTACAAGGACATAAACATCCTTTTGTTGTTAGTTACTTAGTTAGTTTGTTTAGACAGCTAATGATGTCAAAACCTCTCTGAGCTGATAATCCCCAGTACGGTATCACCAACCGTGTCTGCCCTTGAACTCCACCAACACAACATCAAGAAATCATTCATCATCTGTGAGCTGCTGCTGACACAGAGGGATGACACGTAATCCCTCATTACGTCAGTGAACATTACATATGCAACGACACTTATATTCTGTGATAAAAATAATAATAAGAGGAAGAAGTAGAGGAAGACTACGAGCCCAATCATGTCTAAAATCAAGTAGGTTTCGTATCTACCACTCAAATATTTAACCGGAGTGAACTTGCTTTCATGCGGGTTTTAATTTGAGTATCACAATTTCTAAAAGTACACCACTCTATATGATTTACTTACTATACAGTTCAAAGTTCTTAGACATATAATTGCATTGGCAAGTGAATTATTAAACTGTTAAGGCTTAAGAGTGCCTTGTTATAAGTTGACAAATGTGTCATTATACTCTTAACTAAGATCTGAAATTCACAGTAGTCGGTTGGCGGTTAAACTCCACAGTATACAGTTTCCTTAAGCAGAGCTAACATTGCTACCTGTGTTTAAATGAAAACAGCCCGGAGTAAAGATCCTAACGGTCTCTCTGCTATCGTAAGACAAATAATCAAAGGTGCACCTGAAACCAACCTTGAAACCTTGCTCCCTTACTTCCTTCGTGAACATGTTACTTTGTACACACACTACACACACACACACACACACACACACCCACACATTCACACACAAACAAGCTCAGCATCGAGTTAAAACCAGTCTTACGGGTTTATGACCCCCCCCCGCCCCCCTCCTTGTCCTTCTGTAGCATGTCAGGCCATGACAGGTGCCCAAAAAGCAGTAACCCTCACAGTAGACTCCTTCTCGCTCTGTCCCAGTCTTAGGAAGAACATACACACTCAACGCTCTTTCGCTCACCGGGTTTGCCTTCCTCCCCGTCGGATTTCATCACCCTCTTTCTGTGCACTTGGGAAGTTTCCACCGTCAATCCTTGAATGTGACCTCCAAGTTATGTTTCAAAAATGTAAAAATAAAATAAATAAATAAAAAGGGCTTTCCTCTGGTCCTTCTGCTCCTCTTCTACCTAAGACACTCTAGCCTAAACCAGCCTGTAAATCTCTCTCTTTCTCTCATTCCTGCGTTCCTTTTCACTCTTTCCCTATGTCTCTCACGGTGTACCTGTTGTGGGTAACTCCCACAGGTTCACTAAGACATATTCTTCTCCTCCCCTCCCCCTTCTCTGTCACACAGGGAGGAGCTGGTAAGACCTGACACCATTTTTCTCACACACACACACTAGAGACACACAAGGTGAAGGGAGTGACCGTGAGTAAGGTTCAGACTTTCTGCCAGTTTAAACCATGTTACTGTTGATACTCCACCTGCTGGCATGCACACACACGTACCCACACACAGACACACACTCACACACACTCACACTTACTCACATATAGGTGTAGAGTGTTGCATATTGTGCACTGTAGCTCACATGCTCACACATTTCTTTCTGCAGTTCTTAGAGAAAAAGAAGATCATCAGCTCCCTGTAACTGGATACGTGGTTGTGACCAACCCTACATTAATTATTAAAAATGAACTGAAGTGTAGCTTAACAGTGAGAAGTCACAGGTCAACTTCCTCATGATATGATGTTTCACTCTTGTATGAGCTCTTAGTACACACCAGCTGAGAGGAATGTAGTCTTCTATTACTGTGCTTTCTGTTTGTGCATATGATTAATGTTAAGACAGTGCTGTGATAATAATATTAAAACGCATATAGAAAATATGCAAAGGCTATTAAAAAGCAGACTATTTATTCGGCCAGCTCTGACACAAGGAGACCTGTGTTTCTATTCAACTCCTTTCATGAAGCACAAAGGCGTTCAAAGCAAAAAAAAAAAACCCTCTCCTGTCGCCTATTGTGTGAATGCATAATAGACAAACAGCGGGAAATTGAACACTGCTGGCAAGGGCGCCCGACTTTGCCGCGCCGCCTCACACCCGGCTCGATAAAAGTGGAGTATTTTTGTGGGAACAAATGGGTGCGTTCCGCCAACAGGGGCGTCTGGAAGCAGTGCTGTCGATTTCCACCATAGATATCTCTCAGGGCGCCTGCAGAGGTACGACGAAAACACGCATAGCGGGTACGGAGCGCGACACCGTTACGTGAGGACGACTCCGGGGCTCAAAGCCGCGGGAGCCACGCTTGGCTATTCTGCTGCGTACAAGCCATGAGTGGGATGGCACGAAGAGACGACGCACACTAGCGGAGAAAACTTGTGCGCAAATCAAAAGTAGGTATAGGCCTACGGACAAAGTACGACAAAGTACGCCTTTTCATTTCTCAGGACTGAAAAGTAACAGCTAAAGAAAGTGCGTTGCGAACTTATTTCATTCTTCTGAAATGCGGGCTGAATGGAAATGACGGAGGGCTTCTACATTTATTTATTCTTTTTCT